>NC_133359.1:15513014-15848014 GCF_030506205.2 Paramisgurnus dabryanus | reverse complement strand
TAGTAAGATACGCGGGTAACCCTCTGTGTGAACAAGAATGCCATAAAGGGCGTGTCGAAGTGAGGACGCGCGCGTCATCATCACAACACAAGTTATGGTTCAGCTCCTTACAACGAGAGATAACATGTATATAAACATTCACCACGAGAAATGTTGCAAACTAGATTGAAGCAGTTATCAGGAAATGATATATGAGACGCATAAACAATGACGCACGTGCCGTAGTGAGGACGCGCGTGTCATGGCAACATGAAGTTGGTTCAACTCTTTAAAATGAGGGATTTACAACATTCACAACGAGAAATGTCAGCATACTAGACTGAAGCGGATATCAGGTAAGTTAGCTCGTTACTTACTGCGTTGAAACGGAGATCATTCAGCAGCATAAAAGAATATCGCGTCAGGTGCTCATTTGAGCTATAATAAACGAAAATACCCGCATGTCATCCCAACGAGATATATTGTTCAGCTCCTCAAAATGCGGGTTTAAATGCATATAAACAATCACGATGAGAAATGTCTGAAAACTGTATCAAAGCAGAAATCAGGGAGCTTGTCAAATATCCACTCTGAAGCTGAGATCATTCACCAGAATAGAACTGTGCATTCACGCGCTCCTTTGTAGTCTTATCATAAACAAAAATGCACGCGAGTTGTTTCTGGAGAGAGAAATAATAAATAATATGCAAACTTCAGACGCTGCGTAGAAGAGAGGGCGGGACTTTCAACATGTCACGTGTCTTTCCGGGACCATCAGATGCCGTGTAATCTTGGCAGTGTGAACGAACAAAAACTCTAACTATTCCGGAAAAATCCAGGATGCATTTTACGTGTATTTTACGGAATTTCTTTGTGAAAAGGGCTTAAATAATGCCGGAAAAAATCGGCGAACCCGGCAGCTACATATCGGCCGATGCGATACACTTAAAACTCGCAAATATCGGCCCGATATATCGGCTGTTTTTACTATGCTAATCAATGAATTATGGTGAAATGCCGCTACATCCTAAAGCCAGAGGGCGCTCTTGTGCAGAAACTCAATATGCGCTGTAGACGAAGAACCATACAAACGCAGCTATGACAGGCAGCTCCAGGAAATGGCTCAAGGATATATTTATATTGCTGTTCTTTAAACCTTTTCAGGTATTTTCATGATAATAAAGAATATAATGATTATGTTTCACCAGTGTTGCTTTTTCAAATGCATGTTATAAACGAGTCAAAGTAACAGTGATTTCAGATCAATAAAGACTTACGGATCAAAAGCCGTAGTACATGAAATAGCTGTGAATAATATCGGCTGTGCGATTCAGAATAGTTATTACGTATTATTATTGTGTATCTGCATTTATCGGTGCACCCCTAGTTCCTGTAGCTCAATTGGTAGCACACTCGATCTTAGCGAACACAAATACTGATACAAATGTATAGATTGAATACACTGTAAATCACTTTAGATAAAATCGTCTGCAATTACATGATTGTAGGGTTTAGAAATGCAACTTTTTAGCAGCTAAACATGTCTTTTAATACAATGTTTGAAAGCAAAATTCACCATCTTTAACTCATATTTCTCATCCAACACAGGTAACAAAATTGTAGTTTTATGACTTACCGACAACCATAAGCGTGAACTCGAAGCCCCTCTTCACAGACTTCCTGTACACCTGGTTGGGGAGGTTGGCAAAGCCGACATAACCCTCCAGATTTCTCTGCTGAAAGAAAACACAGCTTTACTCCACATACCACTGATTAAAGAGCATTGCACCTTCTCCATTACTGTTATCCCCACAGCTCAAGATCACTTCACAAAGGAAAGACATTAAAGGCTCGGATGATATCAACATTAGTTACAGTGGATAATGACTAACTCTTGTCTTACCCATAACTAATTTGAGGATAAGCGATAATTTGAGGATAAGCCGACAAACCTGCTTCAAGTACACACAAGCGCAGCACATCAAAATAGCCAAAGGCCATGTAGCAGGTTGACTGGTTTTCAAGCCAGAAACCAAACTTTGAAGACCAAGAAAATGGGGGAGGGAAGAATCTGATACAGGGACCTGAGAGGGGTGATGGGACAGGGACAAACTGAAAGAGGTACTGTTAATCCACATGCTCATTTACGTTTCGTATCAAATCCATCATGAACTCAAAGTCGTCATGGAGACAGTGAATTTCGTTCCATATAACAGCGAGCGCTTTATCCAGCTGTAAATTCCCCCTCTCTCTCTCCGACTTCTCCATCCTTATCTCTCCCTCGGCTTCTTTCTCCATGAATCTCATGCTCTCGGAAACGCAGGGCTGCAGCGCACGCTAGGCGAGGCAAACACAATTGATCGCTCTGCTTTGGCCGCAATGAGTTTCTCATGCGTGGTAAGCCAATGGAAAACTAACCAGCGGGCCATGCTGATCTTGATTTTGAAGGGGGGAGAGCTACTACAGTCATCATGGCTTAAGTTAACCATTTCTGATCTGTATGACTGGCAGTCGCAACAGACGGTTTCAATGCATTACAAGCCAATAGTGTTGGAAAAGTTGAATTAACACAAATTTCGAAATTTCTTAGCACCCCCCCCCCCATTCTGTCAATGAAAGCTTTTAAGCTGAAACGCAAAACCTAATGATCCTTGTTAAACCAGCATGATTTGGGAACATTTCAAAGCGACTTGTGTACTTCAATGGAAGGGAAGAAATCTTCAAAAGGGGATAGTTCATCCAAAAATGAAAATACTGTCATCATTCAAAACATTCATGGTGTTAAAAACCTATATAATCTTTTGTTCTGATAAACACGAAGGAAGATATTTTGAAAAATGTTTCTATCAGAGGCCCCATTGACTTCCATTGTAGGAATAAATCCATACTAGATAAATCCATAAATAGCTACGCTCAGGGATTTTTCCACACGTTGACTTTTCAAATGCTTATGTAACAGCAAAACATATGTTAGCTCAAATCTGGAAAAACACAAGTCAACTGAGCAAATCGAATAATTGGATGCTAAACTGCTGTCAGTATTACCAACATAGAGACCATAGTGGAGGGCAGGGCATATTGAAGAGTACATGTAGGTGGAAAACGTGAAGCAAAAATGTGTGGGTGCTCACAAGCGTGCAATGAACATCGATTTTTTTTTACAATTCACCCACCTCTGAGTGCAGTACAAAAAAACATCTAAACTAAAATAAGGCCAGTGGTCCAAAATAGTATTTGGACAACTTATGGTTGTCTCTGATGCTAGATAACACTACACAGATGTGATGTCACTAACCACAGGTGTACTTCATCACATGAACTATGGGCATGGTTTCGTAATTTTGGCAACCTAAATTAAACTTGATCTATTGCTTCACGCTCCAGACTACTTTGCTTTTCGTAAAATGTTATGCTTGAAGGTGTGCTCGTGTTGTTTTTGTTTAAAATACATGAGGGTAAAACAGTTACATCTCTTCACTTTTAGGTGCAGTCCAAATGCTTTTTGCGAGGCTGCTGCTCTTTTAGATGTGTAAGCAAATTCTTTAAAGTGACTTTTTATGAGTCAGTTCAGAAGTTTATTTCGTGATAAGACATCTAGTGGAGAATGCTGGAGGATCTGTGATATATATGGATAGTGACAGATTTTGGCTGCCGTTCTCTTTCTCGCCCCATTGAAATGCATCACCACTCACTGCTTTCCTCAAAAGAAACTGAGCATCATGGTTAGAGCCTGCCATTAAGGATTGCTTTATCAACACATAAACTACCCAAACTAACTAGATTCACAGATTCCTACTTATCTGACTCAATACAATCTCGATAATTAGCTTTGAGGTCATTCTAGATATTAACATACATAAGGATTAGTACCTGATCCAAGACACAAAAATCAACAGGGGGGTGCACTTTGGTTTGTCATTAAACAAGGGGGTTTTGGATCGTATGTGCGTAGAAAATGAGTGGGCTGCAGATTGGGAACCAAGTCTATCGCCCACCACCACCACGCGTATCCGATAAGATTTATTAAGCACTTCCACATGTGTTCCTGATGCACTTTCCCAAAAATGAGGAATTGAATGAATGAATGAATGAAATATACTCACTGCAACGCTGGACACAGCCGAGTCGGGTCTCTCGATCATTGTCCTGTGACAACACCCACTCTGAATCCAAATAAATCAGGCATAAAAAGATGAGTCGACTAGATAAGGGTCGTTGATCAACCCTGACTTTAAAATTAATACGAAAGGTGCAGATCTGATGTTGGTAAATTGTTGAATTAAAGATTTACGAGCATAAGACAAAATCCTGCATGCGTGCATTGGCCGGGAAAATGTTATAAATGTATCGAGCGTGAACAGCGATTGTCCTCCTCCCACAGAACTCAGCGCTCATTGGCCAGCCACTGGCCGCTTATCGTGATGTCATATAGCACAGCCCGCCCACGTATTTGATTGGTTCGCTGAAAATGACGCGATGGATTGTAGTATTTGTAGTCAGTGTTTTTAATATGCTTTATTCACAACAATTTTAAATGATATTTACAAAAATAATAACGTTGATAGAGTTAAGAGAAAAAAGGAATGGGAATAAGTAACAACCAACCACGAGGAACATGGACTCAAATAAAAAAAGATGCAGTATGACGCTGCTTATAGAAAAATGCACACGTATATGTCAAATACTTATATATGCATCAAATTATTCTCAAATAAAAAAAAGTTAAATCTTTTGTTCTCAATGAGATAAAGTGAAAGACCGATTCTTCATGTAATAATATAAATGCGCCTGCGCCCTCTAGTGGAATTGTCCAATAGTACAGGCAACGCATATCATTCTTAAAACTACAAAGAACCATTGTGGACGTTGTATTACCGTGCATTTTATGTATAATGGGCGTATTGTAAATATAAAACAATGTGAAAGGTTACACTTAATATAATTCTTATTTTTAAAGTTTTATTATATACCAAGGGTGCCCAAACTCGGTCCTGGAGGGCCAGTGTCCTGCAGAGTTCAGCTCCAACTTGCCTCAGCACACTGTCTGAAAGTTTTTAGTATGATTATTAAAAACCATTTTAAGTATAAAATCCCACTGTTGTTCTCATTCTATTATTTTCTATACAATGTCCTATCTTTATTTATTTTAAAGCTTGGTGTTTTTGAATATTTTCTTTCTTTTGCACTTGTTTGACTGTTTTATCCACCCATTTTCCTCCTTATTCCTATATGTGCGCATCTCAAATCCCTATTGCAGGTAGAGACTGTATTCCCTGCCGCTGAATTTTTATTTTTTGTTATAAATCAGCCATGTGACTGGCTTTACCACACCAAGAAACATCAACCTTCTTGTGTAATGAATGACTGAGGCCGTTTCTCAATCCGAAGGTTGCAGCCTTCGGATGTCGCATATGCACGTCGTTAACCCTGGTTTATTTAAGTTAACAGAGCATTATTCGCAAGTCATAAGCATATTACAACAATTTACGATTAACTAAGAATAAAGGGCAACTTTATAATTGTTAATATTCTGAAATAAGACTGTCTTGATGAGGTATGTAACCTACAAATGCGACCTCCGAATGCTGCAGCCTTCGGATGAGTGTCGGTGTCTATTCTCCACAGTACAGTAGGAGGCGCTCTGCTGCTCTTCAGTCCGCCGATAAAGACAGAAAAAAGTTATCGCATGTGATGTGTTTGTGTATCTTCCTCAGTGTTTTTCTCTCATGAGTCTTGTCTCTGTGTATTTTAGTGGTGAGATGTTGAAGATGAGAGATAATATGCGCTGTAAATCAGTAGGAACCGATCTGTCCATGCTGGATATTGATGACTTCATCACAGAAATCTCTCAGCTGAAGAAAGAAGTTGCGTTACTGGAGGCAAAGCTGAGGTCAAGGAGAGATGAAGGACCAGGAGTGAAGATAGACGTTTGTACAGCTTAAATATCCGTTACTTGTACCACTCTGTCTGTTTGACAACATCAAATCATTTGTAACTTACACTTGAGTGCACGTGTGTGTTGTAAGGATGTGGATTGTTATGGAACATCAACAGAATGTCTGGATTCAGTGTGGATCAGCAGCAGAGATCAGAGTCAAACACCACAGCCACTGCTGGACAAACTCTCTGAAGAGAAACCCAGTCTCTTACTTTACTCTGTTATACTGACTCAAAGCCCACAGATGCTCAGGACACTGCAGTGTGTGACAGTAATCAGGGTTTCAAAGATGAGGAATATACGGATCAAACCTGCACAGAGTCTCCAGATTCTGTCTGTAATGCTGGAGGACAGCAACAGATCCTGCAGACCACACTGAAGATGTGTTCAGTCAAACTGATTGACTGCAGGAACCTGATGATGAGGATAAAAACACAACCCACAGAAGAGGAACATCACACTGATGAAAATGAAGACAATCATGATGATGATGATGATGATGATGATTTTATTCCTTCTGGTAGGTTTCTTCTGTTCACAATAATTCACTCTCATGTCACTTCCTGCTTTTTTATTGTTGTTTTCTGGTACTTGAGTCACAAGCGCACTAAAACGTTTTTCATATTTAGTCAACATTGATGTCGTTTCGGATTTTCTCTGTCATAGCTTCTTAAATAATTTATGTGGAGCATCTAATCTTTGTTTCTGGGGCGGTGACTCGATTACTCAATATTGATTTGGACTGTGAATTAGTGTACAATGTGAGGAGCGTCATGTGCAGACCCATACCATCAAACTCAACCTGCATATTATACTTTACACCAGGGGTCTTCAACTAATCTTCTTCAAGGGCCAGATTTTAAAGGGGACATTTCACAAGACTTTTTTAAGATGTCAATAAATCTTTGGTGTCCCCAGAGTACATATGTGAAGTTTTAGCTCAAAATATCATATAGATAATTTATTATAGCAAGTTAAAATTGCCACTTTGTAGGTGTGTGCAAAAATTAGCCTTTTTGGGTGTTTCCTTTAACATGCAAATGAGCTGATCTCTGCACTAAATGGCAGTGGCGTGGTTGGATAGTGCAGTTACCGGGCGGTATTATCCCCTTCTGACATCACCAGGGGAGCCAAATTTCAATTACCTAATTTTTCACATGCTTGCAGAGAATGGTTTACCAAAACTAAGTTACTGGGTTGATCTTTTTCACATTTTCTAGGTTGATAGAAGCACTGGTGACCCAATTATAGCACTTAAAAGTCAGATTTTCATGATATGTCCCCTTTAAAAATGTAGATATGATGCAGGCCAAACTTTTACCCCAATTTTTACATTAACCTAATTCATGGGTATTTATTTATTATTAATATTATTATTATTACTATTATTATATATGCTATAACTTATGTTGCTTTTGTTACCTTTTTTATAGGTCATGATTAATAAACATGCATTTTCAATAAAATTTATCCGCCTTTCCATTACTGAAAACTAATTTCCTTTAAAAACAATTGCAGTTTAACTCAAAAGCCAAATGTTATTAGTTCAACTATGAAAAAAGTGCAAGTGTAATTAATCAACACGTATATTTTTTTATAATGTAGTAATGCAGAGCTCTAACTGTTCGTTCACACCAGACGCAGTAAAACCAGGCGGCAAAAACGCACTATTTGCACATAGTTGGACGCTTGAACATCTTGAATTCGTGTAATAGGAGGGGCTTCTGCGACTCACTTCCTGTAGTCACATAACCACTAGAACAAGCTCCAGATTGGTTAACATGACGCTAATATCCGCCAAAGTTTAGATTTTTTAATTCGGCAACGCTCATTTTGCACAGACAGGATGCCTTTTCGCATCTTTGCATTGACTTAACATGGAAATCACTCGCTTGGCCGCCTCTTCCGTGTCTGGTGTAATCTGCTTTTACTTAACTTTCATAAAATGTTACATTTCAAGTATTCACAACATATAGCCATTATTTTCTTAGTGACTAAAATTGCACTTCATGTTCTCTTTTTTTTCATATTTTAAAGATATATTGGCTAAACCGCCTTTCCATTGTACGCTACATTCGGACACGAATGTTGGAGTTCGCCCCCAAGTGGCATTCATAATAAAATTTCAGTTTAATAATAATAATAATAATAATAATAATAATTCCTTACATTTATATAGCGCTTTTCTCAGTACTCAAAGCGCTTTTTACAAATGAACGGGGGAATCTCCTCAACCACCACCAATGTGCAGCATCCACCTGGATGATGCAACGGCAGCCATATTGCGCCAGAACGCCCACCACACACCAGCTTACTAGTGGAGAGGAGATAGAGTGACATAGCCAATTAGTATGAGGGATGATTAGTAGGCCAGTGGGCAAGTTTGGCCAGGATGCCGGGGCACACCCCTACTCTTTTTCGAAGGACATCCTGGGATTTTTAATGACCACAGAGAGTCAGGACCTCGGTTTAACGTCTCATCTGAAAGACAAACATCCGAACGTCTCATCCGAAAGACAAAAGTTTAATCGTAAATCCATGTCAACATAGGACAGAAGCTCATTCCAGCACAAGAGCCTTTAATCTACGAATATATTTATGGTTAATATTTTACTTATCAGTTATCAATAATTTCAAAGTATTTAGGTGTTACTGATAAAGTTAAACAACAAAAGATAAATACCTTTCTCCTTACACACTGTGTTTTGATTGGAAAACACTGAAATACATCACTTCTGGTCATCACTTCTGGCCAAAATGTCTTTGGGAAGAGTTTTAATCAATGTAACATTTTAGTGTCACACCAAAGAATTCATACGGGTGAAAGACCTTTCAAATGCTCTCAGTGTGACAAGACGTTTACTCAGTTAGCTAACTTAACAACCCATCAGAGAGTTCACACCGGAGAGAAACCTTACCTATGCTCCATCTGTGGAAAGAGATTCGCTGGTTCATCTCAATTCAAAGTTCATCAGAGAGTTCACACTGGAGAGAAACCTTATCACTGCAATGTTTGTGGGAAGAGTTTCAATCAACGGGAAAATTTAGTGTCGCACCGGAGAACTCATACGGGAGAGAAACCTTATCACTGCTTCATCTGTGGAGAGAGATTCACTAATTTTGGATCTTTGAGGTTTCATCAGAAGAAACATGCTGAAGAACGACTTCACTGAAATTATCATAGTGTTTGCATACGGCTCGATGATGAAAACTACTAATTATTGCATAACAGAGGATCCTCCGCAGTGTATACACTTCATAAAGTATTTAAAAAGCATTTTTAATGTTGCTAAACAAACAAATTTATAAAGGCACTTTGTATTTAGTGTTGATCCTTTTTATTAAAATCCTTTTTATTCTGAAAGTCAGTTTCAGTTTGGGTGTTAATGACTTGCACATTCACTGGATAATTTTGCTAAACACGAATAGTATTTTATACTTTTTAGTGTGCAAATATTAATTTCACGCATACATTTAAAACATGTTCCCCGTTATACTCTGCGGATGAATGAATGTTGGGAATTTTGCCCATGTTGCGTTGTTTTTGAGGTCCTCATGCGTGGTGATGTTTAAAGGGGTCATATTATGAAATTTTTTAAAAGATGTAAAATAAGTATTTGGTGTCCCCAGTGTGCGTATGTGAAGTTTTAGCTCAAAATACTTCACAGATAATTTATTATATCATGTAAAAATTGCCACTTTGTAGACCTGAGCAAATGTGTGCCGTTTTTGGGTGTGTCATTTAAAATGCAAATGAGCTGATGAAATGCAAACACTGATCACAATGATGGTGATTTGTTGCCATTGAAACTCAATTGTGCTGTCATTTTTTTTCTCTCTCTTTCTCACTGCACTAAATGGCAGTGCCGTGCTTGGATAGTGCAGATTATGGGGGGGTATTATTGTAATTCGCCTTGCTACCTACCTAACAAAACAGGTGAAATCTGAACGACCTAATTTTTCACATGCTTGCAGAAAATGGCTTACCCAAATAAAGTTACTGGGTTGATATTTTTCACATTTTCTAGGTTGATAGAAGCACCGGGGACCCAATTACAGCACTTAAATGTGGAAAAAGTCCGATTTTCAAACTATGATCCCTTTAAAGTCCCTGAAAACATCTGTAGTCTCATGTAGCAACTTGTAAGCAACCTTCCTATTCAGTGGCGGTTGGTGACTAAGGGGCTGGACACACCAAAACTTTTAAACGCGGCTGAAAACGCCTTGAGGACGCCGAATGGCAGCAATTTTTCAGCTGAGTGCCAGCTTTCTTCAACTGAGCGCTTTGGTAGCTGTGATACTTCAGCTGCGAGCCAGTTGGTTGCTGTGGTAAAGTCCCGCCCCTCCTCAACTGTGATTGGGCGGCCGTGTGAGAACTGACATTGACGAGCGGAGCTTTTCTCCCAAAGTTTAATCTCTTTCAACTCTCGACGCTCAGCGCCGAGCGCGGAAAAACCGCAGAGCGCCGGTTTTCAGCGAGGAAAAAACCCGCTAGCTGCTGGCTTATTTGAAAAATGCAGAGCTTCCATTGGAAACAATTGAAAACATGCGCCGGCCGCAGGCGTAAAAGTTTTGGTGTACACAACCCCTAAGTCACCTTGACTTCTCTTACAAGGGGCACAAAATTTAAAATGTTTGTTGCATCATGTGAACCATGTGCATTAGGGGTGCACCGAAATTTCGGCCGAAAATGGCATTATCGGTTTCGGTTGTCATAAAAAATCATGCCGAAAATGTCAACCAAAAATGAATACCGTGCCCCTCCCATCCTTTTTCTTATAAAAACATTTGTTTATGTTTTAAGTGTATGTATAGATTACAGTCAGATTAACCTTAAGTCTGTGTCATTAATGTTAATCAAACAACCCATGACAAAGAGACAAATAGCTCTAAAAATAATAATATATTTAATTTATTGTGTTATGATTCATTTAATTTGATTTCTGTACTTAATGCTAATTTCAGACCTTATTAATGTACAACTTTGTTCTTTTTTATAAATGTTTGCAATTTCTTTATTGTTTATTTAATTTTTCCCACATGCTTTTTGCTGATCCGAAAAATAATCTGATCTGTGTCTCAAAAACTGTAATGTGATCCGAACTGTGAGTCTTTTTATCCTTCACACACCCCTAGTAAAGTTAGTACACAGTGATAGCCATAAATGCAATTGTACTAATAATTGGCATAATAATTTCTTTCGGTGTTTCAGTTTCGGTTTTCCGCCCTTGGTTTCCTTTTTTTGGTTTCGGCCAAGAATTTTCCTTTCAGTGCATCCCTAATGTGCATCATGCGTCATCTCAAAATAAGTGCCTGCTGCACACGCATCAAAAGGGTATATAATAAAAGAGATGATCACGTTTTACAAAATACTCGCAAGACACTCACTTAACACTTAACTCAGTAGTTTACACTCAGTATCTGGCAATCGTGAGCGTCTCTTTTATCATAAACCCTTTAGACGCGTGTGCAGCAGGCCCTTATTTTGACATCACGTGTGATGCACAGAAGTTTACATGATGCGCCGAACACATGACGAGCCACACACATGCATGGGCTAAATACATGTTGTGACGAGCTTTGCTTCATGTGCCCTCGAAAACCGTCCGCCACTGTTCCTTTAAAGACGATGTGCACGATTTCTGAAAAACGCTTTGGTAAAGAGAGTCGGGCAGAGTACCAAAACACACTTGTAGCCAATCAGCAGTAAGGGGCGTGTCTACTAACCGTCATCTTTGCCTGTGTGGGGCGGGTCTATCAAAAGAAGGTCCAGATTCTATTGGGGTAGGGGCATGTTTACTTCAGTGATTTCAAATGTCAACATTGGCTTTCAGAGATCATGCACACTGCCTTAAAAAAAGACACGTTAAAGCTTTAAAAATCACAAGTAGTGGTATTGGTGTGTTAAACGTAAAAATACATTGGGCTTTTGTTCACCGATGTTCATTTTATTTAAAGGGTTTGGCCTAAAATAAAATTACCCCAATTTACATATGTCCATCCTGTTTTCCATACGAACGCATATTCAGATATTTTTGAAAATGTCCTATTTCTTCTAATCTTCTTAATGGATGAATATAGGGTCCAGCTCCTTCAAGTCTGAAGAACGTGCATCCATCCATCCTTCGTTAAAGTAATCCACATGGCTCCAGGGGGATAATTATGGCTTCTGACGGTGATCAATGCAATTTTGTAAGAGTTTGACAAATTTTACGAATGAAAATAACAAGCATCCGGTAATGCAACCATCTGATTAGACTCCTCTGCATTCAGGAAAGAGTATTGTGGTGGAAATTCAGTAATAACCTACACTGTAAAAAAAATCCGTAGAAATTACAATGTTATTGCAGCTGGGTTGCCGGTAATTTACCGTAGATTTAAATTTATGTCATTTACTGGCAAGAGTTTGTTCAAAGTTAAATACATTTTAAATATTAACAAGTCTTTATCTTTACAGAATAAAATTATACAATAACAGCTCATGCAAATAATTCTGGGAACCAGAAATCATCATCAACCTTTTTCTGTTTTTTGCTTCAGATTTTGTTTCCCAGATTGTTTTGCTTGATGCTGTTTTTTAGTTTTACTCTGTGAAGACAAAGACTTGTAAATGTTTAATGTTCATTTAACTTTGAACAAAATGTTGCCAGTAAAAAAAGATACATTTAAATCTACGGTAAATTACCGGCAACCCAGCTGCAATTTCTACAGAATTTTTTTACAGTGTAGAGATTGAGACGAGACGGAATGAATGCTTAAAGAAGAAGAATTTGTTTTATTTGCAAGGACTTCCACATACAAAGCAATCAAATCGATATATAGGAGAAGCAACTCTCCCTTTCCTTGCTGGGTGTTTTATATGCCCAGATAACCCAACCCCCCCCAAAAGCAGATTGTTCCTGTTATGCAGTCTTGTTGCCCAAGACTATTTTCTCTGTTATCTTACTTACAAGGACAAGAGGACAGCACATTCTAACGCTGCTTTTCCATTGCATAGTACCCCACGGTTTGGTTTGGGTCAGCTTACTTTTTCCACTGGCACTGCAGTACGTAGTACCAGTTACTTTTTTTAGTACCACCTTGGTTGGGGTTTCAAGTGAGCCGAGCTGATACTAAAACGTGACATGAAAACACTTTAGGTCACTGACGGGTCTGAGAAAAACGTCACTACCAGCGTCATCGCTATAATGTAAACGATTAGCTTTACCTTAGTGCTAGCTTGCGCTGTCTCGAATAAACCTGTTGTCATCTGTGCTCTGCTATAAGTTCCCAAACTCCCTTTTAGTGATGAAAAACGTCCACAGGTTGTGAATGAGGAACACCATACCATTTTTTTCCAGACTTGCAGTTTGTGGTGGCAAATATCATATGCTACGCGCACGTCCACATTTATGCTTAAATGCAACTCAAACGAAGCTCAGTGGACGCGTCGACTGACGCCACGAGTGTTTGTATAGAAATTTTCATGTGAGACAGAGGTAGTGATAAACGTGATGTGCAAACATCTATTTGTTGTGGTCAATTTTAATTTTGTGGCGGACTGAGAAATTAATGTATGGGGATTTAAGTCTCACTTGTATGATGTCACAGCAGTAGGCAGCGCAAATATAACGACACGCCTATGATTCCTATGAATATTGATACTAAACTGAATTGTCAAGAGCAATGTCTGTGGTAACCGTGATATACACAGAATAATGGACTTTTGGTCCTTTGTTTTTAATTATTATCTGCCATGTAACCACCTTGGGTGTGCACTATTTTCAAATAATTCAATGGTCGGTCATCAATAATTTCTTACAAAACAAACCTGCAAATGTTGCGATTGGCCAATCAGAATCAAGCATTCCAGCGAGCGACTTAATAATAAAAAGACAATGTATCTGACTTACATGTTTGTGATGTCAGAGGGTTTTCTGGATCTTTGGTGTTGCATTGCATCATTTATGAAAGATTGTAAATCAGGTTTTAGGTTATTCTGAGCTTATCACATGAGCTTCATGAATGTCTGTGATGATTTCAGTGGGCTTCAACGCTATGTAAAAGAGAAAGCTTGTGTAATGTTTCTCTGTATTTTGCTGTTGCATCATATATTTTGCTTCATAAGATGACCACCTCAGCATATTCAAACTTCCTGTTTCATAAAGAAGTGAATTTGTTCATTTTACTGAGTGAGCAATATTATACGAGTTAAACACTGGTTTGATCTTGCTGGACTTTTATGGATGAAGTGTAATGGAAAAACTTCACTACACAAGGATTAATTTATTTATATTTTATTAAAAAGAGTCATAAATATTCTGTACAAATATTTTTTCATAAAGATGTGACATATTTCAAGTGAAGTATATTGTACACTATAAAAAACAGATGAATTAATTCTTTAGATTTTGCTTTGGGTCTTTGTTATCCTTTTGTCCACTTTAGTGATGTGGTGGTTCACCCAGCTGGTTTCTGGATCTACACAGATCTTCCTTTTGTCAGTCTCAAACCTGAAAAGATTAGCATAATAACCAGACTTAGAAAACAGATTTTATAATTAGGATTTAGTTTTATTTTACAATTTGAAATAAGAAATAATATCTGAGCACTCACACAATGGCTGGTTTGAAGCAGCTGCTATCAGTCCTATAGTACGACTTCACCAGTTTCAGGGGAATCTGTGCATTGCTGAACTCAGAACAGCATGTTGATTTGGCCAAATCAGGGCCAACTGGAGCTGAAATATCAAGATTTGTAAAATGTAAAGAATGGTCATCACAACAAATCAAAGCCTGGAAATGGAAAAAGTATTTGTCCTAATCAATGAAAAGTGATCTCACCACTTGTAGTCAGCTGCAGAGAGCAGAAGATCACCAGAAACATCAAAGCCATCAGATGTCTCATTGTTTTAGATGATGTGAAGAAATGAATCCTGGAGAAGTTGTGTTGAGCTTCAAGATCTCAGAGTTGGATGAGAGATTGATGTGTGAAGAATATCATCTGAACATCTTCTTATATACACAACAGTAGAGATCTTCCTCTAACAGATATTCATCTAAATACATTTCTCAGTATGCAGTAATGTAGAATTTGGCTCTTCCTTTTACTTTTTGATTTACTTCCCTGTTTCATGCGACTCATTTTCTGGTTATCAGTATATCACAGAATATAGTTTTTGATGGGCAAATTATTTTAATTCTGTAAAAATATAAAATCCATTTTATAATTCATGGATTTTCAAGTTCAATTTAACTTGTGTAAATAGACAGTATCACACAAGCTGAAAAGTTTATTTGAAAGTACTGGTATAAAAAAAAATCTTCATTGCAAAAAAAGTTAAATTGTGTATCATACTGTAGTACCATTGTCAGTGCAAGATTATTGTGGTAGGCTAAATGATCTGGAAGCAATTTTAGGAGTCAGTTCTCTTCAAACATTATGTATCATTTTGTGCTAATTTTGTGTTAAAATAAATAAAAGTGACAGCGCAAGTTGTGTTAAAAGTAACAATGAAGTCTCTAAAATAACACTGACTGATTGCATTTAAAGAGTATCCCTTAATCTTTTTCACCCATACAGAGAGGTCATGAGAGAAACTAGAATAAGTTCAGAGAGATTTGTTGAGATCAGGAAGAAATCATTTTTAATTAGAAAGGAAAGCAAACGTTATTATTAAACGACAACATAACTGGCCAACAGTATGTTTATGTGATAAGGTCCAAAGGTTTTTTGGATCTTTGTGTTGCATTATTTTTCTAGGTTACAATCTGAGCTTTAACTCTCAAATTTATTCAACTTTTTTCTTTTAAGAGTATCTGTAGAATCACAGCTTTATATTATATAATTCAGTGGTAGAAAATGTACTCAAATACTACACAAACACACTAATATATATTATAGTGTTTTAATGGATGACTATAGGCCATGTAAGGCTTGAAAGTACGAATCTGGTTCTTAAGATGTTTGATGAGAAACAGGAACATGTAACTAATATGAGGAGTAATGAAAGCATTAGAAATGGTTCATCTTTGATGATGTCAGAGGGTTTCAATGCAATATTGAGGAGAAAAGCTTTTGTGGTATTTCTCTGTATGTTGCCGTCACTTATTTGGGGTTTAAATCGCCATATCAGCATATTCAAACTCAAGTCTATTCTGTTTATTGTATTGAGCAATCTCAGACTGAAACAGACTCAGTTTCACATAAACCTAAACTTTGCTGGACTCGGATTGGGAGGAAACTATAGGATATTCATGTAAATTCATTTCTCAGTATTAACATGCATTAATGTTAAATACATTTTTGGTCTCTTCCTTTTTTACTTTCTGTTACTTCTGCTCAGTGTTATAAGAATTGGACCAGTCCATTAAAAACTTTCAGGAAAACATGTTCTGCACCTTGTGGTTTATAAGTTACTTTTAGCTTGCAAAAAATGTTTAGGTCTGTGTAAATATTTAATGGATTTATAAATATTCCTATGCCCAGGTGATAATTGTGCACTAAAATACACTTTAAGTACACTAAGTATATTTAATGAACTATTTTCACACCCTAATTTTGTACTTAATAGACTAAAAATAGTCTTTAATAGTTCTTAAAATAAATCTAAGTACATAAATACGAAGCCCCTAAGGGGACATGGAGAAAAAAAAGAAAGTTTAGTTGCGTGTGCGCACGTGAAACTATCGCGTTAGGTTCGCGCGGGCACGTGAAAGCGAAAGTTTCATGTGCGCACGCGAAAGTTTCACTTAAAACTAAACTTAAAAAAAAATTCTGCACATGAATGTTTTGCGTGAGCACATGAAAGTTTTGCGTGAGCACATGAAACTAAACTTTAGATTTCTTTTACTTCAATGTAACCTTAGGGGCTCAGTACATACTTAGTCTTGTTCAAAATAATAGCAGTACAATGTGACTAACCAGAATAATCAAGGTTTTTAGTATATTTTTTATTGCTACGTGGCAAACAAGTTACCAGTAGGTTCAGTAGATTCTCAGAAAGCAAACAAGACCCATCATTCATGAGATGCACGCTCTTAAGGCTGTGCAATTGGGCAATTAGTTGAAAGGGGTGTGTTCAAAAAAATAGCAGTGTCTACCTTTGACTGTACAAACTCAAAACTATTTTGTACAAACATTTTTTTTAGCAATCCTGTGAATCACTAAACTAATATTTAGTTGTATGACCACAGTTTTTTAAAACTGCTTGACATCTGTGTGGCATGGAGTCAACCAACTTGTGGCACCTCTCAGCTGTTATTCCACTCCATGATTCTTTAACAACATTCCACAATTCATTCACATTTCTTGATTTTGCTTCAGAAACAGCATTTTTGATATCACCCCACAAGTTCTCAATTGGATTAAGGTCTGGAGATTGGGCTGGCCACTCCATAACATTAATTTTGTTGGTTTGGAACCAAGACTTTGCCCGTTTACTAGTGTGTTTTGGGTCATTGTCTTGTTGAAACAACCATTTCAAGGGCATGTCCTCTTCAGCATAGGGCAACATGACCTCTTCAAGTATTTTAACATATGCAAACTGATCCATGATCCCTGGTATGCGATAAATAGGCCCAACACCATAGTAGGAGAAACATGCCCATATCATGATGCTTGCACCTCCATGCTTCACTGTCTTCACTGTGTACTGTGGCTTGAATTCAGAGTTTGGGGGTCGTCTCACAAACTGCCTGTGGCCCTTGGACCCAAAAAGAACAATTTTACTCTCATCAGTCCACAAAATGTTCCTCCATTTCTCTTTAGGCCAGTTGATGTGTTCTTTGGCAAATTGTAACCTCTTCTGCACATGCCTTTTTTTAACAGATGGACTTTGCGGGGGATTCTTGAAAATAGATTAGCTTCACACAGATGTCTTCTGACTGTCACAGTACTTACAGGTAACTCCAGACTGTCTTTAATCATCCTGGAGGTGATCATTGGCTGAGCCTTTGCCATTCTGGTTATTCTTCTATCCATTTTGATGGTTGTCTTCCGTTTTCTTCCACGTCTCTCTGGTTTTGCTCTCCATTTTAAGGCATTGGAGATCATTTTAGCTGAACAGCCTATCATTTTTTGCACCTCTTTATAGGTTTTCCCCCCTCCAGTCAACTTTTTAATCAAAGTACGCTGTTCTTCTGAACAATGTCTTGAACGACCCATTTTCCTCAGCTTTCAAATGCATGTTCAACAAGTGTTGGCTTCATCCTTAAATAGGGGCCACCTGATTCACACCTGTTTCTTCACAAAATTGATGATCTCAGTGATTGAATGCCACACTGCTATTTTTTGAACACACCCCTTTCCACTAATTGCCCAATTGCACAGCCTTAAGAGCGTGCATATCATGAATGCTGGGTCTCATTTGTTTTCTGCGAATCTACTGAACCTACTGGTAACTTGTTTGCCACGTAGCAATAAAAAATATACTAAAAACCTTGATTATTCTGGTTAGTCACATTGTACTGCTATTATTTTGAACAAGACTGTACATGCAGCCCCGCCGCTCCCATAACGCGCATCACGCGCTGTGCGTAGGGCACCAGGTGCTGAGAGGGCACCAAAACAATAGCCTAATGAAAAAAAATTATAATGCTGACAGAATTTCATTAGTCTATAGAAATATTATTAGACACTTTTTATCCATGTAAATGTTACAAAAAAGGGGGAACGAGATAATTTAATTGCTCTAGTCTCGAAAGTATGCCCCCCAGCCTTTGATGGTCCGTGTCGGTTGATAGCGCGGGCGCCTGACAAAGTTTTACAGAGGCCGTTTCTCAATCTGAAGGCTGCAGCCTCCAGAGGTCGCATTTCTAGGCTGCATACATCATCAAAACGTTCTTATTTCGTAATATTAACGATTATGAAGTTGACTATTATTCTTAGTTAATCGTAAATTGTTTTAATATGCTTATGACTTGCTAATGTAATGTTCAGTTAACTCAAATAAACCAGGCTTGATGACGTATGCAGCCTGCATATGAGACCTCGCGCTGGTTGCAGCTTTCGGATTGAGAAACGGCCAGTCAGTAGGCAACTTTTGGAAATGGCCCGAAAAGACAGCAGGGGTCAGGATCGGAAAAAAGAAAAAAGATGAAACTGCGGGATGATGCCCGTGCATCACTTGCAGGTAAGTCCATCATGTTTAATTCCTAAATAAGGGAAATGTGCATGGGCTGCAGCTGCTGCTAATCGTAATGCGCCTCGATCTTGCGGTGCTGATATTAATGTTAGCAAACTATGTTGTTATAAGTTACAACTTCAGTGCAAGCTAAATTGAGATTTTACTGTAAAACATTACCTATGCATTTTACAAATAACTGACGGCAGCTGTTACTTTCTTTACTACGTTTTTTTAGATATTGAGCAGTTAGTTTATTTTGTGGTTTATTTTGACGTGACGGTGGTTAATACTTAGTTAATGTTAGCCAGTCAGTGCACATGGTAGGCTAACAATTCCTGACTGTTAAATATATATAAATATAAAATGTCATGATATGAAGCAAACATTACTGACACTTAGTTCTCTAAATCTTTGTAATATTTAAGAATTTTGAGTATTCTTGTTATTGATGTTTATTTAATGTAATTTATTTAAAGTGACATTGTACTTGGGAAAAACATGTCTGGATTATTTTGATAATTTAAGTTTGCTATTTGTTCTATTTTGCTATTCTATAAAAGTTTGCACTTTCAAATGTGTGTGTTGACTAAAGCTGTGAAGATTTTACTTTCTGCTATTAAGTTATATGTTTGGTAATAAAAAGTTAAACTGGCAAAAACAAACAAAAAATTTCTCAGGGTCGGGGGCATTATAAATGAATTATGCTTAGGGCACCAAAATGGCTAGCAGCGGCACTGTGTACATGTACTCAACTGCATTGTAAAAAAATGTGTTCAGTCAACTTTAAAAATATTTGAGTTGCCTTAAAAATGTTTAACTTCTCTCTAAAAATGGCTGGGTTATTTTTGACCCATAATTGGTAAATATTGGACAGAATACGTGCTTGGTTAAAAATTGACTCAATGCTGGGTTATTATACCCCATGGTTGCATAACAACAACCCAACATTGGGTCATTTTAACCCAGCACAGGGTCATTTTTAACCCAGCATGTGTTCTGTCCAATAATTACCCATTATGGGTCAAAAATAACCCAGCCATTTTTAGAGTGTTAAAATGTTTTATTATGATACTTAAATTTTTATTTATTTCAAGTAACCTGGACTTACAAAATTTAGTTGAAAATAATGAACTTATTTTTTCAAGTTGTCTGTACTAAAATTCAAGTTCATTCAACTGAAATAATTGACCAAACTATTTATTTAAAGTATCCTGGAGTTACAACGTTTGGCGAACTTACTTTTTTAAATTGTCTGTACAAGAAGTATATATAGGAACTGGGCCAGTTCATTTAAAATGTCTCAGAATGAAGCAGTCATCAGAAGACCTCTTTAGAGTAACTTTTAATATAAAATATTGCTTACAATTAAAAATATATTTTGTGTACAAAAACAGATACAACTGGTTGCTTAAAACAAACCTAAATATTTGTTGTCACATTAGTAATGTGAACAAAAGTGCAATATATTAATATAGTCATATAAAAAAAACCGATAAAATAATATTAATATTTTTATTAAATGTAATATAGTATAAAATTGTCGCATATTTGAAGAAATATTTGTAGTTTATTAGACTAGAGGTCTTAGTGTCTTTGCTGCAGATTTCCTTGTTTTCTTCTTTTCTTTAGCAATATGGCGGCGCACCCATTGGGTTTTTGGATCTGCACATATCTCTCTTCCTTTAACTGTCTGAAACCTGGGGACAAAAAGTATGAAAGATTTTCTGGCAGGCTCTTTCAGTTCAGCTTTGAATCTTAAAAATACAATAATTTACAATACGTACACAACATGCTGTTCAGGGCAGCTGCTGCTGGTCCAGGAATACGATCTTATTTTCTTCACAGGGATCGGAATGTTGGAGACGTTTTGTGAACAGCATGTTAACTGAGTAGCAACAAGTGCAAAAGGAGCTAAAAGAATAAAACAACTTATATGCTATGACATTGATGGTTATAGTAAATGCACATTATTAGATGCATTCATTTTAAATCCAACTAATAGCACAAAAATTATAATGCCCACTGCTTTGAATTTTACTATCCAATTCATACTTACTGTTTGAAGTCAAATGAAAAGAGCAGAATAGACCCAAAAGCAGAAGAGACATCAGATTCTTCATTCTTTAGTTGTTATCTATTCACACACAGAGTCAAAAGCACAGAGCCCCTTCAAGGTCCAAAGTGAACCGATCGCTTGTCCTTAGTTTTATACGGGTATCCGGACAGCTATTTTTAGACCTAATACACATCACAGTTTAAAATATTCAAGTGACATTGAAATAGGATCCTTGTTATGTCCTCTCACGATTTCCTCTAGGTTTTCTTTTGATGTTGTGGCTATGAGGAAATAAAGGCCCACTTTGTTAAATAGCAAAGAATGTATGTGTACGTTCATTATTGATTTATGTGTAAAATACATGTTTTTATTTGTCATGTGTTTTTTCAAAATGATATAACTAACATACAGGTTTTACATCATTTTTTGGAAAAGGTTATCATCATTCTCTATGCATCAATCTAAAACTGACTTTTTGCGATCTTGCAATATTTCAACAACTTACAAATCTCCTGCCTCCTCTCAAGCTGTGTTTATGCTATGTCACTCATTTTAGGCTGAGGGCCGGATGGTAAAAAACGCCACGAAGGGCCGGATAATTTTTTAAAACCTTAGTGTGCTGATAATTGTGTTAAAATTAACTAAACAAACCAATTAATTAGTTTGTTTAGCAAGAAAATTAGAGAAACACACAGCTCTGTGAAAACTACATTTCATAAGGTCACACTCATACTGTACATATTTTACACACAAATTTACATCTGTACAAAACCCACTGGCCTTAAAGCTTTAATTTAACTTCTTTTGCCTTAATGCCAAAATTTTTTATCACTTTTCTTTGGAATATATGTCACAAGCCAGGGGCTGGCTGTTACTTTGCTTAAGCCACGCCCCTTCTCGACTTCCACCTTGAGGAGGTCCCCAAAACCAACCCAATGACCAGACAACCACGAGGACAGGTAAGTATAAAAATATTCTTTATTTATTTAAATATTTAAAATGTACTGGGACTTGGGGAAAGGGAAATTAAAACTAATCTCGGGCTCTGCCCTCCAGGGGGGCCACGGCCGAGTGAGTGACAGAGGGTGGGGGGTGACGTCGAGGAACAGGCTCCCGCCTCTGGTTCCTTCTGCCCGTGGCGCACCTGCGTACCTGTATTTCGCTCGCGGCACTTCACCGCTTGACTTGCACAGCTCTTTGTCGTTGACTCACTCTCCTTTCCGTCTCTCTCTCTCCACAGGCAGTGACTGGGATACAGAGGACACAATGAATCGATCTCAAATGGGTTCTCTCACCTCTTCGCTGGCTAAAGCTTCTTGGTAAGTATGGTTTTCCTTCACAGCTCGTTTCCTTAGCGCTCACGCTCGTTCTCTCTCTTTCTCCACAGACGACAGCTGGACAGTGGTCTCTATACTACGCCGGGGACCAAATCCTCTCGGCGAGCTCGTTGGTCTGCAGAGGGGCGAGAACGTCACGCCGTCACACCGGGTCGAGCGCTGCCCTTTCCTCGGTACCCGTTGGGCGATCGAACACTGGACAGGGGCGCCCTTTTGTAGAGACCTCGGGGCGGCGGATCTCCTTCGCCTCTAGCTCTGCGACGATGAAATCACACAGGTAAGGTAGCAATGTTATTTGTAACACTCACACACCGCCAACTGCACAGTTCTTCACCGCCACTCCCAAACACACGTCCGCCAAGCGTTCGGCTGCGAAAAACACTCCAGGATGCCACTCCGTTATTCAGGACTGAAACACACTCACAGCATAATCATGTACAAGTTTGCTCTAGGACCGCTTTCCTCTTCGTCTTCCCGTGACGAGTGAGTGGAGGCGGGGATACGTCTGACAAGACACAGCAATCTCACTGCAATACACGGCATTACACAGCACCACTTCAAAGTGAAAATTTCTACATCCAAAGACTCACCCACCACGCTTAGTGCACACAAAAGACGCCCGTCTTCCTCCACTTCGCTCTGGGCGAGATACGGCAATGATAACACGGCCTAGTGCTTGTTTTCGTCACTGTGGCTGCTTCATACAAGGATCCTTCGGCTCACCCACCACGCTGACTCAGGGGTAGGGCCAACCGCTCTCTCTTGGAGGCACTCAAAAAGATCTACAGGTCAAGTACATGCAATTCATTTCCATAAAATGGGTTTTGTTACTCACGGCTGCTGCACTTCCTTCGTCTCACGTTCTCTACGTTAATCCACACTACGAACACTCCAGATGCACAGGCGGGGCGGTTTCCAGTCACCAACACACACTTTTCTACAGGTGTATACTCACAACAGTACGTTTCTTCTTCCTTTGTTTCTCTCCTCTGGATGTCAATATTCGTTTGTTCTTCAACCTATAAGGTCTTCGGTATCAACCACACCAACAACGAACTCGGTGCAGTGCTCCTTTAACTCTCTCACAGCCCCGTCCTCCTTCGCCTCTCTCGGCTGCCGTACTCTCTCCTCTCGCTCTAAGCGCTCTGTGGATCAACGGCGTCCTCCGGCTCCTCCGAGGACGGAGCGTGTGGTTTGGGTCTGCCCTAGGCAGTAGTGGAGCTCGTGCCCGAAACAACAACTCCTCGTTTGGACTTTCCTTGGACCTTTTATGGGTCTTGTCCCTCTTCTCTCCTCCAATCGCGAGTTGCCCGCTTAATTTGTACCACCTGTTGCTCATCTGCCCGTGATCTGTGTTGCCAGGGAGACCAGGAAGTGAAGGGTGCGTTAAAAAATCTGCCCGGGCGGAACCTCTCCTCTCCATTTCTGGTTCCGCCCTAAGTCACCTTGTGACATATATTTGTAATGAGAAAAGTCATTTAGAAAATGAAAATGCTAGATGGGGCAGTGTGGCCCAAACCAAAAATGGCACTAAGAGGGGTGGTCCTCCCTACTGAAAAATCCAGCAAAGACCAGCATAAGCTGGTAGCTGGTTTTACCTGGTTTAAGGTAGCAGTAGCTGGTCTAAGCTGGTCCTTCCAGCCTGGCAAAGCTGGTCAAGCTGGTGGGTCAGCTGGTCTTCCAGCATGACCAGCTAAGTCCAGCTGGACCAGCTTAAAAAGTGACCAAAACACAGCTACACCAGCTTACTACACCAGCAATACCAGCTAAAACCAAGCTGGGAGACCAGCTAAAACCAGCTCACCAGCTTATGCTGGTCTTAGCTGGATTTTTCAGTAGGGCTATTATTATGGTTTTAATAAAGTATTATAAATATGATGTGTTATATAACTAGCATCAAGTTAGACAAGTGATTATAATGGGAAATATAATAACAAGAATTAAAGTGTGACAATCTGCTAAATATTCAATATGTTGATGGAGCTTTGAATCCATGTTTGTAATGTTGAACTGCCTTTAGCAGCCTCTCTTTCCGTTCTCTGTCGTTATAGGCATTGATGTTTTTTGTATTTTTTTGTCTACAAAGTGTGCCAACAACAGCAAATTTAGTGTTTATATTAACTTGGATCTGATCGGGAACATTAAATCGATTAGACAAGCATTGTAACGTTAATACTAAGAATGTGGATATTTTGTTGTCGTTTGCTTAGTTGTTAGCACTTTTAGAACACCGACAGCAAATCATTACCGGAAGAAATACATAAACAAACTTACAAATTACTAATTCTGCGGTTTAACAACTGATTTAATGTAATGAATCTACCTGTTAATGCAACGAACTTCGAAAACTGTCATCTTCGCTCTCCAGGCAGAGAGTGGACACAGAGATGCTGCGGAGCGGTCGGGAAAACACGAAGTGGATCACCGGAATCAGTGGATCTTTAGCGGAGCGGTAACAATAAAACGGCAAGATTTTTGGGCACCGTGTTTAGTCTATGTTCCGCGTTTTGCTACTTTCCGCAAGTCTCATATTAAAAACAAACTAGACACCCGCCTGATAGGTTTTTAAAATATGTATTTAATATTTAATCAAACTGTATAAATCATCATGCAGGCCTGATTGGACACCTTTGCGGGCCGTATCCATGTTTGACACCCCTGCTCTATGTGAAGGACGTGAGACAAGTAAAAAAAAAAAACAGAAGATAGGGAAAGCGTCAGGCCCAGATGGTGTTTCACTAAGTCTGGGTTGACCACCTGACCCCAATCTTCAACAGATCTCTGCAACAGTGTGAAGTTCCTCGCTGTTCACACGCTTCATTATCATTCTGGTACCAAATTAATAGACGTAACAACTACAGGCCCGTTGCTGTTACATCTGTGGTTATGAAGTAATTTGAAATACTGGTGTTGGCCTACCTTAAAGGCGGGATGCATGATCTCTGAAAGCCAATGCTGACATTTGAAATCATGTAAACAGTCACGCCCCTACCCCAATAGAATCTGGACCTATTTGATAGACCCGCCCCACACATACGCAGCCCGTCAATGATGTCGGTTAGTAGACACGCCCCTTACTGCTGACTGGCTACAAGTGTGTTTTAGTGGTCTGCCTGACTCCTTTTCCAAAGCGTTTTAAAAAAATCATGCACCCGCCTTTAGGGACATTACAGGACCATTACTGGATCCCCCAGGGTTGCGTGCTTTTTCCACAGCTCTTCTCTCTGTATACAAACGATTGCACTAAAGGAGCCCTCTGTCAAGCTCAAGAGGTCCTTAATGTACCCAAAAATGTACAAAAACATGTGTATACATGTAAAGGTACAAAACTGAATCTTATACCACCCCAGAAATAGAAAAGGTACAGTTTTTTTACCTTACTATTTAAATACAAATATTGTTTCTTAGACAAGGCTGTTAGTACACTTTAAATGTTGGGTTTGTTTTTAATCCATTCTTGAGTAAATATTGCACAGATGTTAACTGTGTATCATAACTTAAAACTCTGATGGCTTATACAGTTATATAAAATCAGCCACATGTTGAGCTCACACAGTTTACAGTAAATGCAATGCTTTCTTTAAATTCTTTATTTAACCATCAGTTAAAGTTAAGAACTTAAAAACAAGCTTTCTAGGAAAACAACAGCTTCCAGTGGTCAAATCTGTCATATCAGCAATTTAATATATTTAGGCATGTGACATTCTGAGAAAGTATTGAACATCTGCAGAAAAGAGATGCAGCTCCACAATAACTTTTTATTATGTTGTTATATACTGATCAACAGATAAAAAAAACATTAAAATCCACTTCTGAGTGTTAACATGTATTGGACTTTAAAAAAAAAAATTTTATGCCACCCAACTACTTTGTACTTTGTTTCATTTTAAGTGTTGAATAGGACCATACTTTTACATTGAAAACGCTGCAGGACAACTGTTCATTGTTACTAATAATACTGAATGAGTACGTTGTAGCTTTCGCTTTTTTTCTTTGTATGCGGTACGATTCTGTTTATCTTTCTGTCTAATTGTATGAAATACCATTCTATCCGTCTGTCTGTGTGTGTGGCCACATTATATTCATTTATAAGACAGCTTTCTCTTCTGTGATCGAAGCCACAAACTGTTGTGGTTGGCGTTTTTTTGTTTGTTTTAATTTTAGCCATATATGACGGTGGCCTATAAGTGCAAAACAAAACAACAAAATAAAAAAAACACAAATGCAAATTTAAAACACAACGACTAATCCAGTGACAAAGTAAAAAGTCAAAAAACGAAATAACAATCATTATCAGCATTAACAATGTGATGTCCACTCTAAAAACAAATAATAGCCCCAAAAGTGGTTCACTGGCTCGTAATCATAGGGGATCCATTTTAAGTGCCATATAGCACCTATGTAGCACCTGTGTAGAACTATATTGTGCAATATAGAACCATGTCTGGTGCTATAGTGGTGCTATATCACCCTTGTTTGGTTCTTCATAGGTGCTTTATCAGTGGCAGGTCGTGACTGCTCTTCCGAGGGGCGCAAATTCAAAATAAGTGTTCGGAGTGTCATGTGTGTTGCTCGTGTTTTCAAAATATGTGTTTGTTGAATCATGTGAACCATGTGCATCACATGTTTTGTCAAAATCGCTTTATGAAAAAAGAGATGCTCACGTTCAGAAAATCCACGCAAGACACTCCCTTAACACTAAACTCTGATTACGCATGAGATTATGCGAAATCACATATAAGGGGTTTAAGGGGTGCACACCTGCAGTGTAACGGCACAACACAAACATTACCACCTTGGGTGTGCATTTTTTTCCCGAACATTTCAACAGCTCGTCGTCAATTATTCCTTGCGTATTGTATTTTATTGTATTGTATTGTTGTCTTTCTTTTCTTACCTAATTTGCACTAGGTTGCACACATGATTATAGTTCAGTGTTCAGCACCATGGTCCTGGAAAACATTGACTCATTTCACTATGTACCACACTGACAAATATAGTTAAAATGACAATATAGCCCCCCCACACTCTAATAATAGAAGATTAACTCATTGTGCCCATATAGAGGCATACAATAATGAATCTAGTACAATATTGGGTTGATTTAACCAGTGCGTTGTTCTGGAAACAATAATTAGACTCTGGGCGGTTATATTAATATATTAATTCAGTCAAACTAAGAGACAGTATAGCAGAAAATGTAGACACAGTTTGATATGTTTAATATTTCTGATAGCAGGAAGATACAACTAAGGTGAAGAGAGATGGAAACTATGTGGTCAATTTCAGTGATGATGTCAGAGAGGGGTATTTTTACAACTTGATTTGCTAATACATTATATAAACAGTTATTCTTCACATCCTTCTAACTTTGCAACATTATATTTTAGAAGCTAAACACATCTTGATTTTGTCTCCTTTAAAGTTTTCTTTTGTAATTGGTTCTTGAAACAACCTGGTGATGGTTTGGGTCGTTGGTGTTGTTATAGTTCTCCTGTTCTTTTTAGCAATAGTCTCAGTGTTTTTTGTTTTAAAATTTGGTTTTCGAACCAAAGTTTTTTGAGTTTTTAATCTAGTAGTAGTTGTCCTTTTGTCAATTTCAGAGATATGGTGGCTCACCCATTTGTCTTGTGGATCTACACAGATCTTTTTGTCCGTCTCAAACCTGAAGAGAAATTCAAAATAACAAGACTTAGAAAGCAAATTTCTACTGATTGACTAATTTAATTTGACATTAGTTTGAAATGAAATAATATCTGAATACTCACACAATTGCTGGTTTGGAGCAGCTGCTGTCAGTCCTATAGTACGACTTCACCCGTTTCAGAGGAATCGGATCATTGAAGAACTCAAAACAGCATGTTGATTTGGCCAAAACAGGGGCAACTGGAACAGAAATTCCAAGATTTGTAAAATATCATAAATCTGTATCTTGATCTACCAATAGTTTTTAACATACGTCTGATGCTTTTTAAAATGGAAAAAATGCACCGCTAGCAAAAATACAACAGTAACACATTTGAAAAGAGGTCTCACTTCTTGCATGCAGCGGCAGAGAACAAAAGATCACCAGAAACAGCAAAACCATCAGATGTCTCATTGTTTTAGATGATGTGTTCACAGTGAAGAAATGAATCCAAAGGTTGTGTTGAACTTCAAGAGACTGGCGTGTGCAGAATATCATCTGAGCATCTTCTTATATTACAGCACAGGAAAGACTTTTTTTTAGGTTTTCCTTTTTACTTCCTGTAATTGTGCTAAGTCTTTTTTCACCAACTCAAAAAGTTCAACCTGCCACAGGTACAGTGACACAGTTTAACTCAGTCGTTATTGAGTCGATTTTGTGCACTTCGATATCAGTTATAACTGCAACGGAGTGTTAGGACAGCTGAAAGGATCACTGGTGTGCACCTGCCCGAGTATACAGAGTAAAGAGACAGGCTGGTATCATCATCACAGACCACTCTCACCTCGGCCACAACCTGTTCACACTTCTCCCCTCAGGCATTTGTTGCAGATCTCTGTGCACAAGAACATCTAGGCATAAAAATAGTTTTCCCCAATGCTATCTTCAACTTGATCAGTTAACATAGCATTACCATCTGTCCATATAATTCAAGATTTTTATATATAGATTATATAGAGTATATATAACCAGCAGTGAAATGTGAGTCAGGTCTGTTTCATGGACAATGCAATTTTTAAAGAATACAACACAAATGAAAATGTATATAAATAAAGGGTAAAATAATGAAATAAAAGTTAACAATAAACATATAAGAATAAAATATCCAAATAAAGTATACTGTAGAATTAAAATTATATATAAATACAGTATTGTGTCAAAGTCTTAGGCCACCATGTCATAATTATATTTGTTGTTTTTGCAATGTTATAGTGATCATATATAAAAAAAAATTTAGTCTCTTTAATGGATTACATCCAGAAAATACAGGAAATGTGTATGTAGTATTAAAAACTGTATAAAAATATAAACTGATGTGTCAAGTTTTTAGGGTAAGCTCCCCTTCCACTTGAGCAATAGCAGGAAACTGCAGGAAACGTAACAAGGGTGTGGTGAGCTTGAACCTGCTTATATCACGAGATATTTTTTGGACCCAACATCCAATAGGAAAATTCAACTGCAGTAGCCACCGTCAGGGGCGTGTCTAGAGGGGGGTGTGGTAATGTAACCATGAGGGAAAGGGGGAAATGGTAAGAAGGCGCAAGCAGATAGCAGGATAGCTTCTTCACGTGAGTTTTATTTGCAAAACTTTTGTAGTCCAATTAAACATCTGTGGCCATACTCTAAAGAAAACTAACATTTTAAAATTAAAAAAAAAGATAAAGATAATGAAAAAGAAAAAGTAATTCAATTATCAGAATATGCCATCGTTCTTTTAACTAAGAACAAAGCCCATGTTGCTACTTTACAGCAAACAGCCATTCGGCTAACTCTCTAGCCCCCAACCTCTCTCTTCAAAGGCTGCAAGCCACTGTCTTATATAGAGAGGTTTCCCACGTCTAATTACCAGACCGCACCATCTGTATACCCCATTTTACCCACCAGTAAATTAATAAATGTATGCAGAAGGGGGAGAAACTCACATTACATTATAACAGAATATTTATAAAGCATACAATTAACACATTTACATCAAACTAAAGATATAAATATAATTTATAACAGTAAAGAAAAACGGCCCGAAACATTAACAATTAATAGTCCCGTCCGGAACTTTAAATGTACATTCATACGGGCACACGACCCCTTAGTAGGACGCACAGCACACCCGGAAGCGGACGGCTACAACACACACACGCCACGGAGGCTGCGACAGGAAAACCCAAACATAAAATCAATAAATGGTAATGTAAAACTAAACGAGTGTGTTTTGTCATTAATGTCCGAAAAGTTTTAAAGTTATTTGTATTGAAGTGCGTTGTGATATTTGCGATTATGTGCACCTAACCACAACTATACACCACCGCATCTCCGTGCATAAGTTGAATGGGATGTATGTAAATGCATGATGATCACAACTCTGTAAATCTGAATGTGAACATATACAATATTAATGACCCCCCCGGGCACATCATAAACATAAAACCTAACAAGGATGACGATGTCACATAAAGGGGACGATGTCACATAACGTCTCATCGTCACACACCCCCCCCCACAAGACCGTCACTCTCAAAAAGTCAGCTATAACATTTTGGGCCCCGGCTCTATATTTGATTTCAAACTTAAATGGCTGGAGAGATAAAGCCCAGCGGGTAATCCTCGCATTGCTGTCTTTCATTCGTTTGAGCCACTGCAAAGCTCTGTGATCAGTCTCTAGAGTGAACTCTTTCCCAATAAGATAGTATCTCAATGTGTCCAAAGCCCACTTAATAGCCAGAGCTTCTTTCTCCACAGTGGAGTATTTAGTCTCTCGGGGAAACAGCTTGCGACTTATGTATTGTACAGGTTTAGAGTCCTTACCTTCGCCCTGTAGGAGAACTGCCCCAAGACCCACTCCCGAAGCATCAGTTTGTACCGTAAAAGGGAGATCGAAGTTTGGGCTTTGCAGAACGGGTGTTTGACACAGACAGCCCTTTAAATCCTCAAAGGCTTCCTGACATTCAGGGGTCCAAATCACTTTCTGTGGTTTGTCCTTTCGAGTAAGGTCCGTCAACACCGCCGCTCGGCTGGAAAGGTTAGGTATAAAGCGCCTGTACCAACCAAGTAGGCCCAAGAAAGATCTCACTCTCTTTTTTGTTGTTGGAGGGGGACAGGAACGTACTGCTTCAACCTTGTGAACTTGGGGTCTGATGACCCCTCCTCCCAGCACATACCCCAGGTAAGAAACTTCTGATCTTGCCAAGTTACACTTTTTTGCATTAACCACTAGTCCAGCAGCCTTTATACGTTGGAACACCTCAGCCAAGTGCCCTAAATGTTCTTCCCAGGATGCACTATATATCACTACATCATCAATATAGGCAGCAGCAAAATCTGCAGTCTCTGAAAGAACTTGATCCATAAGCCGCTGGAAAGTCGCTGCGGCTCCATGCAGCCCAAAAGGCATGACCTTGAAATGATATAATCCAGATGGGGCTCGGAAAGCAGTCAGGTCTTTGGCAGCGTCTGACAGCGGGACCTGCCAATAACCCTTACACAGATCTAACGTGCTTAAGAATTTTGCCTTTCCAAGCCGTTCCACCAACTCGTCAACTCTAGGCATGGGGTACGGGTCGAAAGCAGAGATGGCATTTAGCTTAGAAAAGTCAACACAGAACCTTAAGGTCCCATCCTTCTTGGGTACAAGAACCACTGGGCTGCACCACTCGCTTTTTGATGGTTCAATCACCCCAAGATCTAACATGACTTGAACTTCCCTTTTTAAGTCGGAGATGAGGCGAGCTGGGACTCGGCAGAATGACTGACGTATGGGCCCTGGCGACTGAAGTCGAATGCCATGTTGAGTCACGTCCGTCCTTCCTGGTTTATCACTGAAGAGACCTGTTGGTATTATCGCCTCAATTTGCTGCCTCTGTTGAGTTGACAGATGATTAAGATTGGGTAAGGTGTTGTGGTCTTGGCTAGTTGGAAAGTATTGTTCCTCCTCTTCTTCCTCACTGTCCACTGACCGAGCCCACATTTGCTCTGATACAGAACAGCTTCGGTCCTGCCATGGTCTGAGTAGATTAACATGAAATACCTGAGTCTTTCTACGACGATCTGGTAGACTGATTTCATAATTGGTTTCTCCCACCTTCTTCAGGACCTCGTACGGTCCCTGCCATTTTGCAAGAAGTCCAGTGTCAGATGTGGGTAGGAGGAGCAAAACCTTTTGGCCTGGTTTAAGAACTCTTTTCCTTGAAGATCTGTCATACCACATTTTCTGCTGTCGCTGAGCTGTGAGCATGTTGTCTCTGACGAGTTCAGCCAAGGAATCCATTTTCTGTCTCATTTTAAGAATGTATGATACAATGTTGGTTTGCTCTTGTGGATTGTCCCCCTCCCATGCCTCTTTAAGGACATCCAAAGGCCCACGAACTTGGCGACCATAAAGCAGTTCAAATGGTGAAAAGCCTGTAGAGGCCTGAGGGACCTCTCTATATGCAAACAACAGGTACGGTAGCCACTGATCCCAATCTGAACCTGTGTCTGAGACAAACTTGCGCAGCATAGACTTCAAGGTGTGGTTGAAACGTTCAACCATGCCATCAGTCTGGGGTGATACGGGGTGGTCTGGATAGGGTGAATGCCTAGCATGGAATAAACTTCCTTGATCTGTTTAGAAGTAAAGTTTGTGCCTTGGTCTGTCAATATTTCCCTAGGTATTCCTACCCGTGAGAACAGCTGTGTGAGTGCATTTACAATTTGCCTTGTCTTAACCTTTTTGAGAGGGAAAGCCTCAGGGTATCGTGTTGCATAATCACATACAACTAATATGTAGCGATTCCCTGTTCTGCTCCTCTCTAGGGGACCTACGACATCCATAGCTATACGTGTAAATGGCACATCAATGATAGGGAGGCTAACCAAGGGGGCCCTGTCTCCCTTTTTGATAGGGGCTGTCAGCTGACATTCAGGACATGACTTGCAAAACTCCATAACATCCATATATAGCCTTGGCCAATAAAATCTGTTGGATATCCTAGCCAGTGTCTTTTGTTGGCCTAAATGACCTGCCCAAGGAGTGGAGTGACCCATATTCAGAATCATAGATCTCAGGGGAGTAGGCACTACTAACTGCTGTCCAGCATTACCTTGCCGATACAACCTTTCGTCTTTCAGCACGAACTGGTCCCTGTCTGTCACACTACTCAAGACATCCTTTTTACCTACTTTTGCAAACAATGGCTGCAGAGTAGCATCCTGCTTTTGCAGCTCCACAATATTATGTGGTATAACTTCTACATCTTCTGCCCTAGGTTTGGAAAGACGTTCAACCATTGTTGTGCCTTTAACTTTCTGTTGCCGCTTCTCTCTTCTTGTTTTCTTTTCTTTGGGACTCTCTGCAAAAGGTAAAGGATCCAGAAGCTGTTTTGACTGTGCCCTTGTAACTACTCTTACTTCAGCTACCTCTTTGTCATCACGTAGCAAGTGAGCTAGCACAGGAACATCTCTACCCAACACAACAGAATAGGGAGCTTTATCAACAACACCAACAGTCAAACAGTAGGTTTGTCCTTCAATCTGAATGTTCAGATCAACTGTGGGATATTCCCTTTCATCACCATGAATGCACTGAACCTTTAAACTACCCTTATAGGATGCATGTACACTATCCAAGCATTCCTGTCTGACCAATGTTTGACTGCAGCCTGTATCTACCAGCGCTTTGAACGTTCTGCTTCCTATTTTCACTGAAACTACAGTGTCAATGTTGTGTTTTGCTTCAATATATGGGTCTAGAGGTCTAGGAGTATAGCAAAGGTGTGTGCTACTGACCTGTATTGGGCAATCTGCCTTCTTGTGCCCCTGCTGGCCACATGCATGGCACAGAAGTGGAGGTCTGCCCTTAGGCTGCCTATCAGAGGTTTGTTGGCGATTGGCGGTATTATAAACTTTAGCCTGAGGGGTATATGTGAAATTTGGGCTTTTGGGTATGTTATGACCACTTCCGTAACCCACCCCAGACTTACCTGGCAAGCTGCTGGACTTGCCTTGAGAGTATCCTAGTTGATAGGGAAAACGTCGTGCTGAAATGAATGTTTCTGCCAGCTCCGCAGCTTGCTTAGAGGAAGATGGGTTATGCTCCTTAATCCACGTCCTGATCTCAGGGTTAAGGACTTTGAGGAATTGTTCCAAAATGATAACATCGCCAATTTCCTCCTTAGATCGATGTCCTGGTGTCATCCATTTGTCATAAAGATCCTTTAACCTTGCTTGAAGTTCTCTGGGTGTTTCACCCTCCTGAACAAAGTTAAATCGAAATCTCTGTCTATATGTCTCTGAGTTGATTTCGTATTTAAGCAACACAGCTTTTTTCACTAGGTCGTAATTCAGAGTGTCAGCAATGTCCATAGCAACATAGGCCGCTCGTGCCTTACCTGTGAGGAGTGGTATTAAGTGCAATGCCCAGTCTTGTCTGGGCCACCTCCAAGCCAGAGCAATCCGTTCAAAGGTGGTCAAGTAATGTTCAATGTCCTCATCCTCTTGTAGTGGTAACATTTTTGGACCTTGCCATCCCATGTATGGAGATCCTTGCCACTGTCCCGATGATGAAGCTTGTACAGAAGGCTGTGCAGAATCGGTGCTTTGGGGTGCTTGAGCCCCACCCTGGGAGTGATGGACTATGCGATGAAATGGATGTGTACCAGCAGATGTTATTGAAGCGTCTTGAGCTGCGCTACCCCCCATCTGATCCTGGCTCCGCAGTTGGACCTCATTCTGCAATTGTGTAAACTGATGTTGTAAAGTTCGCCACCTGTGCTCTTGCCGTTGGGCTTCCCTTTGCAGATGATCTTCTCTAGCTTGCTGTGACTGCATAAAGGAATGTAACGTCCTGGACAGCTGCTGTATGGCCTCACCATTGCCTTCTTGTGGAGACATGCTAGCTGCCCCATGATCTGGGATTTCTTCATGAACGTCATCAGACGCTTTCACCGACGTTTGTTTCTTGGGACCCATCCTGGATTGCTGCTGCGCCCCCTACTGGAATGGAGTAACCGCTGCCACCATGTGTGGTAATGTAACCATGAGGGAAAGGGGGAAATGGTAAGAAGGCGCAAGCAGATAGCAGGATAGCTTCTTCACGTGAGTTTTATTTGCAAAACTTTTGTAGTCCAATTAAACATCTGTGGCCATACTCTAAAGAAAACTAACATTTTAAAATTAAAAAAAAAGATAAAGATAATGAAAAAGAAAAAGTAATTCAATTATCAGAATATGCCATCGTTCTTTTAACTAAGAACAAAGCCCATGTTGCTACTTTACAGCAAACAGCCATTCGGCTAACTCTCTAGCCCCCAACCTCTCTCTTCAAAGGCTGCAAGCCACTGTCTTATATAGAGAGGTTTCCCACGTCTAATTACCAGACCGCACCATCTGTATACCCCATTTTACCCACCAGTAAATTAATAAATGTATGCAGAAGGGGGAGAAACTCACATTACATTATAACAGAATATTTATAAAGCATACAATTAACACATTTACATCAAACTAAAGATATAAATATAATTTATAACAGTAAAGAAAAACGGCCCGAAACATTAACAATTAATAGTCCCGTCCGGAACTTTAAATGTACATTCATACGGGCACACGACCCCTTAGTAGGACGCACAGCACACCCGGAAGCGGACGGCTACAACACACACACGCCACGGAGGCTGCGACAGGAAAACCCAAACATAAAATCAATAAATGGTAATGTAAAACTAAACGAGTGTGTTTTGTCATTAATGTCCGAAAAGTTTTAAAGTTATTTGTATTGAAGTGCGTTGTGATATTTGCGATTATGTGCACCTAACCACAACTATACACCACCGCATCTCCGTGCATAAGTTGAATGGGATGTATGTAAATGCATGATGATCACAACTCTGTAAATCTGAATGTGAACATATACAATATTAATGACCCCCCCGGGCACATCATAAACATAAAACCTAACAAGGATGACGATGTCACATAAAGGGGACGATGTCACATAACGTCTCATCGTCACAGGGGGGCATGGGGTGGCACCGGCCCCCCCTGGAATATGATTGCCCCCCCCCGGTGCCCCCCCTCCAATCTCATTGGGCCAACTAGATTTACTGTCAACCTGAAAATGCCCGCCGAACCATTGGACCAGAGAGCTGTCAATCACTGTTTGATATGAGACTCGCGCGAACGCGAAGAAGAAGCCACCACAGTAGTTGCGCGTTTTTAAAACAGGAGGAAAGAGACACCAAGACACCCACCGCACCATTGGACCAGTTGTCAATCACTGTTTGATTTGAGACTCGTGCGAACGCGAAGAAGGAGCGGGCGCCCCGCCACAGACTCAACACTGGCACAAATCAACACGAATCAAATAGATTTTTCATGATTACCATTTACATTTTATTTTACTATTTAAAACGGCTTCGTTCGCTGTTGCAAGCGCTCAGTAGTGCTCTCGCGTGCACGCTTTCTCACTGCTGTATGCGGAACCTCGACGTGCCTCTCTTACATGACACTGAGTGAAGGAGTTAAAAGTTGGCGGTGTTTTCCAACTGGGTTCCTTCATGTATTTGTCTTTTCACATAAACGTTAACAGTCAACAGATGTTACTGACGAGAAGACGATTGATCGAGTATCATGACTTAACGAAAGGTTAGTAGTGTTTTCCCACACAGACACACACCAGTTCTCTGTGCACGAGCTCTCTCCCTCCCTATGGTGCGGTATGCGCACGCCCGCGTAACAGTATATTTTCTAATTTGCGCTGAATTGTCTGCCCTATACGCGATCGACAATTAAACTTTCACTCGCATTTAAATTTAAAAGCGCTCATAAACACAACCAGATGAGAAGAGCAACCCTGCATGAGACACACAGGTAATCCGAAATCACCTCGTATCAGCTTAATGTAAATGTATGGTGATTTTATCAGACAATGTTGCATTTAAATCAGGATTTTAGCAGTATAAAGTAACAGCTGGTTGCATTAAACACGAGGTGTTATTGGGTCGTGTTTAGTCACTATTTTAAACTCTTTCTTTATGTCTGATAACAGAACAGATGATATGTAAAAATAGCATTCAGTTGTGTAACAGTACAATAAAATAAACAATGGAAGTCAGATCAGACAGAGTAGAAAAACACATTTTTAAGTAGTCTAATATTTTCCCAAACGGTCCTGATATGTCAGAACGTTAACTAATACCAGCTGCACGCAACTCTGTGTAATTTAGATAACCTACTTAAAGGAATAGTTCACTTAATTTAAATGGTCATATACCTAAACTTCTTTCAAACCTGTATGAGTTTCTTTCTTCTGCTGAACACAAAAAAGAAAGGAGTTAAGAATGTCGGTAACCAAAATCAGTTGATGAATCCCATTGACTTCATATGTAGGAACAAAATAACATGGCAGTCAATGGGGTTCATCAACTTTCTGGCTACTAAATATATTACCAAAATTTTTTATTTTGTGTTCAGCACTAGAAAAACTCATACAGGTTTGAAATAACTTTAGGATGAGTAAATTTTGACAATTTATTTAAAGTGAACTATTCTGGAACAGAACTGTGTTGTCTAATCCATGCAAAATACAAAAATTAATAGATTAATACCATCTATATTAGAGCACGTGCAATGCACAAGATTTTGGGAACCATGCTTAATATTTTCTAAACCAGTATCTATTTCATTTGAATTTTCTGATTGGCCCCCCTGACTGGTTATTGGTCCCCCCGGTGCCCCCCCATTTATAAAATCCTGGAATCGCCCCTGGCCACTGTTCAACCTGAATTGTAGTACCATATATTGTAGTACTGAAACACTTTATATCCAAATGTCAAAAAACTTACTAAAATCAATGGTTTAGGGTTTAGTTACTCTTTAAACCAATTAAATTAAATCCTAATTTCTCATTTTGAAGAAATTAGTCTTTTTACTTCATTCTGCTCAAAAAAAAAAAAAAAAAAAAAATATATATATATATATATATTATATATATATATATATATATATATATATATATATATATATATATATATATATATATATATATATATACATCAACATATATTATGATATCACTTTCTATGTTTAAGTATGTTAACCTAAAACTTTGACGGCTTACAAGCAAGTTATTTTTATTATAGTAATACAGTTACATAATATCAGCCACATGTTTAGCTCATACAGTTTACAGTAAATGCAATGCTTTCTATTTCATTATTTTAACAGCTTCCTGCTGTCAAATCTGTCATATCAGCAATGCAATGTGTAGGGGTATGTGTGAGTGTAGACATATTCAGAAAATATTTAAGATCTGCAGAAAAGAGATGCAGCTTCACAATAACTTTTAGTATGTTATTATACTGACTAAGAGACAAAATCATGAAAATCCACTTCTGAGTGTCAACATGTATTGGACTTTAAATTGTGGTTTATTTTTTTTAATACCACCCATATTCTTTGTACTTTGTTTCATGTAGTTGTATAGGCCCATGCTTTAATTCACATTGAAAACATTCTCCAGGAAAACTGTTCATTGTTACTAATAATACTGAATGAGTACTTTGTAGCTTTCACTTTTTTCTTGTACGCAGTACGATTCTGTTTATCTTTTTGTCTACTTGTCTTGTATTAAATACCATGCTACCTGTCTGTCTGTCTGTCTGCCTGTCTGTCTGTCTGTCTGTGACTTAATTTTGAGGGTGATTTATTGTAACTTGGAAATGTAATGCCCACCCATGTCCAGTTGGTGGCAAATGCGCACCATTCATTCATCTGCTTTCCACCTCCTCCTTAATTCTTTATTTGTACCGCAAGGAGGGGTGGAACAAGGATTGAGGAGGCTTTTTAAGGAGTCATGAGTGATGAATTACAAGTTTATCCTATGCATAAGTGTTTTATCAATTAAACCTGACGCACTTATAAAATACACATTTTGAAATACACATAAATCTCGGTATTAATGTTTAAATTATTGTAAATGTGGACTGTAAATGTATTGTAAACGTTTCATACAGTATATTTAATATTTATGTCCGATCTGATCAATGGTACACTGTAAAAAATAAATTGTTGGCTCAATGAATTATTTTTTAGTAACTAGTTCCACAGAAATTTTACGTTCACTCAATTTCTGTCTCCAAAGTGTTACCTGGATTGATGTTTTTTAGTTGGCCCAAATTTGACTCAAATATAAAAAAGTATGTTGGCTCAATTAGCTTTATAGTTCATTCAACTAAAATGTTTTAATCAGTTGAATCTTTAAAAACTTACAGCAAAGACTCTGTCAATTAAAATTTAAGTATTCACTCAATGTTTTATGTGTTACTTCAATTAATATTTATTATTTGGGATTTTTTTAATAACATTTTTAAATTATTTAACAAAATAATTAACTTCAGTCACATAAAAACAAAAGCTTTTTATTCACTTACACTTATCATACAGACTGAACATACAGAATTAAGTCTTCTTTAAATAGAGGGCATAAAACAGTCCAAAAAGCCTCCAAAGTCAGTCAGAACATCTCCAGGGCCATTTAGGAGACTTTCCTCAGCCAGTCCAAGCGGAGACTGTCTCGCTATGTATCCTTCTGGTCTGCCCCTCACATAATCTCCGCTCTGGTTTGATAAACAGAGGAATATAAACACACACACATACATAAATAACATGTTTAATATAATAAAGTTTGACGGTGAAAGACTTTATTCCCTAAATAACATTAATGTTAGGCCAAATTTCCCTCAGACATCACACATTAAACACTATTGGGCGGTTTTCTCGGACAGGGCTTTTCACTGACTAAAATAACTTACTGACATCTCTTAACATATGAGTGCTATTGTTTTGTCTCAAAATGCACGCCAGTATTGTATTATATAAGGTTTGTTTGTAAAAATGTCCCAATTATAATAAAGACCGAGTTCTAAACTTTGTCCGGTAAACCAAACCTATATCCAGGCTTTTTATCTTAACTAAAATAGCTCCACTTTACTTCGGTCACGTAACATAACACACTTCTAATGTATCTTTACAAAAATATAATTACAAAAACGTCGAGTATTTGCGTCTTTGCCAATTAATATATTCTAAAATTAACATTTAATTACAAACACTTACCTGACGTGAACTTGAGGAAACGGCTGACTTGTGTCCTCCCTTGTGTGAATCATTGAGTGATTCCAGCTGTTGCGTGCGGATTGATCTCAGATGAAATGACCTGTGATCCAGATCCTTCCGAGTTAAAACATTTTAAATTCAAAATACACAGACGCACGCGCATAGATACATACATGCACACGCGCGCACACACGCACGCACACGGGTACACACACGGGTACACACACGGGTATATTTAGAAGTTTTAAGATTGTTATGATATTGGGACTATTTCTCCACTCGCACCTTCAGCTCTGAAGTTCAAAATCGCAGGCAGTACGCAGCCCAGTTATAACAAATGTGAAAGATATGAAATATCATTCAACAGCGATATCATTTAAGTGCAATCCTAAAATATGATTTAAAACATACCAGTAAACCTTTTATTATTAAGTATAAGAAATTAAAATGAATTAAATTGCATGTTTAAACGCCACAGAGATATCAGAGCCAGCAGTCGGTTTCTGATGGGCTTGCCGAGGCGAGGCTGCGCTGGGCGGGGTGTGAGCGCTTAAGTGTCTGTGATTTTCTGGAGCTCATCTGGAGCTCTTCTCCGTCCGAAAGTGTCCGAGCACATTTTTAAATAGACGCTATCTATATTAACCGACCGCATATTTAAACTTAAAGCACATACATTCACGCCTAGCCTGACGTTGTCATACTCAATTCTAGTCAGAATTTGAGTCTGATACCGCTCCATTGAGCTATAATTATGAGGCGTGTCTCAACCGAAAAATGCCTCTGCACTCAATTGGATAGACCTACGACCAATCAGAGCAACGGGGTGTGAGACGTATGTTGAAATGACGTATTTGCAGCTTGACCGAACTGCTAGTTATTTCGCTAACACACTACAAGTCTGAGTTTGCGAACGTACATCAACACCTACTATGTTTACAACATTTCATTTATATCACATTAAGTCATACAGTAAGACTATCTCTTACCATTTGTACATTAGTTGAACTTCATCCACGACGATACCCATTACGTTTGCTTGTTATATCCATCTCGTCGTGCACACCGAGTTGCATCGCCGTGATACCCATTTTAGTTGCTTCTTTAACTTGATCTTTCATAAGTGCGACAACTTTTGTCGAATCCCGTAGGACGGCAAAAACATCAACAAATGCCTTGCTCGCGTTTCTCTGTTCCTCTTTTAAAATCAATGCTCTGTCGATATCTTTTAGAACAGACTCAATGTCAGAGTCCACACATCTGATTTCTACCGCGGCAGCCATTTCGTTGTAAACAACAGATTCAACACACGCGCTCTTTGGTGACGTGGTTGATTTACGTTACTGATCATCTGTCCATCATCATATAAAGCCCGCCCTGACAATTTGATTGGTTCGACCAGCTTTGGGTCGAGCATAGTAGCAACTCAACGGTGAAACTCCAGACCGATCTTCCCGTTCCTCAAAATGTTGTGGGCGGGGCTAAGATCGGCTGGCACCCAGGCTAATTCACGCCTGAACAACTCTTAAAATTACATTTTGTTACCAAATAACAGTAATATTGTGAGCATTTTGTTGTCAGGAAACATAGCTGTCATAAGTCCACATATTGACCAGATTTGTCTTAATTAGTTCAGTCAACATAGCCATTCTGAATGTTGACTGAATTTGGAAATAACCATTCACTTAATGTTTTAAACACAGATTTATCTAGACTTAAAATAATATGTCTACTCAACTAAGCCCAAACAAGAAAGTTGGTTTAACTTATATATTTTTGCCCGTCCAACATTTCATTAATTGGATTTTTTACAGTGTAGACACATCCATTTTACATCACTTTTAAGAATGTCTTTATTTTAATGTAGCAAGGCTATGAACACAAGTGTGTATTTAACTTTATTTTTTTGGTTAAATATTTTGGTTTTTAATCTAACTTTATACAGAGAAAGGAATGAGGATATGCCATTTCATGCTTTTTCTCCTCCGTCCCCGCATCTTTCCTCACTTGCATCTGTAAGGGGGTACAAAATATATCACCCATCCATCCGTTTGGCCTAACAACGGAATCCAAACGGCATGGTCGAAGGATTCTAGCGCGTTCTGTCATTTCCGGCGCTTGCAGATGACGTTTTGGCGTTACGTAATTAAGTTTGTTTATCTCTTATCTGACTCCAAAGATAAAGTTTTAGTTTATATTATAATTAGGGCCGGGACTTTAACGCGTTAATTAAGATTAATTAATTACACAAAAAATAACGCGTTAAACATTTTAACGCATTTTAATCGCACTTATTAACGGAGTCATTCGTAAATGCTGCAGACCCTGTTTTAGTTCGAGAACTCCGGAGTTGTGCTGCAGTTTAAATAAAAGTAGACGGAACCTAAACGAACAGCTGATTTTAACGGGACAACGCATCAGTTTCAAAGTAAAAATTATTTATTCTGGTAAATGGAGGTTTGCAACGGAGGTTTTGCCCAATAAACATCTACCAACAAACTACAGATTATTTTAACATGTATCCTAATGTCTGTTATATGTTAATGTTTGAGTATTGCTGGGTTTAAATATTGTTGTAATGTTGTTTTGTTTCAATTTAATTAGCTTATTGCGAGTTTAATTTAAGTTTTGTTTGCTACTTTAAAATGAATTTCGTTTCAAATAATTTGTCTACTAATTATAAACAATGTTTTGTTGTTAGGTTTTGTGAATATAAATTAAAAAGAACATTAAAAGCAACACCGTGCATCTCATTGATGCATATGCTACCGAATGCCAAAACATGCAATGAGTAGCCTATATCACTTAAAAATCAGCTTGGCAGTCCCCAGAAATTACATTTACACGCGCATTTAGAGCATATAGCAGCACGTTTGATTTGCGGTGTGCTTAAGACTTTCAAAAATCAACTTCATATTAATTTTAATAGGCTACTTTGACGGAGGACACGCACAGAGAATAGCGACGGCAGGTAAAGGAAAAAAGTTAAATGGTGTTTTTCTGACGAATAGAGTCAGTTTGTAAGAACATTTTTAAATGGACTATAAGATCATCAATATGAACTCTGAACAATGAACTATTATAAACATAACAGCAAGAAAACCTGAAGAGGATCTTGCAACATTAAAGAAACAAGCATTTATGTAGGCTAAAGCTATATATCACCTCTTATTTTTTAATTTTGTTAAGTTTCAATGGTAAGACTAAAAGCGCGTACATTACGCAGCGCTTTTCACATCTGAATCCCACTTAAGAAAACTATAAACGATGTGCAACTTAAAAATGTGCATAATATATTTTTTATATTTTAATTTTAATATAGGCTATATAGTATATTATGTTTTGTTGTTTTTATACGTGAGGTGGGGGATCCGCGCAAATAGGTACCGGAACACAGACAGTCAAAACAACACATTAGTGTTGATTCTGGGACAACAAACTGCGTCATCCTGGAATCCACCCATCTCTGTGTTATTATTGAAACAACACATTTTGTGTTACTTTTAACACAACATGTTTTATACTTGAACACAAAATCAACACAAAATGACACATAATGTCTTAAAATTACACATAATGTGTTAAAAGCTTACCGCACAATGATGTGTATAAAATTAACACATCATTTCTAAGAGTGTATACTAAAAATCCATGTAAAAAAATTACTTCTTAATGTTCTCAGGTCAAATATTTATATGTGATTAAAATGCGATTAATTTAGATTAATTAATTACAAAGCCTCTAATTAATTAGATTAATTTTTTTAATCGAGTCCCGGCCCTAATTATAATACAAATCAGATTGATTATTACTTTAAAAACTTACAGAAATTGGAGGGATGTTTTTTAATTCTGATAAAGCTCTGGTATTACACTCGTTCATTCGGTTCTCACAGTCGCACATGATCCTAGTATGGGCCTTATAATTAATCCCTGCCAGAGGTTGGACTATATGCTTAAGCGGCCGCTCACTCTGTGCTCAACTTTAAACATACTTTATTTAGTCCCCTTAGAGGTGACACTTAATTGTTACAATAATTATTTCTAGTCAAAGTTAATGAATAGTATAGACGGTTTCATCGGACACACGTGATACACGTCTGGATCCGAACCTTACTTCCGGTTACGTTTTTTTAATGGTCTGACTAGTTGCTAAACTAATCTCTTGAACAAATGCCTCGTCGAAAATAACAAATGTTTGGTTTCCTATATAATCTATGTTTTGTTTTGTTTGCTTGTTATATAAATAAACTATGTTTAAAGAAATTTGTTGTTATTTATTATTAGCGGAGTTTACCGGAAGTTACGTGCGTACCGCGACAGCGGCTTGTTTATGTTGTTACTGCTGAAACGGTCTATAATATTGAAATAAACAGAGGTTGAGACTGACCCTATTTAGAGTTATCAGAAATGTTACTCTAAACAGAAACACAGCCTCCACGCTTCTAAGTACACTTAAACTAACGCCAATTGCTAGTCGTATCTCTCAAATCCTCAGCTGATGTATTATTCACTATCTAACTGGGATTGGGCCGATCCTAGCCTGATTTCAGTCCTTACGGTAACTAGATACAACGATATTACTTGCAGTGTCGACATTTACAGAGCAACAGTAAAATCAAACATCATAATTTATTAGCCAGGTAGAAAAAACATAATTCAGAAGCCGATTTACATTCCAATTCAAATACGAAGCAACAAATATAATCAAATGAGAATAATGCATACCTGGCAAATGATGAATATCTGGTTACAGATTTCTCAAAGTAAAATGAGATTGATGCTATATCAAAGATACAGCATCATGGGGGTAAGTTTCCAAGTACAGAAAGACCCTCTGAACCATTTTACATCATTCCCCTAAATATCCAGAGAGACAAAGCATATAGGAGTTTGGTACTGATTGGTTGTTGTAAAACTCAGGGGTGTTGGCTAATATACATACAGCTGGTGATTGGTCAACATGTCTAAGGTAGGAGTTGTCTCCCAACATTAGGTTAAGTTTACTTATTGTCACAGATTAACATTGAATCCTGTTGTCATATTAATAAACCCAAATGTACCACTTGCATTAAAACACTTCATATAACACCAAACAAGACCAGTTTCAGATTCTTTGTGCATGTAGAATGTAGCATTCCATATACAGTTTGCTTTTAGAACATGAGGAGAGGGGGACGAGAAAGTGTGGTAGGGTGTGACTCTTCTGTAGATGTGAATTCTTTGAGAAAGGTTTCAGATGATAATTCAACAGTAATTAGGAAGCGGTTCCCTGTGGATTCAGCTATTTGCTGCTGGCTTTAGAAATACCTTTTGTCAGGGTTTGGCACCACCTTACACATCCTAGGAGCTAAAGCCAGGTACACACCACAAAATAATCGGGCTAAATTTGGGCCAATTTCCTCCCTTTTGACAAGGTAAAGTCCTGATCATCTTTGTGGTTGCACCGATTATCTTATCAGATTTTCCTGTGGTACGTGGTGTGTTAAAAGCGTCCGAATCTGTTCAGAAGCATGTTGGGGCTGCTCTGATCGCAAATCATAAATATTTAACATGTTGATCAGAAATCTTGTTGTGTGGGGGAAACCCAGAGGATAAATGCACACACACGCTGTAGATTGTCACGATACCCAATCAGAAAGCGCCAGTCCAAAGTACAACCCAAATCAGAAAAAGTTGGGACACTGTAGAAACAAAGAAGACCTACAGTTGAGCAACTAGAAGCCTGTTTTAGACAAGAATGGGACAACATTCCCATTCCTAAACATTGGTCCTCCTCAAGCTGTCCCTTATTTGTACATTTAAATTTTCCGGCCTCTTATTGCTACTGGTCCCAACTTTTTTTGGAATGTGTAGCTCTCATGAAATCCAAAATGAGCCGATATTTGGCATGACATTTCAAAATATCTCACTTTCAACATTTGATATGTTATCTATATTCTATTGTAAATACAATATAAGTTTATGAGACTTGTAAATTATTCCATTCCTTTTTTACTCACAATTTCTATAGTCCCAACTTTTCCTGAAATGGACATCAGAGATGTAAAAAAGCAGTCCATTTTATTAATGCCATTTCTTTATGCCCGTTGTTTGCCCTTTGTTTACTGTGAAGTCATGTTTGACTGTAAGGGGCATTGCGAAATCCGCAAGACTTGCTTTGTTTGTGAAGTTAATCTGATCACATAGCAGCAGTCCACACACAAAAGGAACAAACGTGTTAAATCGTCAATTTTTTTTGGTAACACTTTATTTTACGTCCCGCAAAGTACCGCGTAATTAAACCGAATTTACAGCGTACCTATTTGTAACAACAGGGTAGGTAACCTGTAGGTATAAGGGAATAATATTGTAAGTTTGGGGTAATAAGGGGGTTAGAATATGAAGAATTATAAATTATTTATACTCTAAGTATTTTATAACAACAGGGTACCTATTGTAATATTACGTGGTATGTATGACTTAGTCAAGTCTATGGGGAAATTATGTTTTATTTATTTTTTATTGTGAATTTTTCATATTGACTACTGAATGTTGTATACAGTCAATGTCTACGAGCCACATCGACAAATAAATATAACAGCATATCACTTTTATTTTAGTAGCCTATATTACTTGCTTTTAATAACAAAAGTCAAGCTGATTTAATGTGGTTATCTTTTTTTTAAGGTAAGTACAATAAAAATAGCAACTTATTCCCTATTTACCAGGAAACTCCTACATTTGCGGACATATTTGAAGTGGTGCTTTGCAATTTATTTACTGTAAACACAAGTATTTTAGCCAAATATAATTTATGCAATGACAAACCAGAATGAAACAACAGCAGATATCAGCTCCCGCTAAAGCAAAAGACGACTACATGCGTAGACTACTGCGCAGGTGTAGAGCGCGCGGCCGTCTGCAGGAGGTTTGCTGGAACGCGATCCTGAGGTGAAATTTCTTTAAGAGGTTTTAAAAACGTTCTACACTGTGGATTACAGCTGCGAGTGATGTTAGCAGGTTCCGCATGCTGGATAAGGTGACTGGTTTTGTTAATACATGACTCACGCATTTCAAACAATGTTTTTCAAGAAAGTTGCTAGCTAACGGTAGCAGGTTAGCTAGCACATAAGTAAGCCTAAAATTTATAAACGTAACTGGCTTAGAAAACTCTGTTTCTGTCAAGGCATAGTGAAGAAACATTTACTGAAGGCTTTCATTTATGTTTTTTATATGTAAAGCAGAACAGCATTTGTGAGACGACATCAACTCATCATCCGAGTGGACAAGAACACCAACAGAGGAAGCCAAGCCGCAAAAACAATGAAAAATTGTCATGACTTTTTATTTTAAATAAAAGTTATGTGATAATAAACATTAAGTGTTGGCTTAATTATAGTGTTTTAAAGATGTTTTGAAATAAGTTGTTTTAAAATAAAAATAACAATATTCTGTATGTTTATGGTATTTACCCTATAACATTTATTAACAAGAGGTGAACAAAGCACCACTTTAGTTTACAGCCCGCAAATATGAGAGTTACCTGGTACATACACAGAACAAACGGGGAATAAGCCCCAATTCAATTTACAGCCCGCAAATATAAGAGTTACCTGGTACATACACAGAACAAGCGGGGAATAAGCCCCAATTCAATTTACAGCCCGCAAATATAAGAGTTACCTGGTAACTCCTGTATACATATACAGATCAAAGAGGTACAAGTTGCTATTATCTTTATTGTGTGTTATATTTTATTTGCCGACGTGGCTTGTAGACATCAACTGTAGGCTATACAAAACACTTCATCAGGTAAGTAGCAAATATGAAAAAAAAAAACTATTACACATAGACCATATTACCCATAGACGTAAGTCATACATACCACGTAATATTACAATAGGTACCCTGTAGTTATGAAATACTTAGAGAATAATTTTCCATATATTCTTACCCCCTTATTACCCCAAACTTAAAATATTATTCCCTTATAACTAAAAGTACGTACTGTAGAGGTACTCTGTTGTTACAAATAGGTACGCTGTAAATTCGGTTTAATTACGCGGTACTTTGCGGGTCGTAAAATAAAGTGTTACCTTTTTTTTTTCATTAGGTCTGTGGTCTCTCACATTTTGAAAATCTGATAAGATTTAATCTAATCCATTGTGCCCAGAGGCATACAGTAATGAATCCAATAATTGTGTAGTTTCTAACAGTGCATTGTTCTAATTATGGAGTTATATTAACTATGGAGTTATATTAACATATGAATTCAATTAAACTAGTAGCAGAGAAGAGACAAGCAGAGAATGAAGACTCAGACAGATGTTTGATATTTCTGATAGCAGGAAGATACAACTAAGTGAAGAGAGACGGAAACTATGAAGTTAATTTCAGTGATGTTATCAGTGGGGAGTATTTTTACAGCTACATAAATAACAGTCCTTCTTCACATCCTTCTAACTTTGCAACATTATATTTTAGGAGCTAAACACATCTTGAGTTTGTCTCCTTTAATGTTTTCTGTTGTAAAATCTGGTTCTTGAAACAACCTGGTGTTGGTTTGGGTCGTAGCTGTTGTTATAGTTCTCATGTTGTCCTTCTTTGCAATATAGTGGTTATCAGTGTTGGTTTCAGTGTTGTATGTGGTGAAATCTGGTTCTTGAAACAACCTGGTGTTGGTTTGGGTCGTTGCTCTAATGGTAATTTTGTCAATTTTAGCGATGTGGTTGCTCACCCAGCTGGTTTCCGGATCTACACAGACCACCCTTTTGTCAGTCTGAAACCTGAAGAGAAAATCATAATAACAAGAATTTAGAAAACTAATTTCAATTGATTGACTCATTTCAACATTACAGTTTAAAATTAAATAATGTTTGAACACTCACACAATAGCTGGTTTGAGGCAGCTGCTGTCAGTCCAATAGTACGACTTTACCAGTTTCAGAGGAATCTGTGCATTGCGGAACACAGAACAGCATTTTGATTTGGCCAAATCAGAGGCAACTGGAGCTGAAATATATAAAGATTTGTAAAATGTCTTAAATCTGTATTTTGATTTACCAATCATTTTTTTTAATACTTAATATGTTTGCTACTCTTTTAATGGAAAAATGCACCACTAGCAAAAATACAACAGTAACACATTTGAGAAGAGATCTCACTACCTGCATGCAGCTCCAAAGAGCAGAAGATCACCAGAAACAGCAAAACCATCAGATATCTCATTGTTTTAAATGATGTGTTGACAGTGAAGAAAGAAATCCTGAAGTTGTGTTGAGCTTCAAGAAACTGACATATGCAGAATATCATTTGAGCATCTTCATATATATAAAGGACATGAAAGAGTTCTCAGCTCCTCCTTTTTACTTCCTGTTACTTCAGTTTTTTTTTTTTTTTGTTAGTTTAAATAGATGCTGTAGCGAACAATGTAGACATATTTGGAACATTTAATCATAGCATCGTTACGTTTTTACAGCTACAAAACATAAAACATTTCAGATATTTCATACCATAAAGATAATGTTACCCTCTAACGCTACACCAAACCTTTCCCTATGTAGCAGGATTATGTGAGCTGTGACTGACAGCTGGTATCGCCTATCAGAGAGTGGCAGTCTCCTTTTAAGCGGTGATTGGCTGCTGCTCTGCATGCGTCATGTCCGACATCCCCATAACCCCCCACGCGGTAAGTGTCTAGCACGAAGTCTTAATGTTTGAGTTGTGTGTAGTTTTAATATATTTGTTTACTTTTAGGAGACTCCCTTTCGTTCTATGCCGCGTCTCCCCTTGCGTATGGAAGGCCAACAGGGCAAAAACATGTTGAAAATACGTGTTAACACGCACTACGTGTTAACGCGTAAATCACGTGTTAACACGCACTACGTGTTAACGCGTAAATCACGTGTTAACACGCACTACGTGTTAACGCGTAAATGCGTGTTAACACGTGATTTACGCGTTAACACGTACCTAGACTGTTTTCTTTACCACCACCTACTGGTGTGGAGCTTTGAAAACACAGAAACAAACAAGGCTTGGATATCACAGGATGTTATCTAAAATATATTTTGAGCATTTTATAAAAGCATTAGTAGGCTACAACTACATATTTTTAAACAGTTAACTATAATCGTTCAACCCTTGAAATTCATGACCACTTTCACACATTTTTCCAAACTATATTTTTAAATACACTTTAACTTTATCATGCTTCTAAAGCCTAACTGGTAACTGACAAATGAAAACAGGACATTATGTTTTCATAGGTCAACCCATATGCATTATATTTGTTTGTTAGTCCCTTTGATACCCACCGTAAGTCTTATGAAGCTGCTATTGGTTTAGATAGCTTTATAGTAAATATAGTAGTTTTGCTTTATCCTTCAAAGTATAATTGATCAATTATAATTTTTTTATTATCATTAGACACACACAGGAAAAAAACAATAAATTACACTGGTGAGGATCATATACGTCCTCCAGATGCTGTGTTGTCTGTGTAAAATGTGTTGCGGTTGTAAAAAGAGGAATACTATGTGAATGACTCCTTTTTCTTGGGATGTTTTTATCTTTGCTGGAGATGGAGCAAGCAGTACTGTAGACTCCAAATACTCCATCCTTTTCAATATTGTAATGAAAACAGAGATGTATACCATAGTTTAATGTTGCATGTGCAAATAAACAGTTGTTTTGATATGATGCTCTCTATTTTCCTTGGCTTTTTTCATAAGGGTTAAAGTGCCTGACACACTACTAGTAGAATACATTAGGAATGAAGAAAGATACATGATGCTTTTAAAATAACATAATATTTAACTTTTATTTATGCCATTAAACAGTAATTACTAAATTTAAGACTCAAAGTCCACAGGAAGAAATATCTTTGCTTTTCCATAGCATTTCTTCATTTAATAATTGATTAGTTCGTAAATTGTTGAGGAGACAGGAGCTTTGCAGTATCCAGATGTGATAAGGAACATGGCCCTTCCATTGTATGGCACATCGCATGGAGTATGAACTATATCTTATGTGATTTTGTTAAATGGTTTATGAAGCCTTTAATGGACAGTGGTCCCCTGCTTCAAAAACAGCAGACCTCCAACATCAAGCTTAGCAGAGCTGGGGTGGTTGGTGAGAATCATTTTGGTTGGCTGAAGAAAGATGGTGATGACCTCAGAAGTGCAATGCCTGCAACACATAAATAGTAAAGTTTATTGTGCTGCCCTGGGAAATGGGTGACCTAGGAATTAGGCCTGTCACGATAACAAATTTTGCTAGGCGATAAATTGCCTCGGAATTTATCGCGATAGGCGATAACATTGATGCTCCGGGACCATTATAATAATGCAGATACACCTTTTCAAAGATCTATAAACTTTTATTTCTAAACAATAAGTAATACTGGAACTGGAAGACATTTTAAATATCCACAAGAAATGAACAAAATAACAGGATGATTGCGTTTTAGGTGCATATGCATGTTTGTCGTGTTGCCACTTTTAAGTGCTACGTTATTACCACAAATGCGACATAACGGCTCGTTCAGGTTTAGTGGTTCACCTCGGTCATTAGGTTTAAATCCAAAGTACTCCCACACTGCAGCTGTAGCGTTTGGTTTTGAAACTTGGCTGTTTACACTTGGTATCAAGATGTGTTTTTGATCAGATCACAAGTGGACGAGAGAGACATATCACATTTACACCTGGTATTTAAATCCGTCTCTTTTGTCCACTTTCGACCGCTTCTGTGCTGAATACTGTGAGGGGACGGTCCGTGAGACGGTGGGCGAGTCTCTCCGCTGTCATTTGAACGCCAGCGGGAGTAATTATGAGTTTATATGGACGCAAACTAATATTATGTCGGAGTCCGCTGCTTGTTTAGCAAGTATACATGCTGCACAGTGTTTTGTACGTTTATATGTTAGAGCTTTCTCTGAATTTTCAGCGCAATTGATGAAATAAGATCGCGCAACTTTCACACGCTTGCAAAATGAAACTGCGGAGATCACCCGCTTTAGTTTATCAATGAAAGGCTAAAATAGCACTGTTCACCTTGTGTCAGAAAAGTCAGAAAAGACGTAAAACATTGTGATCCGATCGATAAAAACGCATGTTAATGACAAGTGTAAACAGCCTATAGTAAATCCATCTTTTTCTCCAACTCTCGTCTTAACTAGTGTTTTCTCCTGCTACATTTCTCACGCGGCTCTCATCCTCCTCAGTACTCCTACTGTGATAGGCTACGCCAGGAGTCCCCCCTCCCCACACAGATCATGCGACTGACAAATGACTGACGAGGGTTCACTCCTTGTCACTCGTTGCACGGAGCGGTCATCCAGTCTCTTTGGTAGAGAGAGAGAGAGACAAGGAAAACAAACAAGCATGCAAATGTGAATTATCGCGGCCTAAAAAAATGATCGAGCTCATTTTATTTACCGTGCGATTAATCGATTTATCGCGACAGGCCTACTAGGAATGTTAGTATATGTAGGCCTAATGCACATCACAGCCTGTAAACTGTTAAGTCTTATAACTTCATACAATCAGAATGTACTGTAGTAAAAACATAAATGAAAAAGAAAACAGAACTTTATTACATGTACTCTAGTAAGAATTAGGCAAATTATATGGAATATAAACTCCAAAAGGATTTTTTTTTTTTGCTCAGTTGTAAATGAATCTTATTTAATATTTGATTATTAATAAAACCCATAAACCACAAACATTGGCAACAAAGGGATATAATTGTTTTCAACCAAAAACATTGTAATAGGTAGTATTGACATAGGAAACAGAAATACAGACTCTCTAAAAAATGCTAGGCCCATCATAAAGACAACTGTGTAACTAGAAATCAATATTAAAAGGTATAAAGTTGAGACCTTACTTACATCACTTGGTCAAAAAAAGTCACAGACTCAACTGTAGGCACAAAACAGTTTATTGAATGCACAATGAAAATCTCAATTCCAGAATGCAGAGACTCACCAAGCAGCAGGGTGGCACTAAATTGAGTCACTGCTGAGAATGGCACCTTGCAGAAAGAGTCAGAGTGCAAGGCATCAGTCAGGAAATGTTATCAGGGAGAGCAGCGAGGCAGGCAGACGGGATGAAGAGAGCCAACCGATGTGAAGCTAGGCATAGAGAGGGAAGATGAGGCTGGGAGAACGGGGCAGATGGCATCAGGGCACAATCTGGAGAGAACAGAGAAGAGTCAGAAAGAAAAAGCACTGACAGCGCATCTCATAATAAATGAGATGATGACTAGACGGAGGGGAGGATATAGCCTGGGATACACTGCATGATTTTTGGCGGTCCCAAACGAAAGATTACCATCGTGAAACATTTGTGGCAATTTCTGTGATCGTGGCTCTTCGGTGGTCCTATGTCGACCAGCTTACCAGTATTTGTTTAACACTAGCACATGCTGGTGACATTGCACTTAACTGGAGTCACAGTCATCACAACCTATGAGTCAATAGGTGTCATCATTATACAGTCTACATGCTTGTCGTACCAAAGTTTAAATGATCCATGTCGCACAGTGTGATAAGGTAATGATATTATAGGAGAGCAAAAATCTTGCAGTGTATCCTGGGCTTAAGACAATGACTGGTACGTGCATGGCCACCTGTCAAAACAAACCAATGACAAAACACACAGCGTACAAAACACATAAACAGAAACAACCAATCAGAACAAAGCTGTGACACACTTGTAGCTATAGTATTCAATCAGATACTGGTTGCCCAAATTCATTGATTGTTTCATTAGACAGAAACAGGTTTTGGAATGTTTGGTGTGATGGTTGCTGTATCGGTCAGGTTAACAAGTGAAAACTGAATATTTCATTTAGTATGAAAAGTAAAAGTTACACTCTGATTTTGACCTTAAATGCTTAAAATGTCTAAATTAAGTGCAGGTGCAAAGTCATAAATATATTAATTTGTGACAGTTCTACTGTTTGCACTTGAAATAAACACAGACATGACATGTAGATAATAAAAATCTTTAACAAAAATATCATCTGAAAAAGGATAAAGATGTTTTAACAATTTAAAACAAAACTGTTTACTAATAATAAAACAGACAATAGCAGAAAGAATAAGCATGCATGTTTAAGTTAAGAAGAATAATGAGCTTTTTAAAAAGTACCTGTATGTCCAGTTGTGCGGTCTGGAGTACATTGCTTTGCATGTAGTCCTATAAGGATCGCTTGGTCTTCTTGAATATATTAAGTCCTATAACTGCTTCAAGTACACATTCTCTCATCAGGCACACTCTTACAGCCTCAGGGTGGGTCATTGTTCATAATTTGGTCATCTAAATAAGCTTCGGTCAATCTTGTGAATAAACACTCGGTGAATAATCTGTGAAAGACAAGCATATAGAAAACCATAAAAATTTGCTTGTATTAGTAATAACTAGAATCAGATTTGTTTTTATGATTTTTGAAACAATGGTTATTCAAATGTAAAATCATAGTATTAATGTAAAATCAACAAGGAAATTATATAGACCAACTTACTCTAATAATGCTACACAGTAGGCCTACAAAGGAATATAGTTTCCCTCATATTTGGACAGATCTGTGTTATTTACTCTCTTGCCAGTTTGTCATGAGTCATAACTTTATGTTCATATTTTTAAATGAATAACAAACACAACGCATTCATTTAAACAGCACTAAAATTTTACCTCACTATATTGTCTCCATCTGGGAAAGCCTGACACTGTTTCCACTAACTTATGTTATTGCAGTTATAAAGACTTTTGCCCAAGGCCATTTATCTAACAAAACTGTTTTCTGTTGTTGTTACTGCTGCTGCTTTTGCGTTTGTATTCCTCCATAGTACTTTTTGGCTCTTCCGTGTGGTTACGTTACCCTTCCGTCAGCGTACCTGGCTTATGATGGCTATGAGGTAAGCTTACGGCAAACTCGACGTAATGCTTGGATCACTATATCATTAATTATTCACACAATGACAGTGCCTGTCGTAACGCATTCGCTGCAATATAATTATTCATAAGCTTGTGAGCGAGTAATTACCTATTGCTTACAATGAGCTGACGTTACGATCTTCATCTTCTTCTTTTGGTTTAATGGCGGGTTACGAACCAACTTTAAAGGTGCATACCGCCACCTGCTGTGATGGAGTGTGAAAATAATGATCTGCCTCTTCTATATCCTGTTATATAACACACTATTCTTAATAAATCTCAAACTGCATTTGACTTCCTGATTTTGGATCTTCATTTAATAAGTTGGCTATAGTAAAATCATTGCATGCTATTGCTTGTAAATCTTCCTTTAAAATACAACTCAAAATGATAGTGGCGAAGAAGTAATCTGCCATCTTGTGCTCATTAGTGGTAACGACATGCAATGCACAAATGACTAAAACGAGTTATTGTTGTTAAAGCCAGTTTCATTGAAAGCATGGTTTACCGACAATGCATTAATGATCTTATCATTTTAATGATATATTAATAAATCTATGTCCAAAGTTAAGAATATGAACGCAAAAAACTAAATGACAAACATTAGGTGGTGTTTTCCCGGACAGGGGTTTTCTTAAACCAGGATTAAGCCTAATTAGGAAAAAATAAACAAACATACCTTACTAAAAACATTACCTGTGTGCATTTTAAGGCAAAACAAAGAGCACTGATGTATTTTAAGATATGTCAATGCATTTTTTTTAGTTTTGAAGGATCCTACCTTAGATCCTCACGTGCAGAATGTTTTTATTATTGTGTTTTTTTATCATTTATCATTTATTTACATAATCATCATAATCATTTTATAATCATTAGTTTTTATCCATTTAATTATTGTATTTGATTATTTAATATCATTTTATCATTATCAATTTCATTATTATCATTTTTATTATTACATTATTGTTTATTAATTCATTTATTCATTATTGTTTTTATTCATTATTCATTTATTCATTTATTATTATATTTCTACATTTTATTATATTATTCATTAATTCATTGTAATTCTATATTTTATATGTCTCTTGGTGGTTAAGTTTCATAGAACTGTTCTGTCTGTGTGTAAACAAGATAGATAAAGAGAATGTTTATGGAAGCCCAAGGTCTAAGGGATGATGCAGCTGAGCAATTTTGGATATAACCGTGCATGCTGTATTCCTGGGGTGGACGAGGTTTGAACATTGAGGCATATGCAACTGAAACTGCTGTCCATCAATAAAACTGTTCTATTTTATCATCTAAAACCTCCGTCTCACGACTCTGTTTATGCTCTCCAGCAACGATTGATCAGCCTTGTATCTGACGGATACTTAACAAAGTAAACTTATATTTTCTTATGTGATCTGGTGTCCGGGGCTGGATCGTTCTTTTTTTATTTTGTCTGTGGTGTGGAGTCCAGATCTAACAGTTTGTACAGCTCTTACATTTATTTTAGTCTAGGACTAGTCTAATCCCTGTCCGGGAAACCGCCCCTAAATTGCTCCCAATACAATTTTGCTGTGTTCTTCACTGTACATTGATTGTACTGATTATAATCCAAAAGTCAGACGGGCCAAGTAATTCCCACGTCATCCATTATAAAGGGAGTTTTATTGTGCAGTGTAGCCAATTTCTATACAATTTAGTCCAAGTTTGAAAAACCTTTTGTTTCCATGTCACTCAGAAAGTCAGTGTGATGTCTTGAATTAGTAAGCAAGCAAAAACCATTCAAACGTTTTAGCCTATAAAATGAATTAAAATGCAATTAAGCATTTTAATGTAGTTTATTAATCAACATTAATTATCATGATTATCGAGGGCATAATCAACAATAAATATTTTTGTTTTCCCTGTAGTGAGTAGCCTATCTGTCTCATATCTGCTTGGAGTTTGAAAGACTCTTCTGATGCTTTTCTATTAAGTTTATTTACATATTTGACATTGAAGTAGTCTAAAGGTAAGTCTTGATTACTTTCATTTTGTGATACTTGAATTAGTTACTGCATCTCTTTAAGGTTATTTGTAACTGTATTGGAAATTATGTTGAAGTAGTTCTCCCAACCCTGTTACACACAAATAATAACAAAATTACAGAAATCAAAGTATAATCAGTTCAATGTAAGAAGTTATTATGATTACTAATAGAAGTGTACTCTTTGTCCTGTTATTTTCCTTACCTTGCCACTCAGTCCTTTAGGTTAGTTGAAACTATTTCTAATTTCAGCAAAAGCTCCAGAGTTAAATCAACACTGATTAGATCCACACCCAAGGTGTTAAAAATTACCACAGAATTTTTTGTATTCTTCCTACGAACTATCACAATGCTTCAACACAAACAATAAAATTTTTGGGGTCAAGTGCTCAGCTAAGTAAAGATAAAACTAATCACTGTTAGGATGACTTCTTGTTTTTAACTTTTTTGTTAACAGCAAGTGTTTATCATAAATATTCATTTCATTATTTAACTTATCCTAGGGGCTTATCCTAAAATTATTAGACTAAAATATATGTTTGGGCTCGCTTAATTTAAAAACAACTTGCACTTAAGCTTTTTTGTATCAATATGTGAAACAATGAATTGTTGATAAAAGGCTGTTAACAGTTACCAAAAAAGCTTAACTTCTTAAATATAACATAATATTTACATCATAAGATAATAGGCAGTCATGGTCTAATAGTTAGAGTCGGCCTTATAACCTGAGAGTTTTGCTGGTTCGAGTCTCACGGCTGACAGGTTGCGACTGAGGTGCCTTGAGCCAGCCACCTGTCTCCCAGTGTTTCCCGGGCACTGCAGTACTGCTCTGGGTGTGTATGTTCACGACGTGCAGTGCGTGTTCACCACTCACTTGATAGGTTAAATACAGACGTCACATTTCAAGTATGGGTTACCATACATTGGTCATTATGTCACTTTTACTTTTCCTTAAAAAGAATCAGATGGAAAAAAACTAAAGGTGAAAACAAGAAAGCACTTTTTTTTTAATTCCAATCAAAGCTATAGACATGTGTCTTATTGCCATTCTTCTTTTTTTCCAGTCATCACATATGCATTTATTCATTTAGCATATACACTCATCCAAAGTGTCTTATAGATCAGAAAATATACAGAAAAAAAGCATCAAAAGTTTATTACATTTGCATAATTGTTCTAGTATCTGCTGCAGAGTAGTTCTAGTTACTATGACAAAGAAACGGTCTGAGCGTGACTAATCCATTGGAAGCCTCAGATTGATCTATGACACATACTTTCTGATATGGAAACTTTGTCTGAGGCAACGCGTGCCAAAAAGTAAAAAAAAAAAGCTTAAAAGGTTTGTAGTTGAGAGCCTCCTTCACACAAAATAAGATTATTATTTAAACTCAAAAAGCATGTTTTAAAGCCTAACTGCTCTATACAATGACATTGATGTTCTCCCATTAGGCCATACATATAGAGTTCCATCTGTTGTTCATATGCTAAATTGGTTGTAATTATATAGTGTGGTATTGCTATACTGTATTATTAAGGATATGTGTATGACACTAGTGAAAAACAAATTTTATAAGGCATTTATAAACTAGCTGAACTAGCTATAAATGCAATCAGATCATGATGGCAGGTAGTCCAAAGACTTCATATGTAGAACATCATAATGTGTGTGTGTGTTCACAAATGATGCAGATGTACCATCTGCTTGAGCATACATTCCATTTACGTTCATAATCTTGCTATTAACCAATTGTTATTAACATAAACTTAATTAGATTACCTGTGGTTAAGTAGTGTTTAAATAAATTTTTTCTTGCAATATTAATCATCCTCTACTGTTTATAAGAATTGTATGACACTACTGTGTCATCATTTAACACCTCTATTTTTAAGAATATAATTCTTTCCATAGGCAGGTACTAAAAGAACAAGACATTAGACACAAAGTAAGTAGAAATTGGGACAATTGCCTAATTCACAAAGCTAACAAAATTATTTATAACAAAATTAAATGATACTATAATTATTATATATAGTCCAATCTGTAACCTATTTATGATCATTATTCACTGTTAATTACTTTTAAAAATATATATTTAGGATAAAATACTTCAATTTACAATCCTATCTATCTGTCCGTTCTGTGTATTTAGGTCAGATTCGCCACACCACTAGATGGTGGTAAAACTCCATGTCCATGATTTCTAACGCGTTAACACGTGATTTACGTGTTAACACGCACTTACGCGTTAACACGTAGTGCGTGTTAACACGTGATTTACGCGTTAACACGTAGTGCGTGTTAACACGTATTTTCAACATGTTTTTTCCCTATTGGCCTTCCATACTTGCGCTGTGTCTTTGCTTCTCGCACTACGGTGTTGCACCGTTGCTAACAACGTCATTAGCTGCACTGCTACACGCGGGACTGTACCTTGTCTGGTTCTGCTGAGCGGCTAGAAATCACGCTCCACTTTTAATGTGACCATCACAGAGCCGTGGTTTGCTCTGTGTGAGAACGAGTACCTCTCCAGTGGTTGTTTTTTTAATGCATCATCATCATTGTGTTTCTTTTTGTTTATTTTCCCTTATTGGTGACGAACAACCCCTGTGAACCTGTGAAAATTCGCTCAGATGACCCAATGATGCTAGTATATAGGACTGTTCATTATAGTTGGTTCCTGAGGACTGTGTTCTGCCTATAATTGACTCCTTGTTAATGGTACATGTTAATATTATATACTGGCTTCCTGTTACATACAGGTGGTTTGGACTGGTATAATTTAACTAATTATCAAATTATTCGTTTATTTTCTTTCTTCTACTGTCTGTGGTGGTCGTCGGCCTTGTGAAATAAGGCTGACCATCACCATTTTGTTTTGTGTGAATAAATTATTTATATCATTTTGGTTTGTTGCAGGAGCTGGGGTCCCACGGGTGATGGAGCTTTTCCGGTGGTGGTGCTTCCTCCTCAGGGCGTGCTGTGTAACACTTGACGTGTGTGGTTGTGTAGTCTGAGTGCACAGTGGGGTGTGTGTGTGTGCCTTTTGTAAACACGAGTCGTGATAAAGTAATTTCTTCTGTTGGGAACCTCAGCCCTGCTGGTTTGTATGTTTTTGTTTTGTTTTGTTTCTATTAATTTCTCATTTTGAGATTTGATTGTGGTGATTGTGCATTGAAGTGGAGTGATTTTGTATGTCTTGGGAGGGCTCATTTTAAGGGATTCTGTCTAAATAAAATCTATTTTTGTACTATGTACTATACCCATGTCTTTTGCACTATTCTTTTTAAAGAGGAACGAACTTGTGTGCCTACCACCCTTTTGGGTGTAAGGAATATTTCCTGGGTGTAAGTCCCGGGGTGGCGTAGTCGGAATTTTATGTAAAATCTTTGCTTTCGTCATGAAGCTAAACTCTCCCCCCTCGTCATGCCACACCTATAGCCCAAACCATTCTAAAACAAATATAACAATATTAACAATATAGCATTTAAAAGATATTTTAAGATGCTAATACAGTCCTACCCCTAAACCATGTACTGTTGGAAATAAAAAGCATAACAGAGAGACACGTGTAATCACAATAACTTATTTACTGCAAAAGTAGTAAAATGAAAAAAATCAAGTACTGAGAAGTATTAAAGTTAATATTCCATGAGAACATTAATCCGGCTTTTCTCTGTCAAGCCACGCATTTCAATTTCTGTTTACGTAACACTAAGAGCCAATGAGCATTTGGTATCACTGCTGTAGAATGTGTCGTAAAGCTTCTTGAGGCGCATTATTTGAATTCATATTCATATTGTTTACGGTCTCTGATGAGAACTTAAATCAAGATCACTAGATAAAGAGCTGAATTTAAATCTCTTCCTCGCAATCGTTTGAATTTTAAAGATGTGGATTACAGCAAATGACTAAAAGTAATACATTTTGTGAATTTATGTTGTGTTTTGGTGTAATTATTATAGGGGTGTCCTCGACTAAGGATTTACATATTCGAATCAGAATTGTCGAATCTTTCCATAGTCGACCGATAGTCGAATCATCTATGTTTGTGTGCATGGGTTGGGAGGGGGCCAGACCAGGTACAAATTGGTAACTTTTATTTTCTTTCACAAGCAGCACAACAACTTTCTGATAAAGTGACCAAAACTGTCTTTCAAGTAATAAACGAAGACAAAACTGACGATGCATTTATATATATATATATTTTTTTAAGGTCAAATGTAAGGCAACATTTGTTTAATTATTCCTCATAACATTTTAAAGCCACGATCTACAGAACATCACACAAAAATACATTTTGATAACTAAACCTAAAAAAATGGTGATCCTGCCTTGGAAACTCCGGCTACAATTCAGTGTTTTTATTTAATTTGGAGATAGCGCGTCAAAGCAGTCATGACCAAAAAAAAACGACAAATGAGAAATGACAAATAATTTGTGATTGTGACTGTAAATAATAAAAACTAATCTTTATATACAATTCATTAAACGTTAATTTATAACAAGAAAAACACTGAAATTAATGATTTTATAGACACTACGCGTTATTATTTAGAACAGAAATACCTTGCTTGCTTTGACTTTGATCATCTCTGTATTAACTTTAGATACAGAAAGACCGGGTGATATTATTTATTTCAGGAATCTCTTTGCTATCATTTGAAAGTGAACACCGACCCACCATAATATTAAATCACAAGAAAGACATTCGTGTCAGGCAGAAATGGGTTCGGTGCAGATACTTCCGTTTCATCACCAAAATAAAAAAACGGCTTACCTGTTTTGACAAGATAACCACTATGTTTTAAATACATTTTAAAAACGTATACTCGTCGAAAAACATACGTTTTTTAATGTTTAGTCTGATGAACTCCTAAATATGAGACGCATGCTGAGCACCTAGCCCGTTCGGCTAAATTACATGCGCAAGCATGGCCAGCACGCAATAGCGCAACATCGATACAACGAAAAGCTATCCAAAATGTACATACTTAAATTAGATCAGAATTAACGTTTATAATAAATACAATTTTTTTAATAAAATAAGGTCAGAAGTAACAAAGTGCAGAACAAATATGCAAAATGCCTCAAGTGCACGGAAACAAAACACAAGCCAAATAGTTAAATCAGATAACCCAAAGTGATTTATAAATAAAATAAAATATAGAAATTATTAAAAGAACGAAAGGCATAATATCATTTGCCAGCTTTGTCTTTTAAATGTAGAAACAAAGAGGCAATGGTTTATTAACATAGAAACCTCTTATGGACGTGTAGCCCGGTCACAGGGGTTGTTGGATTTATTAACGCATTTTAAAAATATTTATTGAAAGCTGCTACTTCACATATTATTTGCAGCATTATCATAATATGCAGTATATTAATATATTGTGAGAAAGCTGTTATATGTGAAATCAGATAATGTGTGCACATGTACGGCCAAAATTGAATGATCCTCATTTCATAACACATCTGCGACGATTCGACTGTGAGATTGGTAGTCGAATCAGGCTTCTCCTATCGATGCATCGAATCTTCGACTAGTCGGGGTCACCCCTAAATTATTATTGCATAAGGCTGCATTGGAGAAAACGGCCTTCGTGTGACACAGTTTTACTCTGTTATTGATAGTTCTGTGCACTTCTATAACAGTCAGCAAATCAGATGTAAGACTGCAAAGGAGTGTTAGGACAGCTGAAAGGATTGGTGTGCACCTGTCCAACTTTTAGTATACAGAGTAGAGAGACAGGCTGGTAAAATCATCACAGAACCCTCTGAACCTAATAACTGGTTGTTATTCTGCCACGTTAGAGGATATTCGAGCATGAACCGCCTTTTTAAGGCCATGGCACATCATCTCAATAGGACTGAGGTCTGGACTTTGACTTGGCCACTCCAAAGTCTTCATTTTGTTTTTCATCAGCCATTCAGAGGTGGACTTGCTGGTGTGTTTTGAAGATGTTTTCTGGCAAAACTGAGACAAGCTTTGTGTTCTTTCTGCTCAGCAGTGGTTTTTCTCTTGCAACTCTGCCATGCAGGCCATTTTTGCCCAGTCTTTGAACACTGACCTTAAAGGGGACATTTCATGAAAATCTGACTTTTTCCATGTTTAAGTGCTATAATTGGTTCCCCAGTGCCCCTATCAACCTAGAAAATGTGAAAAAGATCAACCCAGTTTTGGTAAACCATTCTCTGTAAGAATGAGAAAAAATAGCTCATTAAAATTGGTCTCCCCTTGTGATATCAGGATAATACCGCCCCTTAATCTGCACTATCCAACCACGGCACAGAAATTAGGTCATTTGCATTTTAAAGGACACACCCAAAAACGGCACCGTTTTGCTCACACCTACAAAGTGGCAATTTTAACATGCTATAATAAATTATCTGTATCTTGAGCTAAAACTTCACATATGTATTCTGGGGACACCAAAGATTTATTTGACATCTTAAAAAAACTTGTGAAATGTCCTCTTTAAAGGCGCTCTAAGCGAATTGACGCGTTTTAGACCATAAAACATTTTTTGTTACATACAGGAAACATCTCCTCACTATCTGCTTGCTGCCTGTCCGCTGATCAAACTGTAAAAAAACGCGATCTCTGTAGACAGCCCAGGCTTCACAAACGGCAATATCAACATAGTGGCCGAACCTACAAACAGAAACCATAACAAAGTGTTTCAGCCAATAAACGACAAGAAGGATTTGGGGGTAGGGGTTGGGCGCGTTCATGAAAGCACGGAAGGGAGGGGGAGGAGTTAGCTACGCTCCGTCTGTTTGAAAACAGTTCAAACGTCAACAAAACTAACGTCTCGCAGATTCGCTTAGAGAGCCTTTAACTGAGGCAAGTGAGACCTGCATTTCTTTGGATGTTGTTGTAGGGTCTTTTGTGACCTCTTGGCTGAGTCGTCGCTGCACTCCTGGGTTGATTTTGGTCGGCCGGCCACACCTGGGAAGGTTCACCACTGCTCTATTTGTGGGTAATGGCTCTCACTGTGGTTCGCTGGAGTCCCAAAGCTTTAATAATTGCTTTAAAACCTTTAAAACCAGACTGATAGATTTCAATTACTTTCTTTTTTGTTTGTTTCTGAATCTCAACGTGTTGTGTTGTAGTGATGGGTCGTTCGCGAACGCCGGCTCTAAGAGCTGATTCTTTGTAGTGAACGAGCAGAGCCGAATCTTCAGACGCATGCAGGGGAGCCGGCTCTTCTAAGGGAGCCGAGCCAGAAGAGCCGAATCTATGAAAAGAGCCGGACTGCCATCACTAAAATGAAGAGCCGGAGCTTGAGCCGAAAGAGCCGAATCAATGGAAAGAGCCGGACTGCCCATCACTATTGTGTTGCTTTTGATGATCTTTTGGTCTACTTCACTTTGTCAGGTAGGTCCTGTTTAAGTGATTTCTTGATTTACGAACAGGTGTGGCAGTAATCAGGCCTGGGTGTGGCTAGAGACACTGAACTCAGGTGTGATAAACCACAGTTAAGTTATGTTTTAACAGGGGGCAAGCACTTTTTCACACAGGGACATGTGTGTTTGGATTTTGTTTTCCCTTCATAATAAAAACTGCATGTTGTGTTTACTTGTGTTAGCTTTGATTAATATTAACATTTGTTTTATGATCTGAAACATTTAAGTAAGACAAACATGCAAAAGATAAAAAAAAAGAAGGGGGCCAACACTTTTTCACACTACTGTATGTACCTTTGAGGTAGCAGTATGTAAGCAAGGTACATTAGAAGTACCAATATGCAGCTTATAGGTGCAAAAGTGTACTATTTTAAAAAGGTATAGCCCCTGTGATAACTTTTGTGTAGCATGAGCTTCATGAAGGTCAGTAATGATGTCAGTGGCTTCAAAGCAATATTAAGAACAAAAGCTTGTGTAATGTTTCTTTTGTATGTTGCTTTTGCATCATTTACCTGGGTTTTTAGATAACCACCTTAGCATATTCAAACTTCTTGTTTCATAAAGGAGTGCATCTGAACAACATGAGTTAAACACTGACTTGACCTTGCATTCAGTTTTATGTATGAAATATAAAGGGAAAAACTTTACTATACAAAAATATATTTATTATCAAAATTTTATTAAAAAGAGTTTAGATCAACCATAAATATTTTGTAAAAAAAATACTGTAATCATATCATTTATTACACATGAGATTATAGCAGGAGTGAAGTATGTACAGAGTCAGATGTTCAGTTTAAATATAAAAACAGATGAATCAATTCTTCAAACTGTCTTGCTTTGGGTTTTTGCTGCACTGTTGTCCACTTCAGTGATGTGGTTGCTCACCCAGCTGGTTTTTGGATCTACACAGATTCTCCTTTTGTCAGTCTCAAACCTGAAAACAGATTTAAAATTTGGGTCTAGTTTTACTTTACAATTTGAAAAAAGAAATACACTGAAAAAAAATTATTAATTTAATTTACTTCGTTTTTTAAGGTAAGTGGTTGCAATCAATTTATTTAAGCTACATAAAAAAAAATTGTTTTAATAGCTTAAATAAATTAATTGCAACCACTTACCTTAAAAAAATTATTTCAGTGTAATATCTGAAAACTCACACAATGGCTGGTTTGGGGCAGCTGCTGTCAGTCCAATAGTACGACTTCACCAGTTTCAGAGGAATCTGTGCATTGCTGAACTTAAAACAGCATATCGAATTGTCCAAGGCAACTGGAGCTGAATCACAATAGATTAGAGCCTACTGTTAAAAATAAGATAAGCAGAAAAAGTTTTGTCCAAATCTATGAAAAGTGATCTCACCACTTAAAGTCAGCTGCAGAGAGCAGAAGATCACCAGAACCATCAAAGCCATCAGATGTCTCATTGTTTTAGATGATGTGAAGAAATGAATCCTGGAGAAGTTGTGTTGAGCTTCAAGATCTCAGAGATCGATGAGAGATTGATGTGTGAAGAATATCATCTGAACATCTTCTTATATACACAACAGTAGAGATCTTCCTCTAACAGATATTCATCTAAATCCAGTTCTGAGTATCAACATACATAATGTTGAATTTGGCTCTTCCATACTTTTGGTTTTACTTCCCTGTTTCATGCGACTCATTTTCTGGTTATTGTCATATCACATAATAAAGTGTTTGGGCAAATCTCTTTAACGCTGTAAAAATATAAAATCCATTTAATATTTCACAGATTTTCGAGTTTCATTTAGATTAAATGGACACTATCACACAACCTGCAGAGATTATTTTAAAGTACTGGTATATTTAAAAAAAAAAAAATCTTCATTGCCAAAAAAAGCAATTTTAGGATTCCACTCTAAAAAAGGATGTGATAATTTTTTTACAACACATTATGTGTAATTTGTGTTGATTTTGTGTTAAAATAAATAAAAGTGACAACACAAGTTGTGCTAAAAGTGTTCGAGATGTGTCCTGTTTGTGACAACATAGTGCATTGTCCCTAAAATAACCCTGATTGTGTTGTTTTTACACAAGCCTTAGTATTTGTTCACCCCACAGAGAGTTCATGAGAAATACTAGAATCAGTTCAGCTAGATTTGTTGAGATCAGGAACAAATAACTTTAATCAGAAAGAAAAGCAAATGTTATTATTAAACAACAACATAACTCCCCCCAGTACATGGTTATGTGATGATGTCAAAAGGTTTTTGTATCTTAGTGTTAAATCATTTTTGTAGGTTACAATCTGAGCTTTATCTCTCAATTTTTTTAAGAGTATGTGTAGAATATGTTTTACAGCTTTATATAATAATAATTCACTGGTGGAAAATGTTATCAAATAGAACACAAACACACCAATAAATTATTTTAGTATTTTAATGGATGACTATAGGCCATGTTAAGTGAGAACTTTAAAGTATAAGCTTTTATATAATCAGTTTAGCAGAGAAGCTAGAATCTGGTTCTTAAGATGTTTGATGAGAAACAGGAACATGTAACTAATATGAGAAGTAATGAAAGCATTATTAATGGATCATCTTTGATGATGTCAGAGGGTTTCCATGCAATATTAAGAAGAAAAGCTTGTGTGGTATTTCTCTGTATGTTGCTCTCACTTATTGTGGTTTTAAATTGCCATCTCAGCATAAAACTCAAGTCTTTTCTGTTTATTGTATTGAGCAATCTCAGACTGAAACAGACTCACAGTTTTACATAAACGTAACCTTGCTGGACTTGCATTGTGGGGAAACTTCATACGATATTCATTTAAATCAGTTTCTCAGTATTAACATGCAGTTATGTTGAATGAGTTTTTTTCTCTATTCCTTTTTTACTCTCTGTTATACTTCTGCTCAGTGTTATAAGAACTGGACCATAAAACTTTTTTTTTCTTTTCAGAAAAACATGTGCTGCACCTTTTGGTTTATAAGTACTAAGTTACTTTAAAGGAAAACAGCACCGTTTTTCAATATTTTACTATGTTCTTACCTCAACTTGAATTAATACATACCCAGGCCCGGTACTAGGCTTGCTGGACTGGGGGGGCAGTCAGGATTTTTGGGTGGGCAGCCATTTCTCGACTAAAATGATTCATACACTAAAATTATGAATGTTTTTTCAATCCAATATTATTTTGCATATGTCTTATAATAAAAGGCCATTTATATGTCATTTTGCACATTCAAATTTTAAAAGTAGATGCAATTAGATTAATGATTTATAATGTTATAATGATTACACTAGTTTGACACATTTAGTCACAATTAATGAAATCAGGCAAGCAGGTGATATGAATACAAAGCTGTACATATAGCTATATTTTATTCATGTTTACACTGCATTTAATCTATTATTTCACTTATAGATAAATTAAAGCCATTCTTATACCTACCCTACCCAACATATGCCTTGCTTCTAAATAAACACTTGTTAGGAACTTTATTTCCACTTCTCAAACATTTTCTTCATTTAAAATAATGTATTTTCAATGTGATAAGCTGTATTGTCATTAATTCCTGACCCTATCATTGCTGCTGCAGCAACCTCAAATATCACAACAAAGCACAATGCTTTAAATAATATATTTTGAAACATCATGCAATTTGACATGCATGACAAATTCGTCAAAGGTTATCCTGAAACAGCACCAGACAAAAGCACAAGCCGTAAAATACTGTAAGTGTGATTCGCAACGAGACCAAAGATAAATCACATTGCTTTGTTCATAACACAGCAAATTAGATATTATAATAGAACGCAACATTATAAACTACAACGTTTTACCTTACGATGACCTTGCGGAGTGAAAGTTGCTCCTGAACTTAAGAGTCTGTAGATTTTTGCGTGTGAAGTTTTCCTCAAACGCAAGCTGAATGATGAATGACGATGACAAAACCGCTAAAATTTGAATTTAAAACTGCACGCGATGCTCAGCTGTTACAATACTGTATATTTACTGTATAACCATCTTATATCTACTATATAGCATGCCACAACCAAACTGCATATTCTAATTTTAATAAACAGAACTATGTCTAAAACAAACACATTAAATGCTGCTGGAGACTTGCCATTGGCTGTTGTATTTGAATGAATAAATAATGAGGTGAGTCCAAGAAAGGATAAGGGGCTATTTTGGGCATGTTTTACTATTAAATCTTTTTTCAAATTAATATGTGTTGGGTTATTACGTTTATGTAATACTAAATTGCATTGTTTCTGATATATATTTTAAAGATGTGTTTTTTTTTTTAGTTACCGTCATAGAGAACAGTAGTGCTTTTCCTGTGAGTTAAATACTGCTGAAAAGACCTTTAAGGTTTGAATAAGCTAATCAGATGAGAGTGGGCGGGAGCTGTAAACGCTAGCGCTTATCTAAAGAAAACATTTTTGTTTAAAGACACTCCATTATTTTAAGGTTGGCTGGACATTTTTGGGGGGGCAGAAGGAAATCTGGGGGGGGCAATGCCCCCCAGCCCCCCCTTAGACCCGGCCCTGTACATACCTATCTTTTATCAATGTGTGCACTTTTACACTTTGTACAGCACTTCTTGAATGTGTTAGCATTTAGCCTAGCCCCATTGTCATTGACATATAAAAGCACCTGTCAATGTTTAAATCCTTTTCGAGCAGCAAGAATGGCTTATATTTTCGAACACCTGAGGCGTATGTTTGCTCAGACCCTGACATGGTGTTAAGCACTTTTCCACATCAAAGACAGTTTTAATAAATATGACTTTGCATGGATTTTTGCGTATGGACACTTTACGATCAAATCTATACGCAAACTTTGTAAATGAGGCCCCTGGACTAAGTTTAGCTGAAAATCATAAACTTTCAAGTTGTCTGTACTGAAATTCAAGTTTATTTAACTTAATTAATTGACCAAACTATTTATTTTAAGTAACCCAAGTTATAGTTTAGTTGGAATACAGTGAACTTTTTCAAGTTGTCTGTTCTTAAATTCAAAAGCTATAGATAAGAACTGGACCAGTTCTCATTGAAAAAAGTTTTTCAGTAAAAAAAAATACATGCAGGATCTTTCGCTCTTTACCAGAAAAAAATTACAGAATGTAATCTGCTCTTTAATGAGGACCTCTTTAATATTGTAAAATTATACTCAGTTCATCTTTTCATTCACAGAAATTCATTTTTCTGATTTTCATATCTGACTTATATGTGCATGTGTAAATGTATCACACAAGCTAAAAAGATCGTCTGAGAGTGCAGATATATCTTAATAAATATAACTCTAAATTAAATTCAGTAATCAAAGAAATTTACTGCCAATGAAAGAAATTATTTGTAAATTTATTAAGATGAAAAAGTTAGCAGTCTTGTCAATACAATGACAAAATGTATGATCTACACATTTATGTGATGATGTCAGAGGTTTTAGGTAATTTTGAGATGGAACCTTTTTCTTTTAACACACACAAGCTTCTTGAATGTCTGTAATGATGTCAGTGAAAAGCTTGTGTAATGTTTCTCTGTGTGTCACTGTTACATCATATATTTAGGTTTTTAGATGACCACTGCATATTCAAACTTCCTGTTTTTTAAAGCAGTACATTTGTTTATTGTACTGAGTTGAAGACAGGCCTGACCATTCTGGACTCACTTTTATGGATGAAATATAATGGGATAAACTTCACTACACAAGAATTAATTTATTATCAAAATTTTATTAAAAATAGTTTAGACAAGTGATAAATATTTTTTTAAATATATTATTACACAAACATAACAGGAGTGAAATATAGAGTCAAATGTTAAGTTTAAATATAAAAAGATGAATCAATTCTTCAGACTGTTTTGTTTTGGGTCTTTGTTGTTCTGTTGTCCACTTCATTGATGTGACCGCTCACCCAGCTGGTTTCTGGATCTACACAGATCTTCCTTTTTTTAGTCAGAAACCTGAAAAGATAAACATAATAACAAGACTTAGAGAAAAGGTTTCAACAGATGGAGACATTCAGTTTGATATTACAGTTTGAAATGAGTAATATATCTGAAAACTCACACAATGGCTGGTTTGGTGCAGCTACTGGCGGTCCTATAGTACGACTTCACCAGTTTCAGAGGAATCGCTGCATTGCTAAACTCATAACAGCATGATGATTTGGCCAAATTAGAGGCAAATGGAGCTAAAATATCAAGAGATGTAAAATATGAGTACCAAGTCAGCCACTAGTCTTTAAAATGCATCTGCTATTTTATAATGCAACTATACTTTAAATACAATATGGTTAGCACCGAAGATGCTGCTGAAAAGTATTTGTACATGAAAAGTGATCTCACCGCTTGAAGTCAGCTGCAGAGAGCAGAAGATCACCAGAAACATCAAAGCCATCAGATGTCTCATTGTTTTAGATGATGTGAAGAAATGAATCCTGGAGAAGTTGTGTTGATCTTCAAGATCTCAGTGTTGGATGAGAGATTGATGTGTGAAGAATATCATCTGAACATCTTCTTATATACACAACAGTAGAGATCTTCCTCTTACAGATATTCATCTAAATCCATTTCTTAGTATCGACATACTGTAATTTTAAATTTGGCTCTTCCTTTTACGTTTTCATTTACTTCCCTGTTTCATGCGACTGATTTTCTGGTTATCGTCATATCACAGAATAAAGTCTCTTAAATGCTGTAAAAATCCATTTTATAATTCACAGATTTTCAAATTTCATTTAAATTGTGTAAATGGACACTATCATACAAGCTGAAAAGTTTATTTAAGAGTAAAAAATTGGTAAAAAAAAATCTCCATTGCAAAAAAATGAAATTGTGTATCATTGTAAGTTCAAGATTATTGTGGGAGGCTATATGTTCTGGAAATAATTTTACTTTAACGTTGTCTAAATCCACTTCTGTTGAACATGAAAATGATTTTCGTATCGAGCTGAAACTAACAAAAACACACGTGTCACGCTTTGTGCTACATTGATGGGGCTCTTAATGTGTCCTCCCAAACTGGACACATCTATGTGATATTATTGAAACAACACATGCTGTGCTACTTTTTACTTTATTTTAACACAAAATCAACACAAATGACACATAATGTGTTAAATAGCTTGACACAAACATAACAAATCCTTTAAGTGTTGTCCCTAAAATAACCCTGATTGTGATGTTTTTACACAAACCTCAGTATTTCTTCACCCACACAGAGAGTTCATGACTCATGAGAGAAACTAGAATCAGTTCAGAGAGATTTCCTGAGATCAGGAACTAAAAAGTTTAATTAGAAAGAAAAGCAAATGTTATTAAACAACAACATCATAACTAACCCCTCAGTATGGTTATGTGACGAGGTCAAAAGTTTTTTTGTATCTTGGTAATAAATAATTTTTGTAGAGTTTACAATCTAAGCTTTATTTATTAAACTTTTGCTTCTTTTTAGAGTATCTGTAGAATCACAGCTTTATATTATAGAATTCAGTGGTGGAAATGTACTCAAATACTACACAAACACACCAGTATATATTATAGTGTTTTAATGGATGACTAGAAGCCATGTTAGGCTTGAAAGTACCAATCTGGTTCTTAAGATGTTTGATGAGAAACAGGAACATGTAACTAATATGAGGAGTAATGAAAGCATTATTAATGGATCATCTTTGATGATGTCAGAGGATTTCCATGCAATATTAAGGAGAAAAGCTTGTGAGGTATTTCTCTGTATGTTGCTGTCACTATTTTTGGGTTTTAAATTGCCATCTCAGCATATTCAAACTCAAGTCTATTCTGTTTATTGTATTGAGCAATCTCAGACTGAAACAGACTCACTTTCACATAAACGTAACTTTGCTGGACTCACATTGGGGGGAAACTATAGGATATTCATGTAAATTCATTTCTCAGTATTAACATGCAGTTATGTTGAATAACTTTCAAATTACTTTCTTTATACTTCTGCTCAGTGTTATCCCAACCCCAAGCGACAATGGTTTAAAAATTAGAACACAAAAAGTATAAACCAATACTTAAACTGACATCCAAACCCAAACTCTAATCCCAACCCCAAGTGACAATGGTTTAAAAATAGGGATAAAATTGGTTGAAGTCACATAACGTGATGGCACCACCTTCCGGGATGCCCTTTCGTCTATATCTGACACTGGGTTTAACATGAAAGCAACAGAGCTCTCATTTCGTCGATATAGTGACACATAGGGGCACTCTTTGCGTCTTCATACTGACTCTGAAGGCGTTTGAACATGCTTTCATCTTAATTTGGGTGGTCAATCTGCATCTAATCTGGCATAATCAAGTAAAATTACTCAAAGTACTAAAAAAAGACATTTTAGGATGCTAAAGTCAGGTTTAATCATATGAAATGAATTTTACAGTCAGAACAACAAAATTGAGGCCAGTAAATCTTGTGTAGTGTGTAGTAACTTTGGAAAACAACTTTGGCTGGTGAGCAAAAAAGTTACAGTAATGTCAAGGCCTGGTTATGATACTTAAATAATTGACCCAACTATTTATTTCAAGTAGCTTGGGGCCTCATTTATAAAATACTGCATAGAAAATTTCCTAAATCTGATCTTACGATCATTTCTCAAAAGTGGATACGTGTGATTCATAAACAAACGTGCGCACAGAAAATGCGGGTATAGATCTGAAATCTGTAAATCGCAAATGATCTTAAAATTGTGCACAGTTAAATAGTTTTAAATCTCTGCATTTAAATGATGCCTAATTAATGTCAAAAAAGCACCTGTCAAGCACCTGCTTTTATTTTCAAAAACCTGCAGCGTACATTTGCTCAGACCCTGACGTGGCGCTTATCACTTTTCCATGTCCAAGACAGTTTTTATAAATATGAACTTTATCGTGGATTTTTGCATACGCACACTTTATGATCAAATCTGTGCGTGCACACACTTTATAAATAAGGCCCCTTTGAAATTTTTTCATTAACTGAAATTCATGTTTCTGATTTTCATTTCTGACTTATATGTGCATATGTAAATCTACACTATCACAAAAGCTAAAAAGATCGTCTGAGAGTGCAGATAAATCTTAATAACTTACTTCGCAAAATAATTTGAAACTTTAATTTGATTTAGTGATATAATCGATTATTCGGGTAAACATACTGGAAGCAACTGCAGGATCAATTTTCCTTAAATATTATTTACACAAATAAACTATGAAAGAGTCTAGAATCAGTAATCAAAGAGATTTACTGCTAATGAAAGCAATTTTTTGTAACTTTAATAAGAGGAGAAAGTTAGCAGTCTTGTCAATACAATTAAAAAATGTGTGATCTGCACATGTATGTGATGATGTCAGAGGTTTTAGGTTATTTTGAGATTTAACCTTTTCTATTAACACAGATGAGCTTCATGAATGTCTGTAATGATGTCAGTGGAGTTTTAATACAATGTAAAAGAAAAGCATGTGTAATGTTTCTCTGTATGTTTTGCTGTTACATATACTATGTTTTACTGTTATCATATATTTAGGTTTTTAGATGATCACCTCAGCATATTCAAACTTCCCGTTTCATAAAAAAGTGAATCTGTTCATTGTACTGAGCAATATTACAACTGAGCATTAGTTGAACACTGGCTTGACCTTGCTGGATTCACTTTTATGTACAAAATATAAAGGAAAAACGTCACTACACAAGGATATATTTATTATCAAAATTTTATTAAAAAGAGAATAAAATGTAAAAATATATATTTTATTAAGACAAATTACAGTACATACATAATATTTAGTAAAAATATTGTCATCATACAGTAAATCATTTCCAAATAAGAACATAAGTAAGAGTAAAGTATACAGTATGTACAATGTTAGATCAGATGTTTAGTTTAGACAGATTATAAAGACTGTGTTGGTTTAGGTTTTTGTACTGTAGTAATTGTAGTTGTTGTGCTAGTTGAAGTTTTCATATCCACTTTAGCGATGTGCTTGCTCACCCAGCTGGTTTCTGGATCTACACAGATCAACCTTTTGTCAGTCTCAAACCTAAAGAGGGACAAAAAAAGAAATAAATTTTTAACTAATGGTTTAAAAAATACAGATTAAAATGAAATAATGCTAACACTTTACAATAAGGTTCTACTTGACTTGTTAACAATAAATTAATGCATTAACTATGAGCTAAAAATACTTTAATGAAAAATTAATCAGAGTTCACGTTAATTTTGGCATTTACTAATATATTTATAAAAAAGTGTTGTAATAAATACATGCTAAAAAAATTGCTCATTGTTTGTTCATGTTAGTTTATTCATTTACTTATGTTTACTTATACAACATAATTGTAAAATGTTGCAAAAATAATATTTGATTACTCACACAATGGCTGGTTTGGAGCATTTGCTGGAGGTCCTGTAAAACGACTTCACCAGTTTCAGGGGAATCGCTGCATTGCTGAACTCATAACAGCATATTGACTTGTCCAAGGCAGCTGGAGCTGAAATATCAAGATTTGTCATTAATCTGTACAAGGATCAGCCAATAATGCAATACTATTAAAGATACAATAACATTTCAGTACTTTAGCATAACTGAAATAATCCACAAGAAATGCTTTTAGAAAATGTTTTGTCCAAATCAATGAAAAGTGATCTCACCACTTGTAGTCAGCTGCAGAGAACAGAAGATCACCAGAAACATCAAAGCCATCAGATGTCTCATTGTTTTAGATGATGTGAAGAAATGAATCCTGGAGAAGTTGTGTTGAGCTTCAAGATCTCAGAGATGGATGAGAGATTGATGTGTGAAGAATATCATCTGAACATCTTCTTATATACACAACAGTAGAGATCTTCCTCTAACAGATATTCATCTAAATCCATTTCTAAGTATCAACATACACTGTTGAATGAGATTCTTTCTCTTCCTTTTTTTACTTTTTGTTATACTAAGAAGAACTGGACCAGTTTATTTGTGGAAAAACGTGCTGTCTGCAAGTTTTTCAAGTTAGTTTTAGTCAGCAAAAAAGTGTCATTTAAATATTTATTTAATTTATATTTTTACAGTGAGAGACATCCACCAGATATTTTTGAATCACATCTAACTTTATGAATCACATCTCTTCAATGTTGTATAAATATACTCTTTATGTACTGTCAGACAACTTGAAAAGATGAATAAAGTGCTGGTGTAGATTAGAGAAGTGACTCCGCATAGAAAAAAATAAAGCAGACAAAAATACAACAAATGCATTGTGACACATTTCTGTGTTGTTCTGAACAGTAAACAACAACAAAGATTGGTGTCACAATTAAGATTAGTAACACATCTACATTAGACTTTGAACAACAACACATACTGCTTAAGGTCATCATCAGGTCTTTGAACAAAACACTGGGAAACATAAAAATACATAAAAGTGTCCTCACAACATGTTTCAGGTGTGCACTGTAAAAATAATATTATCATTAAGTCATGGCAACTTATGCTTTTACATTAACTCATCAAAATATTTTAAGGCATTTTAATATTTTATAATTTACACTAGAAAAAAATTGAACGTATTATATTAAAATAATATATCACTGTATATCTCAGTGGTAGCATTGCATCAGCAGTGTAAAAGGTCATGGGTTCAAACGCACTCCTAATGCACTCACTGTATTGTAAGTCACTGTGGATAAAACCGTATGACAAATGTGTTAATGTAATAAAATTATTTGTGCAGCCATTTTTATTGTACATCAAATTTTAAGGCAGCAAAAGTTTGTCTTCAAATTTCCCCATATTCATGTAAATCAATTTCTGAGTATTAACATTATTGTAACCAATGTTATTTCATTTTCCCTTTTCTATTTTTTTAATATTTCCACTTCCCCTCCTATATGAATAAGATACTTTTTTTAATTCACTGAAAACGTGCTTCAGAAAATGTTGCTTTCTCTTTTGTCAGGTGATAATTCAATAGTTTAAAGTGAAATTAAAATGTCTTCAGTTTTAAGTGTCTACAGAGAAAAATGTTGACACTGGTATTTTTTGAACAGCTTTATATTTATTTCATTTGATTCCCTTTAAAAAAAAAACAAGACAAACTTGTAAATTATGCTAATGTTTTGATTTGTTATTGAATGTGTAATGTTTTTAATACATTTGAAATATGGAAATAAACTCTGCTTTATTCACTTGTATTAGTACACTGCTATTATTTTGAACATAACTGTATAGACCCTTTTACTGTTTGTACACAATGATGACGTGGCAGCGTATGCGCATGCATTTAGGCAACGGAAGTACAACAAGAATCAGCAGTGAAGCAACAAAGACAGAGAAAGTTATTTGAAAAAGTTGACTTTATCAACTTTTTCAACACAGCTACCAGATCCATGTACTATAGTGAAGTGGATAGAAGACGTTAGCAGATGGCCAAATATAAAGTGGCCAAATACATATATACGTATATTAGTATACTATATTAGTGCAACCAAACGCAACACCCAGACATTTTGAAACCGTTTTAATAAACTTTCCGAGTTGCTAACACTTTAGAACCAATGGGGAATAACACCACTTCTGTTGCCTAAATGCACGCACAGGCTATTTGATCACGTGAGCTGTAAAAGGATCTATATATTATAACATAAACACAAAGCAGGAGTGAAGTAAATGTGCAGAGTCAGATGTTGAGTTTAAATATATAAACAGATGAATAAATTCTTCAGACTGTCTTGTTTTGGGTCTCTATTATTCTGTTGTCCACTTTAATCATGTGGTCGCTCACCCAGCTGGTTTCTGGATCTACACAGATCTTCCTTTTTTCAGTCTCAAACCTGAAAAGATAAACATAATAACAAGACTTAGAAAACAAATTTAACATTTGGATTCAGTTTGATATTACAGTTTGAAATGAATAATATATCTAAATACTCACACAATGGCTGGTTTGGAGCAGCTTCTGTCGGTCCTATAGTACGACTTCACCAGTTTCAGAGGAATCTGTGCATTGCTGAACTTAAAACAGCATGTTGATTTGTCCAAGGGAACTGGAGCTGAAATATCAAGATTTGTAAAATGTCATTAATCTGTACAATGATCAGCCAATAGCTTTAAATTGCTTAAATTGGTAAGTGCAGCACTATCAAATATACAATAACATTTCAGTACTTTAGCATAACTGAAATAATCCAAAAGAAATGCTTTAAAAAAAAGTCCTAATCCATAAAAAGTGATCTCACCACTTGTAGTCAGCTGCACAGAGCAGAAGATCACCAGAAACATCAAAGTCATCAGATGTCTCATTGTTTTAGATGATGTGAAGAAATGAATCCTGGAGAAGTTGTGTTGAGCTTCAAGATCTCAGAGTTAGATGAGAGATTTTTAAGTGCGCAAAATACAAGATGGCGGCGCGCTCTCCCTATTTCTGTGCTCTATTTTGGAGAAGGGTCTGGCTGCAGACACGGTGCACTCGCAGCCGCTCATGCGCACTTGGCGCTCAGAGTCTGAGACCTACGGATGGGCATACACAGAAGCACGCGTTCAGTCCACTTGTAAGTTTATTTCTTTAATTTATGCAAGTAGATGTAAAAGTGTTGTTTCAATCTATGAGATAATGTATAACGAAAACTATACTGATGTCATATCGCGTTTGTGCTAATGGGCACCCATTCTTTGCAGTAAATTATTAAACAGCTAAATTCATTTTGTCTACGTAGTGAAAAAAATCTTTTACAGGCTCTGTGTTGTTCTATGTTATTGTTGTTTTAGACGATGTGTTACTTAACATTATTTAATATAAAGATGGCATTTTTAAAATAACAAAAGACATTTTAATGTTGTTAGGAACAGTTCTTTAAAACTAGAGGTTTATGGACTACAATCAAACAAATAACAAAAAGTCAAACAATATTTTACACATCGGAATGATTTTAATTTCTGTCTCTTCAATTTATGTTTACAGATCATCAATAGTCTTAGCAGTTGTAAAGCACCTGATACCAAAGTACACATCTTGTTACCCCTTGTGTCCTTCACTAAAGCCAATTACAACAAATAAAGTTCACTGGAAAGTCTATATTAAAATGCAATCATTTTCCAAGGTAACGTTAAAGGTATAGCGGAAGATTTTCGTTTTCCGGGTGGATCACCACTGTTATTGGTCATCCCAGATGTCAATCATTCTGATTATATGTTGACGTATAACCGTTGCACGTGCTCGCCTCTACGTTCGCTTTCTGCACATGCGCACTTTCACGTGTATGTGTGTTGTGCTACGGTTTCAACCATTCATTGAAGGTCGCGTTCTCACTATGTTTTTTTCAAAATGTCTGAGGGTTGCAAGAGAAAAAGTGTCTACGAATTGTATGACAAGAAGAGAAAGGACTATAAATAAAGAAACAAGACCAGATGTTTATGGGAGACTATTTCACACGCTGGCGTGAGCTAAAAGGACAGGTTGGGCTTCCCACGCGAAGTTTCTACTGGAAAGGTACATTTTGTCATGCTATTTGGAGAAATCCATTTAAAATCACTGCTGGTAAAAGTTGATGTAAGCTATGATTTGCGATGCTAGCCCTGGCACAAGTCACGAACCGCACAGACACGGTAAAAATGCCGACACAACTTGTAATCAGAGCGAAGAGAAGAACTGAGCTCCTGCATGCTCTCTCTCTGTCTCGTGCACGCGTTTAACAGGCGTTCCCTCTCGGGAGCATTTTTTAAAAAATATCGAGGGGCGGTTCTTTTAAATAATTCGGGAAAATCTTCCGCTATACCTTTAAGATTAGTGTATTTTAAAATGATTATAATTTGTCTTTTTTAAGCACTTCAAATGGGTACTTATATGTATGAGAGGCCAAACCAAACTCATTCACAAACACACTGTCAAACTGTCTCACACACACACACCACACTGTCAAACTGTCTCGCACACACACACCACACTATCAAACTGTCTCGCACACACACACACACACACACACACCACACTATCAAACAGTCTAGTGCGCATGTGCGGCTGAGCGTGCATGTGTCTGCAGCCAGACTCTATTGGAACTGGAAAGACTTACTGCCTAGCCTGGTCCAACCAGACTCTCGTACATTCATTTCATTTGTACAGAGAGTCTGGCCACGCTCCATTGCAAAGCGTTACTTCCGTTAAGGAGGGTCCGTAGAGTAGCGTTATCAGCTGAATAGCTTAGTGCAGGGGCTAATGGACCCACGTTTGTATACACACACCTTTGGTGTGAGTGAGAGACCCGGGTTCGAATCCACTGTGACACACCATGTCCCTGAGCAAGACACTTAACCCATAGTTGCTCCAGAGGCATTCCTCTGACATATATAGCAATTGTAAGTCACTTTGGAAAAAGCGTCAGCTACCAGATCAAACCCATGCCCACTTGGCCCATACATATGCTATTCAGGACCCATATATGTGTTCTCAGTACAAACCCATGCCTGTCCGTTATGGGGCCCATGTAATCAGCTCATATAGGCTTCCTGTGGGACTCATACTACAAAACTACATGGGACCCGCTGATTTCACCCAGCCAAAGCCCATGCACAGTAACCATGGAACCCGTACTTAACCCATCTGGGCCTCACATGTCATTGCTGGCTGGGTAATTAATGTCATTGATATATTAAAAAAGCACCTGTCAATGTTTAAACCCTTTTCGAGCAGCAAGAATGGCTTTTATTTTCAAAAACCTGCAGCATACGTCTGCTCAGACCCTGATGTGGTGCTAAGCACTTTTCTACTGCAAGGACAGTTTTTATGACTTTGCCATGGATGTTTGCGTATGGACACTTTACGATCAAATCTGTGCGTACGCAAACTTTATAAATAAGGCCCCTGGACTGAGTCTAGCTGAAAATCATAAACGTTCAAATTGTCTGTACTGAAATTCAAGTTTATTCAACTTATTTAATTGACGAAACTATTTATTTCAAGTTACCCGATTAATAGTTTTGTTGAAATATGAACTTTTTCAAGTTGTCTGTACTAAAATTCAAAAACTTAGATATATAAGAACTGGACCAGTTCTCATTGAAAAGAACTTCTTTAATGTCGTAAAAATATACTCAGTTCATCTTTTCATTCACTGAAATTCATGTTTCTGATTTTCATATCTGACTTATATGTGCATATGTAAATGTACCCTATCAAACAAGCTGAAAAGATCAGATATATCTTAATAAATAACATTACAAAATAATTTGAAACTTTAATTTGATTTAGTGATGACATAATCGATTATTCTGGTACACATACTGGATGCAACTGCAAGATCATCTTTTTCTTTAAACACACATGAGCTTCATGAATGTCTGTAATGATGTCAGTGAGGTTTCATTGCAATGTAAAAGAAAAGCTTGTGTAATGTTTCTCTGTGTGTTGCATTTTATATTTAGGTTAGATGACCACCTCGTCATTCAAACTTCCTGTTTTTTAAAGCAGTGAATTTGTTGAACACAGGCCTGACCATGCTGGACTCACTTTTATGAATGAAATATAATGGGATAAACTTCATTTTATTTATTATCAAAACTTTATTAAAAATAGTTTAGACAAGTCATAAATATTTTGTAAAAAAATATATATTATTACATAAACACATAGCAGGAGTGGAGTATGTACAGAGTCAGATGTTGAGTTTAAATATTAAAACACATAAATCAATTCTTCAGACTGTCTTGTTTTGGGTCTTTGTTGTTCTGTTGTCCACTTCATTGATGTGACCGCTCACCCAGCTGGTTTCTGGATCTACACAGATCTTCCTTTTTTTAGTCAGAAACCTGAAAATATAAACATAATAACAAGACTTAGAGAAAAGGTTTCAACAGATGGAGACATTCAGTTTGATATTACAGTTTGAAATGAATAATTTATCTGAATACTCACACAATGGCTGGTTTGGAGCAGCTGCTGGCGGTCCAATAGTACGACTTCACCAGTTTCAGAGGAATCTGTGCATTGCTGAACTTAGCACAGCATGTTGATTTGGCCACATCAGAGGCAATTGGAGCTGAAATATCAAGAATTGTAAAATATGAGTACCAAGTCAGCCACTAGTCTCTAAAATGTAACTGTACTTTAAATACAATTGGGTTAGAACTGAAGATGCTTATGAAAATGATTTTCCTAATCCATGAAAAGAGAACTCACCGCTTGTAGTCAACTGCAGAGAGCAGAAGATCACCAGAAACATCAAAGCCATCAGATGTCTCATTGTTTTAGATGATGTGAAGAAATGAATCCTGGAGAAGTTGTGTTGAGCTTCAAGATCTCAGAGATGGATGAGAGATTGATGTGTGAAGAATATCATCTGAACATCTTCTTATATACACAACAGTAGAGATCTTCCTCTAACAGATATTCATCTAAATCCATTTCTGAGTATCGACATACAATAATTTTAAATTTGGCTCTTCCATTTACGTTTTCATTTACTTCCCTGTTTCATGCGACTCATTTTCTGGTTATCGTCATATCACAGAATAAAGTCTCTTTAATGCTGTAAAAATCCATTTTATAATTCACAGATTTTCAAGTGTCATTTAAATTGTGTAAATGGACACCATCAAACAAGCTGAAAATTTAATTTGAGAGTAAAAAATAATCTCCATTGCAAAAAAGTGAAATTGTGTATCATTGTAAGTTCAAGATTATTGTGGTAGGCTATATGTTCTGGAAATAATTTTACTTTAACGTTGTCTAAATCCACTTCTGTTGAACATGAAAATGATTTTCGTATCGGGCTGAAACTAACAAAACACACGTGTCACGCTTTGTGCTACATTGATGGGGCTCTTAATGTTTCGTCCCAAACTGGACATATCTCTGTGATATTATTGAAACAACACATGTTGTGTTACTTTTTACTTTATTTTAACATAAAATCAACACAAATGACACATAATGTGTTAAATAGCTTGACACAAACATAACAAATCCTTTAAGTGTTGTCCCTAAAATAACCCTGATTGTGTTGTTATTACACAAACCTCAGTATTTCTTCACCGACACAGAGAGTTCATGACTCATGAGAGAAACTAGAATCAGTTTAGAGAGATTTGCTGAGATCAGGAACTAAAAAGTTTAATTAGAAAGAAAAGCAAATGTTATTAAACAACAACATCATAACTAACCCCTCAGTATGGTTATGTGACGAGGTCAAAAGTTTTTTTGTATCTTGGTAATAAATAATTTTTGTAGAGTTTACAATCTAAGCTTTATTTATTAAACTTTTTCATCTTTTAAGAGTATCTGTAGGATCACAGCTTTATATTATAGAATTCAGTGGTAGAAAATGTACTCAAATACAACAAAAACAAACCAATATATATTATAGTGTTTTAATGGATGACTAGAAGCCATGTAAGGCTTGAAAGTACGAATCTGGTTCTTAAGATGTTTGATGAGAAACAGGAACATGTAACTAATATGAGGAGTAATGAAAGCATTATTAATGGTAAATATTTGATGATGTCAGAGGATTTCCATGCAATATTAAGGAGAAAAGCTTGTGTGGTATTTCTCTGTATGTTGCCGTCACTTATTTGGGGTTTAAATCGCCACCTCAGCAAATTCAAACTCAAGTCTATTCTGTTTATTGTATTGAGCAATCTCAGACTGAAACAGACTCAGTTTCACATAAACTTTGCTGGACTTGCATTGGGGGGAAACTTCATTAGGATATTCATGTAAATTCATTTCTCTGCATTTTCTCAATATTAACATGCAGTTATGTTGAATTACTTTCACATTTCTTTCTGTTATACTTCTGGTCAGTGTTATCCCAACTCTAACCCCAACCCCAAGCGACAATGTTTAAAAAAAATCAGAAGACAAAGAGCGACAATGGTTTAAAAATAGGAAAACATTTAGTAGTTAAGCAGCATGATCCTGCCGATCGTCGCATACGTTGACGTCACCTTTCAGGATGCCCTTTCATCTATATCCAACACTGAGGGATTAGCATGAAAGCAACGGAGTTCCCATTTGTCAATATAGTGACACATAGGGGCACTCTTCCCATCTTCATACTGACTCTGAAGGCGTTTGAACATGCTTTCATCTTAATTTGGGTGGTCAATCTACATTTGAAAGTCAATCTGCATCTAATGTGGCTACATCAAGTAAAATTACTCAAATTAAAGACAAAAAGTTTAAATGGCTTGGCTACTGATATGCATGTATGTAATGTATATGTATTGTTCTTTTTTGCTAAATCAATTATTTTTACAGTCTGAATCGCTAAAGTACATATAAAAGCAATACTATCATGTATTATATATAATAGAGTTTATTAAATATTTCATAATTTTCCTGTTTTTTATTATTTCTTCCTTATATTTATCTTATGTGTTTGTTCTAAAACTATTATAAAAGTATTATGTTTAAACATACATTAAAAAGGCCTGTTTATATATTAATAACACTTTACATCGTGTGTGTAAGTATGTAAACATAATAATTTTAGAACAAACAGGAAGAAGACATAAGCTAAGATATAAGGAAATAAGAAATAATAGAAAACGAAAAAATTATGAAATATAAAAAAAAGTGATATTATTGCTTTTTCAGTATAAAAAAAACATTTATTCTGAATAAATTATAATTGTAACGTGATGAAAACGCTATAAGAAGCACATAGAGGGAACAGACTTCGACAGAACACCGGACATCTTCTCTACTTATTTTCTATTCTAATTATTAAAAGATTTCCAGATGATTTCCTCGCTCCATTCTGTCCGTTTAAGAGCTTAATGTAATCATAAACACCTATGTTTATCTTCAAATGATGTCTTCGACGATGGTATTCTATAAAAATGAAAGCCATCTTTTTTGGCATTCTTATTCTGACACTTACAGTTACAAAACAGGACATTTTCTAGTGAGTTATCTTGCTCTTTTCACTCGTGTCTCATTCATTTCCACTGTTTTTCTGCAACCGCATTGCGCGCGCAGCTTGCAGTGACGTAACTGTGACGTCTACTCTAAATTGGTCTATTGTGCACAGCTAAATAGTTTTAAATCTCTGGATTTAAATGATGCCTAATTAATGTCAATGACATACAATAAAGCACCTGTCAAGCACCTGCTTTTATTTTCAAAAACCTGCAGCGTACATTTGCTCAGACCCTGACGTGGGGCTTATCAATTTTCCATGTCATAGACAGTTTTTATAAATATGAACTATATCGTGGATTTTTGCATTTGTACACTTTATGATCAAATCTGTGCGTGCACACACTTTATAAATAAGGCCCCTAAGAATTTTTTTCATTTACTGAAATTCATGTTTCTGATTTTCATTTCTGACTTATATGTGCATATGTAAATCTACACTATCACACAAGCTAAAAAGATCATCTGAGAGTGCAGATAAATCTTAATAACTTACTCCGCAAAATAATGTGTAACATTTAATTTGATTTCGTGACATAATCAATAACTTTGGAACACATACCGGAAGCAACTGCGGGATCAATTTTCCTTAAATATTATTTACACAAAGAAACTAAAAGAGTCTAGAATCAGTAATCAAAGAGATTAACTGCTAATGAAAGCAATTATTTGTATCTTTAAGACGAGAAAGTTAGCAGTCTTGTCAATACAATGACAAAATGTATGATCTACACATTTATGTGATGATGTCAGAGGTTTTAGGTTATACTGAGAATTAACCTTTTTCACATGAGCTTCATGAATCTCTGTAATGATGTCAGTGGAGTAAAAGAAAAGCTTGTGTAATGTTTCTCTGTACTGTATGTCGCTGTTACATCATATATTTAGGTTTTTAGATGATCACCTCAGCATCAACTTTATGTTTTTTAAAGCAGTAAATGTGTTTATTGTACTGAGTTGAACACCAGCCTGACCATGTTGGATGGTGGCTTTTTGGACCACATTTCTTCAATCTAGTCAATTTTTCATTCACTAAAATTAATTTGACTGATTTTCAGGTCTGATTTATGTAAATGTACACTATCACACAAGCTGAATGATCATCTAAGAGTGCATAAATACCTTAATAAATAACTCTCCACCACAAAAATATATCATTTTAATCTGATTTAGTAATTTTGTAATAATATCACTGTTCTATAGATTATTCTGGTACACAAACTGGAATCAATTGTATACGATCCAGTTTCCTTAAATATTATTTTACAAAAAGAAACTTTATGAAAGAGAATCAGTAACCAAAGAGATTTGCTGCTCATGAGGGCAGTTATTAATAACTTTAATGATGCAATCTAGTTAAAATAATACAATCTACACACATTTATGCAGTTCATTGCTGAGCAATATTACACGAGTTACACACTGGCTTGACCTTGCTGGATTCACTTTTATGGATGAAATATAAAGGGAAAAACTTCCCTACACAAGGATTTATTTATTATCAAATATTTATTAAAAAGAGTATAAAATGTAAAATATATATTTTATTTAGTAAAATATTTAGTAAAAATATATTTCCAAATAAGAACCTATAGTAGGAGTAAAGTATACAGTATGTACAATGTTAGATCAGATGTTTAGCTTAAACAGATTATTAAGACCGTGTTGGTTTAGGTTTTTATACTGTAGTAATTGTAGTTGTTGTGCTAGTTTTCATATCCACTTTAGCGATGTGGTGGTTCACCCAGCTGGTTTCTGGATCTACACAGATCAACCTTTTGTCAGTCTCAAACCTAAATAGTGAAAAAAGAGAAAATGGATTTTAACTAATGGTTTAATGTGAACGGGTAACACTTTACAATAAGGGTCATTAGTTAACATTAGTTAACTACATTAGTTACCATGAACTAATAATGAACTGCACTTAAACAGCATTTTTTAGTCTTTGTTAATGTTAATTTTAACAATTACTAATACTTTATTCAAATCTTGTTAACGTTAGTTAATGCACTGTGAACTAAAATGAACAAACAATGAACAGCTTTATTTCTAATAACTAACATTAACAAAGATTAATAAAGACTGTAACAAATGTATTGCTTAGTGTTTGTTCATGTTAGTTAATACATTAACTAATGAACCTTTGTAAAGTGTTACCTGATAAGACTTTAAAATAAGGTTGTACTTGACTTAACCATTATTTAATGCATTAGGTAACGAGAGCTAACAATGAACAATACTTCTACAGCATTTATTAATTTATTAAGTGTTGTTAAAAAACTGTATTGTTCATGTTAGTTTATTCATTTACTAATGTTTACTAATACACCCTCATTGTAAAGTGTTACAGAAATAATATCTGAATACTCACACAATGGCTGGTTTGGGGCAGCTGCTGTCGGTCCTATAGTACGACTTCACCAGTCTCAGAGGAATCATTGCATTGCTGAACTTAACACAGCATTTTGATTTTGCCGCATTAGAGGCTTCTGGGGCTGAAATATCAAGATTTGAGAAATGTAACAAAAGTCTTTTAAAAGAATGGTAATCACATCAGATCATAGCCCACTGTTAGAAATAAGATAAGCAGAAAAAGTTTTGTCCAAATCAATGAAAAGTGAACTCACCGCTTGAAGTCAGCTGCAGAGAGCAGAAGATCACCAGAAACATCAAAGCCATCAGATGTCTCATTGTTTTAGATGATGTGAAGAAATGAATCCTGGAGTAGTTGTGTTGAGCTTCAAGATCTCAGAGATGGATGAGAGATTGATGTGTGAAGAATATCATCTGAACATCTTCTTATATACACAACAGAAGAGATCTTCCTCTAACAGATATTCATCTAAATCTAATTCTCAGTATTAACGCACACTGTTGAATGAGATTCTTTCTCTTCCTTTTTTTACTTTCTGTTATACTAAGAAGAACTGGACCAGTTTATTTGTGGAAAAACGTGTTGTCTGCTGTCTGCATCTTCAGGTTTATCAAGTTAGTTTTAGTCAGCAAAAAAGTGTAAATTAAATATTTTATTAATTAATATTTTTACAGTGAGAGACATTTATCAGATATTCATGTTACTGGTTATCAGCATATTACAAAAAAAGGAGGGAGGGAGGGGGGATTGGCCTTTATGAATCACATCTCTTCAATGTTGTATAAATTTACTCTTTATGTACTGTCAGACAACTTGAAAAGATAAATAAAGTGCTGGTGTAGATTAGAGAAGTGACTCTGCATAGGAAAAAATAAAGCAGACAAAAATACAGCAAATGCATTGTGATACATTTCTGTGTTGTACTGAACAATAAACAACAACAAAGATTGGGTCACAATTAAGATTAGTAACACATCTACATTAGACTTTGAACAACAACACATACTGCTTTAAGTCATCATCAGGTCATTGAATAAAACACTAGGAAACATAAAAATACATAAAAGTGTCCTCACTGTAAAACATTAGCTGTAATTTTGCAGCTGGTTGCCAGTAACTTACTGTAGAAGATAAAGACTGTTGCCAGTAAATAACATAAATGTAAAAATCTACAGTAAGTTACTGGCAACCAGCTGCCAGCAATACTGTAATTTCTAGAGACATTTTTTACAGTGAGGTGTACACTGTTAAAATAATATTGTCATAGAGGAATGGCAACTTATGCTTTTACATTAACTCATCAAAATATTTTAAGGCATTTACATTTTTTTTATAAGTTACAGGAACTTATAACTAGTAAAGATTTAAATTATTATATTAAAATATATCACTGTATAGCTCAGATGGAGCATTGCATTAGCAGTGTAAAAGCTCATGGGTTCAAACACAGATGCAAACTGATAAAAATTTTTATACCCTGTAATGCACTCACTGGATTGTAAGTCACTTTGGATAAAACTGTCTGCCAAATGTGTTAATGTAATAAAATGATTTTTACAATCAGTTTGATTATACATTACATTTTAAGGGGAGCAAAAGTTTGTCTTCAAATTTCCCCATGTTCATGTAAATCCATTTCTGAGTATTAACATATTGAAACGAATGTTATTTCATTTTCCTCTTCTATTTTCTGACTATTGCCACTTCCCCACTTAAATAAACAAGATACTTTCTTAATTCACTGAAAACGTGCTTCAGGAAATGTTGCTTTCTCTTTTGACAGGTCTGACAAGCTCAGCAGAAATAAAGTTTATTTAAATATTTAACACAGGGACAAATATTCAGAGAAATCCCACTGCGGCTTAGAGATCAATAATGGGAAAATATTTTTATAATGAAAGACAAATTGAGAGTCTGCATGAGAATTTGCAATTCATTCACTTCTTAGAAACTGAAAAAGTGCTCACCCCATTTCATTTATTCACCTGCTTTAAAACAATATGCTAGCATTCCCATGAATCTCAATCTGCCATTTTGTGTCACTCCATGTCACATACAAGTTTTCAGCTCATCTGAGCCCTAAAAATCATGTGAATAATTATACCTTATCAGTGAACAATTCCTAAGCTGTCGGTGCATGTACATTTGGTACTAAAACATATCAGGTACTAATATGAACCATTTAGGTGCTAGGTGCTGTACTTCTTTAAAGGGTACCACTCCAATGACAGTTAGGGATATTTTTTATCATTTCTTGACAGTGTTGCTTTATGGAAATAACATTTTGACATAATAACACTGATTTCAAAATACATGCCTACTTTTAAATATCTGGAGAAAGATGCTTTTTGGGACCAGATGGTGAGATTGACTTACAACAAAACACTCTTTGTTCAACATCTTAACCAAAACACATCAAAACTTTTCACAAATTCACAGGAGATCATCTTCTGACAGTAAGAGAAAAAGACCAAAAGCACAAATTGCTCGGCCCTGTATAAATATCTGTAAAGTAGCCTTTTTACAATTAACTCTGTGTTAGTTTGTACCCCGCTTACCCATATATATAAGAACTGGTGCGTATGTAAATGTACACTATCACACAAGCTAAAAAGATCGTCTGAGAGTGCAGATATATCTTAATAAATAGCATTGCACAATATTGTGAAACTTTAATTTGATTTAGGGAGATAATCTATTATTCTGGTACACATACTGAAAGCAACTGCAGGATCCAGTTTCCTTAAATATTATTTGCACAAAAAGTTACTTGTAACTTATTTGCAGTTATTTGTTACTTTAATGAGAAAGTTAGCAGTCTTGTCAATGACAAAATGTATGATCTACACATTTATGTGATGATGTCAGAGGTTTTTCTGTATCTTGGTGTTACAGCATTTATGTGAGATTGTAAATCAGGTTTAAGGTTATTCTGAAATTAAACCTTTTTCTTTTAACCCACAGCTTTATGGATATATGTAATGATGTGAGTGGGGTTTCATTGCAATTTACAGGACTAAAGCTTGTGTAATGTTTCTCTGTATGTCGCCGTTGCAGTATATATTTAGGTTTTTAGATGACCACCTCAGCATATTCAAACTTCCTGTTTTTAAAGCAGTTAATTTGTTTATTGTACTGAGTTGAAGACAGGCCTGACCATTCTGGACTCACTTTTATGGATGAAATATAATGGGATAAACTTCACTACACAAGGATTTATTTATTATCAAAATTTTATAAAAAAAATTTTTTTAGACAAATAAATATAATATAAAATAAACACATAGCAGGAGTAAAATATATGTACAGAGTCAGATATTGAGTTTAAATATAAAAACGGATGAATCAATTCTTCAGACTGTCTTGTTTTGGGTCTTTGTTGTTCTGTTGTCCACTTCATTGATGTGACCGCTCACCCAACTGGTTTCTGGATCTACACAGATCCTCCTTTTGTCAGTCTCAAATCTGAAAAGATAAACATAATAACAAGACTTAGAGAAAAGGTTTCAAGAGATGGAGACATTCAGTTTGATATTACAATTGGAAATGAGTAATATATCTGAATACTCACACAATGGCTGGTTTGGAGCAGCTGCTGTCGGTCCTATAGTACGACTTCACCAGTTTCAGAGGAATCGCTGCATTGCTGAACTTAAAACAGCATGATGATTTGTTCAAGGAAACTGGAGCTGAAATATCAAGATTTGTAAAATTTCATTAATCTGTAGAATGATCAGCCAATAATGCAATACTATCAAAGTTACAATAACATTTCAGTACTTCAGCATTACTGAAATAATCCAAAAGAAATGCTTTTAGAAAATGTTTTGTCCTAGTACATAAAAAATAATCTCACCACTTGTAGTCAGCTGCAGAGAGCAGAAGATCACCAGAAACATCAAAGCCATCAGATGTCTCATTGTTTTAGATGATGTGAAGAAATGAATCCTGGAGAAGTTGTGTTGAGCTTCAAGATCTCAGAGATGGATGAGAGATTGATGTGTGAAGAATATCATCTGAACATCTTCTTATATACACAACAGTAGAGATCTTCCTCTAACAGATATTCATCTAAATCCATTTCTAAGTATTAACAAACACTGTTGAATGAGATTCTTTCTCTTCCTTTTTTTTTTACTTTCTGTTATACTAAGAAGAACTGGACCAGTTTATTTGTGGAAAAACGTGCTGTCTGCTGTCTGCTGTCTGCATCTTCAGGTTTATATAGTTTTAGTCAGCAAAAAAGTGTAATTTAAATATTTATTTTATTAATGTTTTTACAGTGAGAGACATTTATCAGATATTCATGAAAGTTATTTACTGGTTACATATTACAAAAAAGGAGGGAGGGAGGGGGAACTGGCCTTTATGAATCACATCTCTTCAATGTTGTATACTTAATGTTTTTCACTTTTGAGTCTGTCTCACTTAGATTTTGTACTCTACTGTCATTTCAGACAACCTGAAAAGATAAAGTGCTGGTATAGATTAATAAATGACTCTGCATAGGAAAAAATAAAGCAGACTTACAAAAATACAGCAAATGCATTGTTGTGACACATTTCTGTGTTGTTCTGAACAGTAAACAACAACAAAGATTGGTGTCACAATTAAGATTAGTAACACATCTACATTAGGCTTTGAACAACAACACATACTGCTTTAAGTCATCATCAGGTCATTGAATGAAACACTGGGAAACATAAAAATAAATAAAAGTGTCCTCACAACATGTTTCAGGTGTGCACTGTAAAAATAATATTATCATTGAGGAATGGCAACTTATGCGTTTACATTAACTCATCAAAATATTTATAGGCATTTTAATTTTTTATAATTTACACTAGAAAAATATTATATTATATTAAAATATATCGCTGTATATCTCAGTGTTAGCATTGCATTAACAGTGCAAAAAAAGGTCATGCCCAGGGATCACGCATACTGATAAAAAATTTGTATACCCTGTAATGCACTCACTGATTGTAAGTCACTTTGGATAAAACTGTCTGCCAAATGCATTAATGTAATAAAATGATTTTAAGGGCAGCAAAAGTTTGTCTTCAAATTTCCCCATATTCATGTAAATCCATTTCTGAGTATTAACATTATTGTAACCAATGTTATTTAATTTCCCTCTTCTATTTTCTGTCTATTGCCACTTCCCCTCATAAATGAACAAGATTCACTGAAAACGTGCTTTAGGAAATATAGCTTTCTCTTTTGTCAGGTCTGACAAGCTCAGCAGAAATAAAGTTTATTTAAATATTTAACACAGGGACAAATATTCAGAGAAATCCCACTGCAGCTTAGAGATCAATAATGAAAAATTGTTTTTATAATGAAAGACAAATTGGGAGTCTGCATGAGAGTTTGCCATTCAATCACTTTTTAGAAACACAATATTTTTTTTTATTGCATGTTCACTAAACATTACAGAAAAGAAAATGTACAACATTACATAACATACATAACAGGGGGAGACGCATAACAGACCTTACTACATTAACATACATAGTATACACAGAGAAAAAATAAAAATAAAAATAATAATAAAAAATAAAATAAAAATAAAAAATTAATTTCCATTATAAAGCCACACAAACCGGATCATCATAAACTAGATAAGATTTTTCCCAGTATAAGAGATGTTTTCTTCTTTTTCTTATTTTTAAGATTTGTTTTAACGGATTCAAAGAAAAATTTTAAATCTATACAAAGAAGATTAAAGGCGGGTTTTGTTGATAGTATTTTAGATTTATGTAAATGAAATTTCCCTAATAGAATCATCAATTTTAGTGCAAAATCAACATCAGAGGAGCCAGAATTACATTCCAGAAAAAGAATCATAAAGTCATCAATTTAGAAACACAATATGCTAGCATTCCCATGAATCTCAATCTGCCATTTTGTGTCACTCCATGTCACATACAAGTTTTCAGTTCGCCTGAGCCCTTAATACCAAAAATGTAGGTGCTAAGCTGTACTTCTTTAAAGGGTACCACCCCAATGACAGCTAGGGATATTTTTGATCATCTTTCTGACAGTGTTGCTTTATGGAAATAACATTCTGACATAATAACACTGATTTCAAGATATGAATATCTGTCAATGGAGAAAGATGCATGCTTTTTGGGCCCAGATGGTGAGATTGACTTACAACAAAACACTCTTTGTTCAATATCTTATCCAAAACACATCAAAACTTTTCACAAATTCAGAGGAGATCATCTTCTGACAGTAAGAGAAAAAGACCAAAAGCACAAATTGCTCGGCCCTGTATAAATATCTGTAAAGTAGCCGTGTTACAATAACCCCCGTTTGTGCCCCGCTCACCCCATATATATAAAAACTGGACCAAAAAAAAAAAATCTGGAAAAAATACATGCAGGATCTTTCGGTCTTTGCCAGCAAAAAAATGAGTTCTGTATCAGCACAGAATGTAATCTGCTCTTTAATGAGAACCTCTTTAATGTTGTAAAAATATACTCAGTTCATCTTTTCATTCACTGAAACTCATGTTTCTGGTTTTCATATCTGACTTATATGTACATATGTAAAAGTACACTATCACAGAAGCTAAAAAGATCGTCTGAGAGTGCAGATAAATCTTACTAAATAACACCACAAAATAATGTGAAACTTTAATTTGATTTAGTGACAATCGATTATTCTGGTACACATACTGGAAGCAACTGCAAGATCCAGTTTCCAGTTATTTGCAACTTATTTGCAGTTATTTGTAACTTTAATGAGACGAGAAAGTTAGCAGTCTTGTCAATGACAAAATGTATGATCTACACATTTATGTGATGATGTCAGAGGGTTTTCTGTATCTTGGTGTTGCATCATTTATGTGAGATTGTAAACGGGTTTTATTTTGAGATTTTACCTTTTATTTTAACACACATGAGCTTCATAAATGTCTGTGATAATGTCAGTGTGTCATTTTTCTTTGTACTTCACTGTTGCAGTATATATTTAGGTTTTTAGATGACCACCGCATATTCAAACTTCCTGTTTTTAAAGCAGTAAATTTGTTTTTTGTACAGAGTTGAACACAGGCCTGACCATGCCGGACTCACTTTTATAGATTAACTATAATTGGATAAACTTCACTACACAAGAATGTATTTATTATCAAAATTTTATTAAAAAAAAGTTTAGACAAGTCATAAATATTTTGTAAAAATATATATTATAAAATAAACACATAGCAAGAGTGAAATATATGTACAGAGTCAGATGTTGAGTTTAAATATTAAATCAGATGAATCAATTCTTCAGACTGTCTTGTTTTGAGTCTTTGTTGTTCTGTTGTCCACTTCATTGATGTGACCGCTCACCCAACTGGTTTCTGGATCTACACAGATTATCCTTTTGTCAGTCTCAAACCTGAAAAGATAAACATAATAACAAGACTTAGAGAAAAGGTTTCAACAGATGGAGACATTCAGTTTGATATTACTGTTTGAAATGAATAATTTATCTGAATACTCACACAATGGCTGGTTTGGAGCAGCTGCTGGCGGTCCTATAGTACGACTTCACCCGTTTCAGAGGAATCTTAGCATTGCTGAACTTAGCACAGCATGTTGATTTGGCCAAATCAGATGAAATTGGAGCTAAAATATTAAGATTTGTAGAATATAAGTACCAAGATCAGCCAATAGTCTTTAAAATACAAAAATACTTAAAACATAATTGTTAGCACTACTGAAGATGCTTCTGAAAAGTTTTTGTCCTAGTACATGAAAAGTGATCTTACCACTTGTAGTCAGCTGCAGAGAGCAGAAGATCACCAGAAACATCAAAGCCATCAGATGTCTCATTGTTTTAGATGATGTGAAGAAATGAATCCAGGAGAAATTGTGTTGAGCTTCAAGATCTCAGAGATCGATGAGAGATTGATGTGTGAAGAATATCATCTGAACATCTTCTTATATACACAACAGTAGAGATCTTCCTCTAACAGATATTCATCTAAATCCATTTCTAAGTATTAAAGCACACTGTTGAATGATTTTTTTTGGCTCTTCCTATTTTTACTTTCTGTTACACTTAAACTTCTGCTTAGTGTTATAAGAAATGGACCAGTCCATTGAAAACGTGTTTTAGGAAAACATGTGCTGCATCTTTTGGTTTATCGATGTAAGACAGCAAGAAATTGGGTCTAAAGTAAGAGACATTTCCATGCACTCTCAGAAATAAAAGTACAAAACTGTACCTTTTCTGTCACTGGGGCTGTACCCTTTCAAAAAGTACAGATTTGCACCTAAGGATTTCATTTAAGTACCTCAGTATACATTCTGGGACCAAAGAGAGCTTATTAGTACCTCAAAAATACATATTAGTATCTCAAAGGTACATATTGGTACTAAATGTTTACATATCTGTACCTAATGGTCCATACAATTACCTTCTTAAAGGGTGCTGCCCCACTGACAGCTAGGGTACATATTTTGACTTTTTTCTAACATTGTAGGTCCTTAAGGTACGGTAATCTACCCAAAATTATATTATGTTTTGTATTCCTGTAAAGGTACCAAACGGAAACTTAGGGTACAGCCCCAGTGACAGAAAAGGTACAGTTTTGTACCTTTTTTTCTAACAGTGTGTATATACATTTCTGTGTCAGCAATTCACATACTAGAGGCCTAATTGAAAAGAAAATTGCACTTAAATACACTTTAAGTACACTTAGTGAATGTAATGTAGTATTTTACGCCCTTTTTTTGTACTAAATATACAAAAAAGTCTTTATTAATTTTTAAAATAAACTTAAATACATACAGGTAAGTATTTTTTTTTTTAAGTAAGTAATTGAACTAAAGTACTACTGAAATAGATCTATCCTTTTAGTAAAATTTTAATTAGTATATTTGTAGTGTATGAATTTTTTCTTTAGCACAAAAATATAACAATGTGCTACAAATATAGGCTACTTTCTGTTATTTAACTATATTTTTAGTACATTTAAGTATAAATTATTTTTACCTGGGAGGGTTGGGGGGGTTGGCCAGTGTTGACGAGTTTTTCAGCAATCAATTTCCGCTATTATCCACCAGATTGCGCTCTTACGAAAAATGCGAAAGCAACCCATCAGGTCAAACAGTTTTAACTCTGTGTATGTTTTGATCATCGTTCTGAAATTGATCTCTATCAAAACTCCTTCCCAAAAATGCAATTATTTCAGCTTTTTGTTCAAATGTTGTATTTTTGAAGAAACCTGAAAGGTGATAAAAGAGACCAAATGAAGGTGTGAACGTTTTTTGTTGTTTGAAAGCAGATGGTCTATTCTTTCATTTGATATATGTTTATATATTTAAAGATTAACATTTTCTGAAAGGCATTAAACTTTTGTGAAAATCATAAAAAAAGGTTCCTTTAGTTGGCAACCTTTTTTTTAAAAACGCTGGCAACTGGAAGCAATTTTACGATCCAGTTTCCTTAAATATTATTTTACACAAAGAAACTTTATAAAAGAGAATCAGTAACCAAAGAGATTTGCTGCTCATGAGGGCAGTCATAACTTTAATAAGTAGAGAAAATGATGCAATCTTGTTAAAAAAGTAAACATTTATGTGAATAGGTCAGTTGTTTTTATTTTTGTGATCATGTATCACTTATGTGAGATTTTACATCGTTTTAGTTTATTGTAACTCACGTAACCATTTTAAACACATAGCATATAAGGTTTAAAAAATAAAGATTTATGAATGTCTGTGATGATGTCAGTGGAGTTTTAATGCAATGTAAAGGAGCTTGTGTAATGTTTCTTTAGGTTTTTAGACCACCTCAGCATATTTAAACTTCTTGTTTTATAAAGGAGTGAATCTGTTCATGAGCAATATTACATGAGTTAAACACTGGCTTGACCTTGCTGGATTCACTTTTATGGATGAAATATAAAGGGAAAAACTTCACTACACAAGGATATATTTATTATCAAAATTTTATTAAAAAGAGTATAAAATGTAAAAATATATATTTTATTTAGACAAGTTACGAATATTTAGTAAAAAATATTGTCATCATACAGTATATCATTTCCAAATAATAACCTATATAGGAGTAAAGTATATGTACAAGATGTTTAGTTTAAACAGATTATAAAGACTGTGTTGGTTTAGGTTTTTGTACTGTAGTAATTGTAGTTGTTGTGCTAGTTGAAGTTTTCATATCCACTTTGGCGATGTGGTTGCTCACCCAGCTGGTTTCTGGATCTACACAGATCAACCTTTTGTCAGTCTGAAACCTAAAGAGGGACAAAAAGAGAAAATAAATTTTTAACTAATGGTTTAAAAAATACAGATTGAAATGAAATAATGCTAACACTTTACAATAAATTTGTACTTGACTTGTTAACAATTAGTTAATGCATTAACTAACATGAGCTTAAAATACTTCAATGAAAAATTAATCAGCGTTCATGTTAATTTTGACATTTACTATTTATAAAACCAAGAATTGTAATTAATACATGCTGAAAAAGTATATTGCTCATTGTTTGTTCATGTTAGTTTATTCATTTACTAATGTTTACTAATACAACCTCATTGTAACGTGTTACAGAAATAATATTTGAATACTCACACAATCGCTGGTTTGGAGCAGCTGCTGTCGGTTTTATAGTACGACTTCACCAGTTTCAGAGGAATCTGTGCATTGCTGAACTTAACACAGCATATTGATTTGGCTAAACCAGGGGCAACTGGAGCTAAAATATTAAGATTTGTCAAATGTCATTAATCTGTACAATGATCAGCCAATACTATAACAGATACAATAACAAGAAATGCTTTTAGAAAATGTTTTGTCCTAATCCATGAAAAGTGATCTCACCGCTTGTAGTCAGCTGCAGAGAGCAGAAGATCACCAGAAACATCAAAGCCATCAGATGTCTCATTGTTTTAGATGATGTGAAGAAATGAATCCTGGAGAAGTTGTGTTGAGCTTCAAGATCTCAGAGTTGGATGAGAGATTGATGTGTGAAGAATATCATCTGAACATCTTCTTATATACACAACAGTAGAGATCTTCCTCTAACAGATATTCATCTAAATCCATTTCTAAGTATTAACGCACACTGTTGAATGAGATTCTTCCTCTTCCTTTTTTTTTTACTTTCTGTTATACTAGGAAGAACTGGACCAGTTTATTTGTGGAAAAACGTGCTGTCTGCAAGTTTTTCAAGTTAGTTTTTAGTCAGCAAAAAAGTGTTTTTAAATATTTATTTTATTAATATTTTTACAGTGAGAAACATTTGTCCACCAGCTATTCATGAAAGTTATTTACTGGTTATCATCATATTACAAAAAGGGAGGGAGGGGGAATTGGCCTTTATGAATCACATCTCTTCAATGTTGTATAAATATACTTAATTTTTATTTATGTTTTACTTATGTCTGACTTAGATTATGTACTCTAATATACTTTCAGACAACCAGAAAAGATAAAGAAAATCCTGGTGTAGACTAATAAGTGACTGCGCATAAGAAAAAATAAAGCAGACAAAAATATAGGAAATGCATTGTTGTGACACATTTCTGTGTTGTACTGAACAGTAAACAACAACAAAGATTGGTGTCACAATTAAGATTAGTAACACATCTACATTAGGCTTTGAACAACAACACTTTAAGTCATCATCAGGTCATTGAATGAAACACTGGGAAACATAAAAATAAATAAAAGTATCCTCACTACTTGTATCAGGTGTACACTTAAAAAAATAATATGATCATTGAGGAATGGCAACTTATGCTTTTACATTAACTCATCAAAATACGTTAAGGCATTTTAACTTTTTTATAATTACAGGAATTAAAATATACTGCTGTATATCTCAGTGGTAGAACATTGCATTGGCAGCGCAAAAGGCCATGGGTTCAAACCCAGGGAACACGAATACAGTGCATGTACTTACCATGTGCATACGGTAAATATGTTGTACATTACAAACAAATGTGTGGTACTTACTTTTGAGTATTCACATGGTAATTAAATGGTTACATTAGTGTACCAGTGGTACATTAGTTATCATTTACGTACACTATAACTTACGCTTGCCTGCATGTACTACACATTTACCATGCACATACAATTTGTAAGTACAGGAGTGTTTCTTATTAGTTACAGTTAGTATACATACATTATAAGTATGTATCTGGTATTACGTACTTATCTAGAGTAACATAATAACTAAAAGTAAGTACCACTGGTAAGTACAGTAATGATACCATTTAATTACCATGTAGATACTCAAAAGTAAGTACCACACATTTTTCTGTAAGTACAACATATTTACCATATATGTACAACGTAAGTACACGTACTGTAAAAAAAATGCTACCAAAAATGGTATACCCTCCAATGCAATGTAATGTTAGTCACTTTGGATTAAAGACAAATGTGTTAATGTAAATAAAATGATTTTTACAGCTAATTGGATTATACTTCAAATTTTAAGTTTGTCTTCAAATTTCCCCTTATTCATGTAAATCCATTTCAGAGTATTAACATATTGTAGGATGTAACAAATGTCCTTTTCCTCTTCTATTTTCTGAATATTGCCACTTCCCCTCATAAATGAACAAGACACTTTTTTTAATTCACTGAAAACGTGCTTCAGGAAATGTTGCTTTCTCTTTTGCCAGGTCTGACAAGCTCAGCAGAAATAAAGTTTATTTGAACATGTAGAAAGGTCCTCAATTTGGTATTAATACAGTATATACATATCAGGTACTGATATGCATTCTTACCAATATGTACCTTTGAGATACTAATATGAAACATTTAGGTGCAAAGCTGTACTTTCTTTAAAGAGTACCATCCAGTGACAGCTGGTGACCATTTTTGACTATTTTTTCTGACTTTTGTAGCTTAAAAGAAATACCATTTTGACATAATATCACTGATTTCAAAATACATGGTTACTTCCAACTTACAACAGGGGCTAAGTGGACAATGCCACCAGACCAGACCTTGACCCTTTGCTATGTTACTCTCTTGATTGTCTGGTTTAGATTCAAAAGGTTTGCTAAAGATTAAAACTAACATCAGAAATGTGGACCCCACAGAGTAGAAATACGTATTCCCCCACAAAATCCCCTCATCTTTTTGGTTTACAAGTCTAACTAGAAGTGCCATGATGTTGAACTCCTTCCTCTCGCAAAGAAAGCAAAATTATTCAGTTTCATTCTCAGAACTCAAGCATGCAACTAAAACGAAGACTACGTCTAGCTTTTATTTGCATATAGGAAACATCATTGATCGCAGGTGTAAAGAGCACAGTCAAGGCCATTTCACAAGGTGCGCGGCAAGTGGCAAAATCGCCGCGCGGCTTCAGCTTTTCTCTTGTATTGGAAGCATTTTGTGCAGCATTTAGTGCAAATATATTTATGAAGTGCTGTGTCTGGAGAAGGGACAGGATTTTGGAAGGCGTGTGGACCAACTCTGCTTCACTTATTTTATTTTATTTTACTTGCTTTACTTATATGTCTTTACTTATATGTTTTAGCATTGTTTAAAATGTTGACATACATAAAAAAGCCAAGCTAATATAAAAATATTCAATAAATAAATATTCAAATTCAGGCTATTAATAGAATGTGATTTGGCGGGCAACTCACAGACACTCTGTGGGCAACATGGTGTGTGGCTGACCACTGTACCAAAGGGATAGTTCACCCAAAAAATTAATTGTTTCATTATTTGCTTAACCTTAAGTTTTTACAGATCTGTATACATTTCTTTGTTCTGCTTTTTCTAGTGGCAAGCTGAAAGGGAGGGAGCGGTGTGCTTTCTTTCTTTTAGGCTTAAAAACATCCGTAAAAACTGCAAAATAAGTATGAATAAAATTTCAATTTCGTTTATGACTATCAGAAACATATTTGCTTTAGACTCATCTCAGCTTTGGTTATGAGGTCACAGTCCAGTTAAATCAAATCAATCTAATCTTAGTACTTTTACCCACTTAACTGTTGATTATTTCATTTGAAAATCTATACAGCTGGCTGATTGGGGTAAATTAAAACCAAAGACTCTGTAACTTTAAAATTAAAGACCTCCTTGTCCCTTTTTCAAGACTTAAGTGTAGAGGGGATCGAGCCTTTTCTGTGTGTGGGTCACAGCTGTGATGAGAACCCTCTCTGGCTATTTTTAAGTCCCTTTTAAAAACGTCTGTTTTCCTTGGTATATCAGTAATTTTCCTTTTCATTTTAATTTGGTTCAATCCCATTTGCTCTTATTATGTCTTGTCTTTATTATTCTAGTATTGTTTTACTTACAATCTTGTTATTACTGCTCTTTGGTCAGTCCTGTGGCTGTTTTAAATGCGCTATATAAATAAAGTGAACTTTATCTTTTAATATGGCATAATCTTTTGCTTTGACAAACTTAATACACTTGTAAAAATCCAGTGTCCCATAGTAGTTTCGTCATCATTGCTATTGAGAACTTTAACCACTAGAGAGCAGTAGAGGTTTACACAGGAGTTCCATTAGAAACATGCTGTTGTGCCAAACTCGCATAGTATTTTAGTACATTATAAGAAAATAAACATTTTTAAATAGTTTTATCTTTATTCGGTTTGGTCCTTCGAGACAATCAATAACTTCCACATCAGACTCGGTAAGTACTGTAATTTTCAAACGAGTTTGGTCATTTCAAAACGTTGCCACAGGACGCAGAACATTTTCTACAATTACTGATTGATGTTTTTCACATATGCTATACATGGATATCAGCTGACGTTACTCACTTGTCTTCCGCCATTTTAAGGACTTGAAGTGGTCGCAAAAGAACTAGAAGCTATGCCTTCAATATGCTGTGAGCATCAAAATCGCTATTTTAACAACACTAAGAAGGCTCAACACAACATGATATTTTGCTCGAAGTATCGCCTATGTCTCTACACGTCAGTGCTGGACTGGTAATCTGGCATACCGGGCAAATGCCCGGTGAGCCGACGTCCTTGGGGGCCGGTGAATATAATATGATTATTTTTTTTATTGGCCAACGACCGGCCCATAAAGCAGGGACAGCGGCCCATTGGTTCATTTTCCATACTGACACTGGGCTTGCCCAATAGAGACAGAGCGCCGCGCGTCATAACCTGAAAACCACGCCCACCGGGGGGGAAAACAATCCAACCGTCTCCATTGACTTTGTATTGCGAGAGGCTGCCTCCTTGTCATTTCTGGCTTATAACAAAAAACAGAATAATGCCTAAAAACTGCTGTGTGACAATATCTACAGCTAACAAGCCAAAGAACCCAGAAATAAGTTTTTATAAGCTGTCGAGCCGTAAAACCCTGTCTTTAAGGAGAATAAAGTGGATCGTTGACTACGTTTCCCCCTATTGGACGCAGTTCTACTAATAGTATTAGGCTACTATGAAAAGTTGCCTGTTTCCATTTTTGTGTCTTTAAACGCTCGTTTTTGGGGTCGACAGCTTATAAAAACTTATTTACAGATTAAAATTAAAAACAGAATAATACATAAAAGCTGCTGTGTGACAAGGTGTACAGCTAAAAAGCCAAAAAACCCAGAAATAAGTTTTTTTTAAGCTGTCGACCTCATAAAACGAGCGTTTAAAGAAACAAAAGTGGAAACAGGCAACTTTTCATAGTACTTCTATTAGTAGAACTGCGTCCACTAGGGGGAAACGTAGTCGGCGATCCACTTTATTCTCCTTAAAAGCTGGGTTTTACGGCTCGACAGCTTATAAAAACTTATTTCTGGGTTCTTTGGCTTGTTAGCTGTACATATTGTCACACAGCAGCTTTTAGGCATTATTCTGTTTTTTGTTATAAGCCAGAAATGACAAGGAGGCAGCCTCTCGCAATACAAAGTCAATGGAGACGGTTGGATTGTTTCCCCCCCGGTGGGCGTGGTTTTCAAATTTGCATATCGGCGCTCTGTCTCTATTATCTCTTAACAAGCTCCACCCCTCTGTTTCTTGTGTCAGATGGACAGAGCGATGATCTGACACAAGAAAGAAACAGAGAGCGAGTATCATACAGACGTAACATACATCTCACACTATTTTTGTCTGACCAGCCCATAACACTCATACATCGCGCAACGCAGCCCGTTGCTTTCTTTCTTTGTTTTCATGTAATTCATTAATGGCGCTAAAAGGTGCGGTGGCAATGTATCGCATTTTCCAAAAAAGTTAGCGTAAGATATTTTTTTTCCGAACAGACCGGCCCAGGAGACACCTAATCAGCAGCCCATTGGTTCTTTTTTATTTGACATTTGGCTAGCCCAATCACACCTTTTAGGGCATTTTATGAAGCATGCAGCGTCAGTGTGCGTCTGTCAAAATAAGAGACTACTGAGTACCGAGTGGACGTGTGGTAAGCAGAACTGCATCTAAAACACTGTTGTTAGATATCCTCTTGATAAAACACAGTCAAAAACACAAGTGATAGACCAATTGCTGTTTGCAAAATGACTTTGATGATTACACTGCAATAAAATACAGTGTGGGCAGAATTATTAGGTAACTACATAAAACTTTTGATCACAGTTTTTATCAAACATATTTTACTAATTCCAAACCAAATTAATCTTAATAACTACCATTCATTTTGTAAATAAGGCATTTATAAGTAATACATTATTGTTAATGATGTCTGGCTGGAGAAAAAAACACCTTATATTCAAGTGTGCAGAATTATTAGGCACATTTTCTTTTCATTTAAAATGGGCCAAAAAACCTTTAACACACACACTGGAAATTCATTATTTGATGTCCATAACAAAGATGCCATGCATGGAAATTGCAAAATTGAGGTATACAAGAAATCCTGATTCGGGCAGCAAGGGCATTAAATAGGATAAAAGGAAAAGATATACAAAATTAATGTTGGTTATTAAAATTACTGTGTTTTGGAATTGGTAAAAGGTGTTCAGAAAAAAAGTGATCAAAATATTCTGCACACACTGTAATGGGACTCAGCCACGAGAGTGCGACTTCATTGTAACATTTATCAGGTCTTGGTGTTATCATAAGGTGTTCAGAATGGTTAGTTTAAACATTGTGCACTCACTGGCTAATACTATTATTTTTAAAACCTGCAAAGCCTTTTACAGCGCTTACATTTTTGTAATGTCACGTGTCAGCTCTTATACTTTTCTACTTAATCATTGTGTGGAGTTGGTAGTCAAGTTTGCACAGAGATTTGGGATCCTATGTAGTGGGCCGGTCTGGGCCAAAATGCCAGGGCCAATTTTTTGTCCCAGTCCAGCCCTGCTACACGTGAACTCGAGCATTAAGAACATTCATTGTGAACAGAGAGTTAACTAAAAAGACGGTTTTGTACAACTGACTTTGGATGATTTGGCCTCCGCTCGCCGCCTTCTTCACAGTCAAGATGTATCGATCTCCAATTGCGACGTAAGGAGGGAGGATTGTAAAGATTGATATCTCCTAAAGCATAATTCCATAAAAATGCACGGATAAGTCGTTGTTTTGTCGCAAGTGAAAAACAATATTGACCTTCTAGTTGAAAAAGGAGCCTCATATGAGATTCATTCATTCCCCTTCGGAAATCGATTATTTACGTCTGGCAGAGATGACAAGCGGACACCATAACAGCCAAAGTCAGTTGTACAAAACCTTTCTTTTTAGTAAACTCTGTGTACACAAACAATGTTCTCAATGCTCGTGTTCATGTATAGAGATCCAGGTGATACTTCGAGCAAAGTTTCATGTTGTGTCGCACCTTCTTATGTTGTAAAATAGTGGTAGTTCGGTAGCAGCGGACAGCGGCTGGAAGAACGCATCAGGGATCGAGAAAGCATCACACCCTAACCAAGATATATTTTTTTAAAGTAGCGTTTATTTTCATGACAGTCGAGATCCGACATGTTGTCTTTCGTAGCCCTTTACTGTATCCGTAAGAATCATAGACAGTAAAAGATAAGAGATCCGTAAATCGTAGCAAGGTAGCCAATGCTTGTCAATAGCCTACTGGTACTCGGTAGGTCCTAAAGATGGCGGCATGATAAAGGTCACGTGACTGAAATCCATCTATTAAAAGCCACAAAAGTATGAAAATTGTCTCATAATTGACTTACCCTCGTGGTATTTTAAATGTATTTGCCTAATATTCGTCAGCTGAACAGAAACGAATCATTTTGTCATCATAATGGGGTTGACAGCCAAAATGAGTCACACTCCGGTGACTTAATAAATGTCTTTTAAAAGTGAAGCGATACATTTGCGAGAAAAACGTAAAAATATTTTAAACTTATTTAGCAAAACTTCGCATATCAATGGACACTTGTGGTAAGTTAAAAAATGGCGGCACGTCACGTAATGGTTGTTGCGCGCTTAGCCTCGTCAAAAAATCCTAAAGTATTCCAATAAGAATGTCTAGAATTCCATTAGGAACTGTCTTATAAATATCCTATAGGATAATTTCTTTAGGATTTTAATGGGATAACGTTTTTTCACGTTGTTAAAAGGTTCTGATAACGTTATTTTCCGACGTACTTAATACGACCAAATGTCAGGTTTTTTGAACGTTATAAATACGTATTTTTACAACGTTGCAAAAACGTTTTAGTTTACGTTATCAAAACGTTTTTGCAACGTTGTGAAAATACGTATTTATAACATTCAAAAAACAAGTGAAAAAATTGTTTTTATAACGTTTTTGTGTTTGCTGGGCAGTCATTCAAATAAAGCACAATCCAGAAAATTTAAGATATTCAGAGAAATATTCAGAAAAATATTTTAAACACTTACACTTATTTTGTATGTGGCGCACCAAACTTTAAATATTAAAGGAACAATTTGTAAGATATTTGGAGTAAAATATCCAGAAACCATAGGCCGGTTTTATATATTTTTGTCAATTTGATTAATTAATAATTACAATATCTCTAATGTTTTCAACTAATTGTAAATCATGAGAAAATTGCCATTTTAAACAATGACACGATACATTGATAAAAATAACCGTTTATGATAAAAGAAACGCTCACATTCACAAAATACATGCAAGACTCTACCTTTACAGTAATCTAGTTAATCTGGCAAACACAGGCATCTCTTTTATTATAAAACCCTCTAGACGCATCTGCAGCAGGCACTTATTTTGACAAGACACGTGATGCACATAGTTTCACTCGACGCACAGAACACATATTTTGAAATTACGAACCACACACGAGGGGCTACATACATGTTGTGATGAACTTCACATCGAGCACCCTTAAAAAAAGAAGTCAGCAGCCACCACTGGTGTCAATTTGAGCTTTTCCAAGTGTATTGAAATGGATTTAAAACTGAATAAGTATTGAAACCCAATTCCTTTTGGCATGATTTCACAATTTTTACACACAATTTTCTAGAATGTCATTGTCTACCATGCCGTAGCATTAAGATTAAGTCCAGATAAACCCAACTGAGATATGTTAGGGATTATTGTCGATGGGCTGTTGAATTATTTGAAAATAATGCACACCCAAGGTGGTAATGCAGTTAACATTGCGTTTATCGAAAAATAATGCATACCTGTGAAACATTTCTCAACAGGAACTAAATCTGTTCATTATAAGTGTCCATCTATACTTTTGGCCATATATGTTTTGGCCATATACTAGTGTTATTTTAAAAATAGGAAACATTCATCCCTACAGATCAGCTCAAAGGAGCAAAACAGCTTTAGAAAGCAATGTGTGTTCCACTTTTGCCGAAATTGCTTCTCATCTCATGGGGATATGAAGGCTTTGCTGTCTGCATTGAAAGGAACAGTGTTTTGACCTTTAATTCCTCTCAGTTCCAAAACCATTTAATCTCATATTATTAAATATGTTCTTATCTTGCATTCTTTTCTCAATAAGTTTAGATTTCCTCCTTTGTGGAAGGGTTTTGATTATTTACAGTCTGTAATATTTCCAGTTTCAACATTTTGAATCATTCATTTTTAACTCACAGTTTGTCTGACATATAAGGCTCAAATATAAATAACTGGATGTAAAACTGACAGTGTGGGTACGACCAGTTGACCTTTGTTTGCGGACCGAAAAGAGAACTGTTGGTTTATTTTTCCTTCTCCATTTGAGCAATGGAATACACATGACCACAAAAACCATAAATGTGCTGAAAAACGTCACTGTACGCAAGACCAATAAGGTTAAAAAAGTGTTTCCAAACATTCCAGCTAGTACAAAATAAATAAACCCATACACATTTTGAAAAACACCAATCTTTATTGAAAATACGTTTGTAGCGATACATTTTAGAGTTACATAAACAAAAAAATATAACAAACCTTATATTGATTTGCCTTAAATTACACAACATGGAAAAAAAAACATTTTCTTTAAAAGTTTTTTATTGTCAATTTTTTTTGTGTTATATATAAATATGTAGCTATATATAACTAAAATACTGTATCTTTCAGCAGCTAGCATACATTAGTAGGACAAACGCAAGATAAATCCAAAAGAAAATTATTCAAAGAAAATGACTTTAAGGTACTGTTAAACCCATAGCTTCAATATGCTGAATTATTAGTGACAATGCATTTGTCGGTGAGTGCCTAAATTGCACTGTGCTTCCAAAATATTCAAAGAGGTGGAGGATGCAGGTCACCATGGTTACAGGGTCCCCTGGGCCCCTGCGGGCTTGCTGTTAAAGGTCTCCACGTGCTTCTGTACCCAAGAGTCGGTGGGATTGGCACATATCTGGCTTCCCCTTTTTGTCTTAAACCTGTCAAAAGAACATTTGTTTAATCAAACACGCTCAAATGTAACCCACTTCAACTTTAAAGATGCCTTTAAAGTTGTCTGTCATGTTGAAGTCACACGTTATTGTCCATCTATGTGAAATAAGGTGTTTTCTCAGCTTCACATGTAAACTTCCTTAACCAATCGACAGAGATATGTTGTATTTATTGTATACTTACAATACAGCTTGCATTGGGCACTGCTGGCTTGTCATGCTGTAGCCGGTAATTTGTTTGATTGGCACTTGACGCGATTGAAAAGAGAAACAGCATCTCTTTGGTCCAATACGCATACCTGGAATACAAAGTACATAGGAAATCATTTATCTCTTTGTATAGTGTGATTTCTATTAACAAAGAACATACTGACATATAAAACAAAACAATTCTTTGCATGAGATAAATAAGATAAATATTTTTGTCCCATTGTGTAGGTTTGATGTTAAACTCTGATATTTAACTTTTGTTTGTTTTAAAATATATAAATCTATTATTCGTTTCCATCTTACCTTCACTGATGGTGATGGCACCTAGAATCATCAAAATTGCGGAGAAAACGACAAGGCGAGAGGCAGTCATATTGGTCGTTTGTTTGTTGGACTGGATAAACAGACAGTCAGTCGATGATGTGAAGCACTCAAGTTCAACTTGCTGTTGTGTGATTCACTGTCCTGGCTGTCTGTTTTTATAGAGATGTGTATAGGGGAGAACCCTTAGGTTGTAAAGGGGGATTTTGATTCAAATTCTCCCACTCAACAAGAAAGTCCAGTATCTGCTGTCACCCACATTAGCTTTTGACCTTCTAGTCTTGTTTAGGAAAATAATTCTGTTGTTTTCACGGGACTGCCTGAACAGTAGCGCTTTCAGTTCCTCTGTCGCTACAGCGTCATGATTAAAAAAAACACTGTATTTACATGACATGTCATACTAGACAGCTTAAAGAAACAGTTCACTCAAATTCAGTTACACTTTATTTTACGGTGTCCTTCACTGTAAAAAAAAGAACTCGTTGCACTTAACTTTTTAAGTTTAATCAATTTGAACTTACTAGTGACTAGTAAAAAGTTGCCATGAATTCTAAAAATATTTGTATAATTTTTTTATTTTTTATTTCAACTTTATTTTTATTTAAGAAAGTCTTATATCAAAAAGGTTTAAATGAATTGTAAATTCAGGTTGATTAAACTTTAAGGAGCGGTTTCCCAGAAAAGTTTAGATTAATCCAGGATTAGGCCTTAGTTATGTAAGAAATTTTACAAACATACCTTACAAAAACAATACTGGTGTACATCTTGGGATGAAGCATGACACTGATATATGGAACCCAGTCTCACTGAGTTGCGTATAAATAGCACGAAGTGTGAAAACTGCAATACGATCCATATGATACGCCAGTCCTTCCCATTCACTTAAACCGCGCATCTTTTTTTGTTGTTTAATTTATTGGTTTTTTCAATGTTTTTCCTATTTTTTACCATTTTCTCTTGGGTTTAGGGTAGGGATGCTTAACGATTAATCGCGATTAATCGTTAGCAGAATAAAAGTTTTTGTTTACATCATGTGTGTGAACTGTGTATAATAACTTTGTATAAATAAATGTACACACATGCATGTATATGTTTTAGAAATGTTTACATGTGTATATACATTTGTATATTTATGTATAATTTATATTATATATAAATATAAATACTTAATATATACATTTTTTTTCTTAAAATTATCCATGAATATATATATATATATATATATATATATATATATATATATATACACACATATTTATTATACACAGTTTACACACATATGTGGTGTAAACAAAAACTTTTATTCTGCTAACGATTAATCGCGATTAATTGTTTAGCATCCCTAGTTTAGGGTTAGAACAACTTTTTGTTATATAAAAATGACATCCTAACCCAAACCCCAATTCTAACCCCAACTCCAAGCGACCATAAATGCAGAAAAAAACAAGAAGAAATGTGTATATTAAACAACGTCCTTAAGCAAATCTGAAATCTAACCCTAAACCCAAGTGAAAATGGTTTAAAAAACAGAAAATATTGAGAAACCAATAAATAAAATGACAAAAAAGATGCGCCGTTTAAGTGAATGGGAAGGACTGACGTATCACATGCACGCCAAATTGGAATTGTCGTATGTATTGCACTATTTTTTTACACTTCGTGTTATTTTTATACGCATCTATGAGACTGGGTGTCAGGACAAGATGTGTTTAATTCAAGGCAGCTTAAACATGCATTTTAGTCTGGGACTAGGATAAGCCCTGTCCGGGGAACAGCCCGAAAAAGTTAATTGCAACGAGAGTTGTTTTTATAGTGTTTTATGGTGCATTTAATTAATGAGTAATAGTAATTAACAACATGTACTTATCAGGGCCGGAGTGGGACCCATTTTCAGCCTTGGAGTTTTATGCATTAGACCGGCCCACTTTAGTTCACGACTGCCTATTTTAAAATAATATCAATCACATAATATCATCCTCAGTATTGTGTAAGTTTGCAATAGTGCACTGTTTACTGCAGCCTTGCAATTCATTGTATTATTCAAATATATCATTTCCAATTCAATGCAAATACAATATCCTAAACAATTATCATTTTTGCCATAATAGTGCAGCCCTACCATAAGGTATTTTAATATTATTCAAAAACTACTGATATGGAACAAATGTGTTTGTCTTTTCCCCTATATTTCTACATTTATGTCTTGAGATTACCCGTTGGGTTGAAAAAGTTTGGAAACCTGTGATATACAATACACAAGCAAGATTTATCAAATATACAGGGGAAACAGATGGAGAAATAAAAATCCTCCTTATCTTCATTTTTTAGTACTTAGATCATGTAAATTGCCAAATAACGCAAGGTAGGCATACTTTGTGTCAAAAAATATTCTCCAGGTCCTTTCAATGGCCAATCATGGCTTGGTACTTACTATAGTGTTGGGGTTAGTGTAAGGGGTGGGTTAGGTGCATGTAATTATGCATAATTTACTGTTATACCACGGGTCTGTTGAATGCTGTATTCTAAATTGGTTAAGAAATGTTCCACGGGTATGCATTATTTTTTGATAACCGCACACCTTACTTGTCAAATGTCTTAAAAATATGTTTGTGGTAACCGTGGTAGCGGAATAATTGACTCCGGCTCTTTGAATTATTTGAAAATAATGCTCACCCGTGGTGTAACGGCACTCCGCGTGGCTTTGCATTACCACCTTGGGTGTGCATTATTTTCTTATAATTCAATGGCCTGTCATCAATTATTCTTTACTTATTACTATAATAATTACGTAACGTCCAACAAAGGCCTTTTTTGTCATTATTTACTCATTTTATATGACTTTTCTTGCTGTATAACTTCATACGATCTTTATCATCATTCCTTTTTATATAAAATGATTGTTCATTGTAAAAGCAACAGTATAATTCAAAGTGTAAAGCTTGATAGATGTGATCTTAATAACTTTACACTGTTAAAAAATGCTCAGATGTACCCCAGCTGTCACTAGAGCGGTACCCTTTCAAGTACAGATTTTGTACCAATATGTATCGCTGAGGTACTAATAGGCTCTCTTTGGTACCACACTGTACAAAAGCTAAAGTTAGATTCCTTAAAAAAAATAACTTCAATTGGTAATACCATATTTATTTTTTTAAATGTCACTTTAAGTAAAAAATTATGTTTAAAAAGCTTAATTTTGTTTAGATTACCAATTCAATCTGTAAATTTTCTCACTTTAAGGTGCGGTTTTCCTAAAAGGGATTAGACAAGTCCTAGACTGAAATAAATGTCAGAACTGAAAACGACTTGCACTGACATATCTTAAAATATATCACATATCATATAATGACACATCAGTGCCTTTTGTTTTGCCTTAAAAAAGCACACAGGTAATGTTTTTAGTAAGGCATGTTTGTTAAAACTAGTTATATTTCCTAATAAACAAAGGCCTAGTCAAAGAAATCAGAGGGACACAAGATGTGTTAAAACAACACAAAGTGCATTGTTCCAAAAATAACACAGAGATGTGTTAAGTTCAGAACAACACATTAGATGTGTTAGACACAAGATGTGTCATTTTAACACATTCATTTTAAGAGTGTACCTAATGTGTGCACTTTCAATCTTAGTACAGCGCCTCATGAATCTGTGTTAGCATTTAGCCTAGCCCCATTCTTTACTATGGCTCCAAACAGGGATGAATTCAGAAGCCACCAAACACTTCCATGTTTTCCCTATTTAAAGACTGTTACATGAGTACTTACACGAGTATGTATGGTGGCATAAAATAAAACTTTTGTTTGGATCCTAAGGAATGAATAGGGCTAGGCTTAATGCTAACACATTCACGAAGCACTGTACAGTACAAAGATTAAAAGTGCACGCATTGAAAAAAGATAAGTATGTATTAATTCATCCAAGTTGAGGTAAGAAAATAGTAAAATATTGAAAAACGGTGGTGTTTTCCTTTCAGTGTTACCAATTGAAGTAATTTTTTAGGTGAATCCAACTTCGCTTTTTACAGTGCAAAATGTACACCTGAGGTACTATATGAACTCTTTAGGTGCAAAACTGTACTTTTTGAAAGGGTACCACCCCAGTGACTGCAGGGGTACATATGTTGACCATTTTTCTGACAGTGTAGTGAAATTTGAAGAGCTGTGTAAACTTTATTTTCTATTTAAATATTCTAGAATCTGTGTTTCCACAAAATGCGTTTTGGAAAGACACACAAAAAAAATTGATTTTACCCTTTAAAAAATATTAATAATAATATTAATAAATATTATTATTATTATTTTAATGTGTTAATAAAATATCCTTAATTTTTTATCATTTCAAAATGTAGATTCAAGTTTTTGTTATTTCAGGAAAAACAATTAAATCTTTATGGGGCCTGTACGGGAAACCACCCCTAAGTCGTGGAAACATTAGTAAACGATTCTAATTACAAATAAAATAGCTAAAAGCAGACAAATTGTTAAATTTTATTGTTGATTGTATAAACATATTAAAAGCTACACTGGCGCCACTTTAGATAAAGCAAATGCCCCGGAAGGTATCACATCCTCTTTTGAAAAACCATGTTAACGCATGACAAATGACATCAGCCGCATCTATGATGTGAACTGTTGACGTCTTATTTAGACACATAGGCAGTTTCATCTAAGGCTTAAATGTCTAATATTCGGTTAGAAAAGACGTTTCATTAACACAATTGTTTAAAAGTGCTGACAAGTGATTGAAATGAAAATTTTCTCTCATATAAGATGCTGCTGAATTTAAATGTACTCCCCATGCATAATTGAATGTGTCATAATGAAACAACAGTCCAGTCAGAAGTCATGCTTTAGTAACCATGTGTATTTCTATCACAAGGGCTTTGATTTAATATACTCTAACTTAAATATACTAAAATATACTTTTGCACAACATTGAGAGGGAGTGTGGTAAATATTTCACACAGATTTAGTGGACACTTTCTGAATAATAGTTGGTTAGAAGTAATGTCAGGTGCATTCCAAACGATTCACAAATATTGCATCTTAAGCTACAAAACTTTCTGACTGAATGTTTACTAGTAGGATATCTTTCAGTGGGAAAAAAAAACTTCCTTATGAACATTGATTACTCACCAACCAAAGGAATTATATCAGATGATCTACATGTGCATGTAACAATGATATCCCTTCATTCTATGTTTTCCAACGAAGCCTTTAGTTTACTCATGAGTAATTTTGTAAGTGCATGGGGAATGATACAGGGGTTTTCGCTAAAGGAACTGTGTTTAACGTTGACATGTTGATCGCATCGCAAGTGTGTGCACATTTCCAAGCCCGTCCATGCAAGAGGTCAAGATCTGTTTGGTTAAAATGACGCCATTAACCTCCGCTGCCCCTGTTTTCTGCCAGGGCTTGGGGTTGTTTGTTTAACGCCATCAGCCAATCAGCAGTCATGATGTCATTTTAAGCGTTACGAATTTTCTGGCTGCAATATTGAGCATCTATAAATTGGCAGATTTCAGATTGTGTACTTTCAATGGTCATGGGCCATCAAGTACTATATTTGAATGCTAGTTATTAGCTATCTTCAGGTATAATAGGCCTACTTGGATGGATGAAGTCAGAGGAGCTCATTTAAATATGGCCATAATGGAGAAACACATAGTTTACTCACATAATAGCGCAGCTATGGCATCCATTAGCATTAAGTTCTTATGTTCTTTAAATTTCACCAAATGTCAAACAAAGACATTTGCTTTAGTCCTACTTTTTTATTCTCAGTAGCTATGTTTTTTTTTTAATACACTGTAACAGGAAGACATGAAAGCAGTGACACCTGCCCACATGAGTGATATTTGAGAGTGGAACACACACACACTTATGTGCGCACAAACTGATGGTGATGGTGTTAAGATTAGCACTGCTATATTGTTTGTCACACTTACACTACATATAGGTTGGTAAATTTAGCAAAGCTGGTTCTAGCTATCAGTCATGTGAATTGTAAAGTGACAGTGTATGGCATTTAACTGTACATTGCATTTAACCCATACAGTGAATGGTGAACACATGCACTGAAAGTCGTGAACACAAACACTCCAAGAGCAGTGGGTAGCTGCAGTACCCCTACAGCACCCGGGGAGCAAGGGGGGACAGGTGCCCTGCTCAAGATAGTCAACCATTAGGCCACGACTATCATACTGGGTTAACTATGTGGATGCAAATTCCTGCATTCCTGTGAATTCCTCACTCATATATAAGGCTCATATTTTGCTAATATGTGATTAGGGCTGAGTGGTATGACGGTATATTTCGTTATCATCGTGAAAGAAAATTTCAGACTTAGACTTACATGTAACAGATTTTTCTATTCTGTGAATTCCGCAAAATGTAAATAAGTGGGCGTGGATTACTCAGCACTCACACGTGTTAGACTGAGTGTGGCGAAGAAACATGTAAAATAATCCACTCATAAGAAATAAATGAGTTAAAGTGCCAGTGAATCCAGCGTGGGTCTCTCTCACTCGCTCGCTCTCTCTATGCTCATGCAGCATAGGTCTCATAACCCTTACGTGTTGATGTCTTTGTTTGTTCAGTCGAGAAGAAATTATGTTTTTTGAGGAAAACATTCCAGGATATTTCTCATTTTAATGGACTTTAATGGACCCCAACACTTAACAGTTTTAATGCAGCTTAAAATTGCAGTTTCAAAGGACTCTAAATGATCTCAAACGAGGCATAAGGGTCTTAACAAGCGAAACGATTGTCATTTTTGGCAAGAAAAATAAAAAATATGCACTTTTAAACCACAACTTCTCGTCTTCCTCCGGCTGTGTGACGAGCCAGCGACCTCATGTAATACGCCTTTTTTAAAAAAGTAATGTGAGTTACTTTTCAATTTAATTAATTCAATTTAAAAATAAAATTATGTACTGAATTACACTGAACATATTAACGTAGGATTACGCACTCTATGCGCCTGAGCAGGATCAGTTTGAGTCAGAAACAGAGATGGCAGGCCAGACCTTGACATTTTTGCGATCATAAAAAACACCTGCAAGGCCTGAAAGAGATCAAGCCTCAGCCAAGTAAGAAAAAGTAACGCAAAAGTAACTAAAAAGTAACGTAAACATGACTTTCCATGAAAAGTAACTAAGTAACGCAATTATTTACTTTTTGGGGGATAACTTAATATTGTAATGCATTACTTTTAAAAGTATCTTTCCCCAAAACCATTTTACATATTGCCTTTTTTGTGTTTACTTTATACATAAATACAATGCATACTATATCTTCAATAGTCTATAAAATTAATAACCGATCTAAAAACAAAATTCTGTCTATCAATACTTAATCTGTTGTTGTCTTTTGGGCATTTTTGTACTGAAAAACTAACTTTAACTTGCCCATATTTTAAAATTGTGGTTAGCATTTAGTTAAACGCTATAGTGAGTAGCAAATTTCTGCAAATGTTTCTATTCCAAAAACAACATAAACTGAAAAACACATATAATGTGAAATAAACTGTTACTGTGAAATAAAATGACCTTTGATCATACTGCCCACACCCACCCTTGACGGTGAGTCTTAAATTTACAGATCTTTTTAAGGACGAATAGGTTACAGATAGGGCAATTTCGACTGTGGTCATTTAAAGAAAGTTTAAAGAAACCAAAATGTCAGCGTATCACTTCTTCTTTCGGTTCCATTTCGGTCGTGACTATGACATCACTCATACTAAGAGGCATGTGCAGACAGAGTTTAATTCTCTCTCATTCAACCACTGTATTTTTAATCACGAGCCGGTTAAAAAAGCAAAACCCATGTCTGCTTGCTTACGTCACTTATGTAATTTAATTGTTCATATACTTACAATATATGTTAGTCGAGCCTTCTCTAGTTTAAACCTGAGAAATATGTTTTCATAAACAGTATGTTTGTGCGTGTTTTATCGACATTTTATAACTTAAGGTAACAACTTAAATCTTCTAAAAAGGTACACTCGCAGAAATAAATATACAAACACTGTCATTGGGGCAGGACTCTTTCAAAAAGTACACTTTTGTGTCTTAAGAGTGTTTATTAGTACCTCAAAGCTACATATTGGTACCAAATGTATACTTATCTGTCAGTGGCGGCTGGTGACTGCTCATCTGAGGGGCGCAAATTCAAAATAATTGTTCGGAGTGTCATCTGTGTTGCTCCTGTTTTCAAAATATGTGTTTGTTGTGTCATGTGAACCATGTGCATTACGTGTTTTGTCAAAATAAGTGCCTGCTGAACAGGCGTCAAAACCATTTATGAAAAAAAGAGACGCACATGTTCACAAAATACACGCAAGACACTCCCTTAACAGTAAACTCTGATTACGCATGAGATTATGTGAGTATCTGGCAAACGCGAGCGTCTCTTTTATCATAAACCCTTTAGATGCATCTGCAGCAGGCACTTATTTTGACAATACACGTGATGGACACAGGATCACTCGACGGCGCACAGAACACATATTTTGAAATTAAGAACCACACACATGACGGGCTACATACATGTTGTGACGAACTTCGCATCGAGCGCCCTCGAAAAAAGAAGTCACCGGTCGCCACTGATATCTGTACCGTAATGGTACATCTGAGGACCTTTCTAAATTGTCCCCTCACAGTGACAGCATTTGTACCGTTTTTTTTTTTTCTGATTGTACTTCCTGATTAAATGTAGCATCAAAGTTCGTTCTTCCTTGTTTCCCTTTCATGTGGAATTTTTTCAGATAAACAGAAAGTGCACAGTGAAAGTTTTATTATTAGGCATCATTATGCTTAAAAGTCTTTCGTGGAAAACAATTGCTATTGAAATTTAGCTTTCTTAGATGTGTTTATTAGCATGTACTGGAGCTTATATCATGTTATTCTCATAAAATCTGATTCTAAAGATTCTTCAGACTTTCAAATGTGCTATGCTCCTGCTTCTCTGGGTTCCCAAAAATGTGACCCTATCTAAAGTCCCAATATGTAATTATAAGATTTTAAGCATCAGTTTGATTTCACATTTGATTTGATTACTTAATCTAAATTCAAGGACCTTTCAAGGACTTTCCAGGTCCAATACTCTCAAATTTAAGGACTAAGTGTGGAGACACATTTCAAGTGAGAGAGTTCAAGGTTACATCATGTTACCTTTTAAGATACATTGTTACAGTTCCCTTTCAAGGGAACTCGCGCTGCGTCACTGCGGTGACACTTTGGGGACGCCTCCAGGGGTAAGTGTGTCTAAATGTGTATATCAAATTTAACCAATGGTGAGGCATAACGACAGAGACAGGGTGACGCGGGAGCCAGGAAGTATATCGCTATCTGAAATATTGCCAAAGACGGCATTACAGGGACACAGGAAGTATGGCAAGGGAGACGCAGCGTCTCGTTCCCTTCTCAGGGAACAACAGTTACATACGTAACCCGAGACGTTTTCATGTGTCAAACACAACTATGCAAAAAAGCATTTTGGTATGAATCAACATTCACATAAAGAAGATATAAGCATTTAAAGCAAACAGTTTAGCATGTGTGCTTAAAAAGTCTGGAATTTTTATGATATTATCCTACACTACACAGGATTTTTTCCCAGAAAACATCTTGCATAAAAAAGATTTAAGCACTTTCAATAACCTGTATCAATGTATGTATATTTTCAAAAACTTCACAGGGCCTTGAATTTTTCCCACAGATTCACAAACTTTAAAGGATTTCAAGGACCCTTGGGAACCCAGTTTTGCGGGTTAACACAGTTTTGGTTTGGCTAGCATCCGGCTAGCATATTAATATGAATAATCCAACACACACTTTGAATCAAAGAGGGATTTTTTAATAAAAACCAAATGCGCTATAAAGAGCTGACATACAGAAAGCTCTTCCCTTGAGTACATGGCTAGCCGATAGCTTGCAGCAAGCAGCATTCCTCAAGAATTCAAGGAAAACAATAACAAAAACAAGTATATAGTCTTGAAAACAATATATAGATAACAGTAAGATCAGCAATGAGAGTGAGAAATGGTGAAGCTTCTGGTTTTCAACTGCATGCATTTTAACTACAGATCTCCCTGTTTAACTAACCTTTGACCCCTGATTTTATTTATTTATTTAAGGATGGCAGTTCACTTTCTAAAACTATTTACTTTTGAATTATAAACCCTTACAATAGCAACATTGTTTAAGCTTTAAAAAAAAATTACACCACTACTCCTAGTTGACCTAAAAATGCCCCCCTTACACCCCTATATAAAGGTTTTTACAAGTTGTAATTGTTATGGCATAGCCCAGGTGGGTATCCGGAAGTGGGACTTATTTCCGACTCCAACCGTATGACCACATGAGTGATTGGTTGAAATAAGGCTAATGCTGTGTTCACACAGCCGCGGTAGAGGCATCAAGCGCGAGTGATTTCAAAGTTAAGTCAATGTGAAGACACGTTGATGTGCGTCTGGAGGTCTTCGCGTGTCTAGTTTGCGCGAATGGGGCAAATTGATCGTTGCTGCGGCAAACGCGCAAGTTGAAAAATGTGAACTTTGACGGAAAAACGCGTTGCGTTAAACAATCAAGAGCTTGCTCTAGTAGTGACGTGATTACAGGAAGCGAGCGGATTCGCAGAAGCCCCTCCCATGACGCAATTATCCGCGTGAATGTCTCGATGACTAGAACTTCACTTGCTGCTTTTACGCGCGAATTTTGATGTCTCAAACGCGGCTAGTGTGAACCCATGGTAAGGATGTTTATTAGCATGCTGATTGGCCAGTCAGTCTGCAGGTGAAACAGGGCGGAGCTCTACGCTAGGCTGCTGTAAACCTCTAACACAGCAAAAGCAGATAAATGCATTATGGGAAATGTAGTCATTTGTAAAAAGCACATAATTTCAAATCTACGAACAATAGTAATAATGATAATAATAATAATAATAATATCAACTTATATCAAGAGAAATATAGACAGTATAAAAGCAATAAGGAGAGATCCTCTATGGGTTTAACCGGGGTAGTTAAGATCAGCCATTTTTGGTACTGTTGCCTGAAATCGATAAGCGTGTAAACATTTTCAGGGGACGACCATTTTGACTAGAATATGTAAACAGTGAACACTGCGACTCTGTCCGGCACCATATACTGTAATGGAGCCAAAGCAATACTGGAAAAGGGAAGTGTTGTGTCTCTGTATGTGTATGTGAGGGGCGTAACTTTTGGGGATTTCATGTCAAACATGCAGGCCATGACAAACATGGCAGTGCATCGAGAAAACATGCATCTACCAGCAATCCAAACATCCAAAGGGTTAAATTCCCATCAACTGCTCAGCATTCCAGTCATATGCAACGATATCACCATCCGTGAGATTTCCAGGCTTGGTCGTCATTCACAATCGTTTAAGATCAACTTAGTATTGGCTGAGGTTGCACAATTAAACCTTGTTGTACATCAGTATATAAACTCCCTAAAAAGATGACACGAGGTCATAGAAACCTTAGAAAGACGTTAGAAAAGAAAGACACTTTTGCTGAGGTCTTTTGAAGAATGCTGTCCTCTAAACTCTAAAGAACATAAAAGTCAATGCCTTTTTTTCATACTGTGTGACAGGACGACCAGCCCCATGCAACAACCGGGTCATGGCACCAGAAAATCTCTTCCGCACCTTCTCAGGCCAAGAGGAAAGCATCGGATGTGCAAAGGTGAGTCTTTCGAGTTGTTCATCAGATGTAAACACACGGACGTTTAGGGGTGGATGGATTGTGAGACTGTGTCCGTATCCATGGCGACAACAGAACGTGTGTCCGTGTTACTTGAGAACCACAGTCCGAAATGTCGGTGCTCTCAGCCGATTGGTGATTTCTTTGCTTTTCGTCATCCCAGCCTGTCCTCGATCCATCTATTCAATGGTTTTACACCACCATCTCTATCACTCGGCTCTCATCTGACATCTGGAGACAAATGCCTTCTGCTTTTATGCTCCACTCTCTCTCTCTCTCTCTCTCTCTCTCTCTTGCTTTCTAACTCTCCGTGGCATTGATTTTTGTGAAAATTATGGCTGGATTCTAGCTCTCCTCTTCTCCGGTCGACACTACCAGTCTCGCAGCCACTGAGAGGTGGTCGGTCAATCCAGCGAGTTGAGTTATGAAGCTGAACTCTTCTATGTCCTGTTGAAGGTTATAGATCAAACCAAATAACTATTAGTAACAGAACAGAAAAAATGTATACATCATTCGGTGACGGTAGTTTATTTCTCCATGAATGATTGTGCGAGTGGGTGAGATGCTGTTACTGGTTTAATTAACATGCTATTCTAACACTGATCCATGTGATGGCACTACATAGCTAAATAAAGTATTATACCTAAATATTGACTATCTGGGTATTGTGTACATACCAATAATTCACATTCTGTGCACAATATACATTAAAAAAGAAAATGTTGGTTCAACTTAAAAAAATAGTAAGTTACATGGTTGACTTAAAATTTTGAGTTTATTCAACTTATAATATATAAACTTTTTGTAGTTTACTAATATATATATATATATATATATATATATATATATATATATATATATATATATATATATATATATATATATATATTTTTTTTTTTAAGTAGAATTAACTCAAAATCTTAAGACAAACACGTAACTTGTTTTTTTTAAGTTTAACCAACTAAATTTTTTACAGTGTATATACTACAGTACTACTAAAGGAAATTGAATACTAGAATAGGAGGGTAGTAAGCCATTAAGTTCAATCTAATAACTTATTTACAATGTTTTTGTTGAAACACAACTCAAGTGTTTAGTCGTATCTTCATTAGGAACTTGATAAGGGAGGCTGTAATCTGTTATCACAACTCACCACTTTCCAGTCCTGCTGCAGGCCTTCCTCTTTATAGAGGATGTAGTCGATTCTCCTGCCGTTGCCCTTCAGGGGGATTTTACGACCCTTCTGGCTGGGACAGTGATTCTTGCTGGCCGGGAAAACCAAGTACTCTTTTCTCCCTTCTTCGTTCTCCATTACCCTGTTGGATAAATGTATTATAACCGAGTGCGTTAAGCATAACCTGTGTATACTGTATATGCTTGTTTATATGCATGTAACTTACTTCTGAAGACTCTCTGGCGAGCTGACTTCTTCGTCATACAGCCCGCTTGTGTCCAGCAGTGTACCTGTACAAACACAGACAATGTATGGGTTATACACAGTGGCAAGGCTACATAAGTGGCACTGGCACACTCAGATTGACGGCTGATGATAGACAAACTTTTTTTGAGGAAAAGCAGAAGAAACCACGCTTAAATTATAAATTATTATCTACTTAATAATAATCGCTTAAATACACAATAAATAACTATTTATATATAAAGTTGTATGTTTCTAAACCTTGTGAATGTTAACATTCAAGCCATTTAAACAATTTGAGTGCAATAAGATTTTTGTGTGCACACAGACAATGGCGCAGACGCGCACACATACTCAAATGGACACACACTCATAAGCGCACGCACTGAGAAACACTGAATCTCGATGCGCTTGACAGGACACATACACCCATGATCTCGAGATACCACAGTCTTGGCAACTATTCTTATAAAAACAATCAGTTATGTCTTAAAGGGACACTCCACTTTTTTGAAAATATGCCCGGTTTCCAGCTCCCCTAGAGTTTAACATTTGATTCTTGCTGTATTGTAATCCATTCATCTGATCTCCGGGTCTGGCGGTACCACTTTTAGCATAATCTATTATTGAATCTGATTAGACCATTAAAAAATAACCAAAGAGTTTCAAGTTTTCAAAAATATTCCCCTGCCATTGAAAGTTACTAAGGAGACTATTTTCGGGCAATGCGTAATATCACTACGCCTGCTGCAGCAATGTTATAGTAGAAAAGTTCTTGATTATTACGCCAGAATAAGAGTATAGTTCCTAGGCATATCTGCCTAGAAAATTGCAACTTTAATTTTCTGTCTGTCTTAGTACACAATGTAACTACAGAAGAGTCAAGTTTTAAATAGGAAAAATAAGGAAGCTCTTTGGTTGTGATGACTGTTTGGGGCGATGCTAATGGTCTAATCAGATTCAATGGATTGTGCTAAGCTATGCTAAAAGTGGTACCGTCAGAACCCGTAGATCAGTTGAATGGATTCCAAAACGATAAAAATCAAATGTTTAACTCAAGGGGAGCTGGAAAATGAGCATATTTTCAAAAAAAGTGGAGTGTCCCTTTAATGTGAACGCAAACAATTCAGAAAGAAATCAGATGTGTGTGTCAGTATATAGATCCATGCTTGTTTGGTCTTAAAGTTGCAGTACGCTCAAGAAATCTGCTTAATTCTGCGTTTGTGTTCATTCATGTTAATCAAACTACAGAAAACGAAAGGAAAATCACTTCTGTAGCTTTAAAAAGATTATTTATGTTTAATTTATGGTATGAATAAGACAGTGTTATAATTAATTTAAAATGTCTGGCCTAGCCACTGGTTTTACTGTGACCCTTAAATGTTTTTGAGTACTCAAGTAATGCTTAAATGTGACCTTGGACCACAAAACCAGTCATAAGGGTCAATTGTTTGAAATGTTTGGGATTTATACTTATATATAGCTTTTCATTGATGTATGGTTTGTTAAGATAGGACAATATTTTGGCTGAGATAATTATTTGAGAATCTGGAATCTAAGGGTTCAAAAAATCTAAATATTAAGAAAATATTTTCCAAATGAAGTCCTTAGCAACACATATTACTAATGATCGATACATTTTTGATATATTTACAGTAGGAAATTGACAAAATATCTTCATGAACCATGATCTTTACTTAATATGCTAATGATTTCTGGCATAAAATCGATAATTTTTAATGTATTTTTGGCTATTGCTACAAATATACCCGTGCTATATGATTGGTTTTGTGGTCCAGGGTCACAAATATGCATGTGTCATTGCATTAAATAACAACATATATATATATACTAGAGGTGTTTTTTGTGTTAGATTGTTTTATTAGGTCGATGTTTTAAAAGATAAACTAGAGGCAACACTTTACAACTGTATTTGTTCGTGTTAGTTAGAGGCACCAAGGTGTCAACCATCTCTCATAAAATTTCAGATCACATTTTTGCCCTTTGAACAACCATACTTAAAAAAGAAACGTCTGTCAGTATTCATTATTTAATAGGCTGTTAAGTCAGTCATGTACAAGATATCTTTCACCAATCAAAGTCTCTTAATAGTCGTCTCTGGAGACTAAACCAAGCGGGGACACCCAGAGTATCACACACCATTAAAAAAGCTCAAGGGAAATGTCTATGAGTCAACCTGGAGTTCTGCTATACAGTAGCTGTATATATAACCGTAATAAGTTTCTAAGGTTCTCCCCCGGCTCTTTTCTGTGTTATTAATGCTTGGCTGAATCCAGAATGCAGATCAGTTCTTCCAGTACTTTCCAGAGGGCAATATACTGATGAAGGTGATCTTTCTAACTGATTTACTTTTATTAATCACTGCTGAATTATGTGAATTTCCAAACATCTTAAAAATTTAATTACGGGAATATCAAATTTGTGCCTTCTTCGAGCATTATTAATATTTAAACATGGTTCATTACAACATTTACATGCATTTGGCGGACCCTTTTATCCAAAGCGACTTACAGTCCATTATAAGATATACATTTTATCAGTACGTGTGTTCCTGGGATCGAACCCATGACCTTTAGCGCTACTACTGCAATGCCCTAAGAACAAATCCCTGTGGTTCAACTGAAATCCCAAACTTTCTTTGGTTAAATCAGTTTTTGAGAAATACTATGAACACGATTTAAAGCAGTAAGCTAATGGTAATAGTTTATAATTAATAGTTTAGCTTTAAAGGTCCAGTGTGTAGATTTTTACTGGCATCTAGCGGTGAGATTGTGAATGGCAACCAATGGCTCAGTCCACAGCTCAGCTCTCCTTTTTAATACCATAGTGAAGCTACGGTAGCCGCCACAGTACAAACATATCATTATTCAAGACAGTCCCTCCAGAAAAACGCGATTATGCGATCACATGATTCAATGAATAATCAGCCAAAGTACGAATATTTATGCAGAGACCGGATATTTTCAAAATAAATGCAGATTTCCATGTGCAAAATATGCATGGCTTGCATGATTTCATAATCCACGCATTTTCGTAGCAAAAAGTCACATATATCTTAGCAGAAAGTTGCATTTACTTCACACAAGCGCAGCCATGTCCCCTGTTGCCATGGGAACGTTATGAAGTGACGATATTACGCGACGTGAACATCACTGAAAAGCTGCAAGTTCCCACAATTTCATCGCATAAAGTTGCATAAATATCCTGCATATTGCATCGCATGTTTTAAAAATCGTGCCGCAAGATCAAGGATTTTTGCCCGCAACAATCACAAAAAACTCTTTTCTGGAAGGACTGTCAAGACAACGTAGTAATAAAACGCGATCTATAGAGCAGTTTGTCCGTTTAGAGCTACTGTAGACATATGGCAACGCAAAATGATGACATCCATTGTAAGTACCTGCGGTGTATGTAGATAAAATCGGCTCATTTTAAGGTAATAAAAACAATAAAGTTCATTTTGTAAGGTCTTTATATGCTACTGATAATATAGTTATGTATATTATAATGCATTTCTGTTAAAATATCCTTCTTAAAATTACACAATGCACCTTTAACCTATAAGAATAAAGTATGGACTATCACATAATTTCTCATTTCATTTTGGGATTTAACATGTTTGTATTAACAATCCTGTCTATATATTAATGTGTGTAATTGCAGTAACATTCAGTAATGCTTCCTCTTAAATACTGTAACTAAAGCAAAATTTGTCATTGCCTGGTGCACTATTATGGATTTTACAAAGGTTTTTCCTGGGTAAAATAACCATTTCTTAAATTAAAACTGATGTAGCGTCATCCTGCATGATTCTCACCTTTTTATTTTCATTTCTACAATAGTTGTGTTTCTACTGTTGTTTCAATCCTGTTTGTATTAGTACATGAAATCTAAAACATATTAATAACTTAAGATCTCAGATGCAAAAGCCTCAAAGTGGATCTGACATGTTGTCTTGTAAATGAGCATTTTTTTATCAGGCTCTTAATGGATTTTGCCAACAAACCGGTATTTCTGAATGGCCTCAGGCCAAGAGCATTCAGTTAATATCTCATTTTTGACAGAGATGAGAGGCTTTTACATCCAAGTTCCTCAACTGTAACTTGACGTCAATTAGAAAACAAATCCTCTTCTAGGAAAAGAAGCATTTCATTTTTCTAGTGGTTAGTTACAAAAGTTTTCTCCTTGATCTTCACAGGCAGAGAGTTTCACTCTCACAGGACTTGTTGGGAACCTCAGAGGATAGCGTAAAAACAGGGTGTGCTATAAAAGAGAAGTGGAACACACCCCACTAAAATCTAAAGTATCATTAAAAACCTTCACGCTCTTAGATCTATTTTAGATGTGGGGTTGGGCTCGAGCTTTTCTCCGGTGGTCCCCCGCCAGCTCAACTAGTGCACCATCTGTGTGCGACCACAGTTGATGCCATCTAATTTAGCTGTGAGATGAAGGCCTCTTCTAACTTTCACAGAAATTGAGACACCAAAAAACTACTTGATGCGATGCTTTAAGAGACATTCCTGAAATTGTTTAAATAGTTTGAATAGTTTAAATTTTGAGATGTCTGGAAAAGTAATGGGATCTGGGTACTTAGTTTTAAGAGGACAAAACCTGAAACTATATTTCATGCACTGAATTTAAAGCTCTGTGCTTTAGATATTAAACCCCTATTCAGTGCAACACAACACTGAACAATCAGAACTCGTTACGTATTTCTGAAGGAGGGACTTCATAAAACAAGGAAGCCATCAGCACGTTTTGAGGACAGTGAAAACAGCGCTATACAGATAAGTAAATTGTGTGAAAAATACAGGGTTTTGTGCACTGTAAACACAATCAAAGCTTTTAAAACACGGAAAGAACGCGACCTTTAAAGGCGGGGTGCATGATTTTTAAAAAACACTTTGGAAAAGGGAGTCGGGCTGCGTACCAAATCACAATTGTAGCCAATCAGCAGTAAGGGGCGTGTCTACTAACCAACATTGTTGCCTGGGTTGCGTATGTGTCGGGTGGGTCTATCAGATGAAGGTCCAGATTGTATTGGGGTAGAGGCGTGGTGATTTCAAATATCAACATTGGCTTTCAGAGATCATGCACCCCGCTTTTAAATAATGATCTGTATAGCCCTAAAAAAAACTTAGAACGTGACCTTAGAATCGAAAATGTAATCGAATCGAGTATTTGGAGAATCGTGACACCCCTATTATCTACATACACCGCGGGTCTACTTACATGGAGGTCACCGTCTTGTTTCTACAGTAGCCCTAAACTGCCTAAAAGTCCATTTTAAACTGTTTAAAAGTATTTTGCTATTTATTTCATCTAAAATTAAGAAACAAAATTTGTAGTTGTAAATTTTGTCACACCACAGGACCATTTGAAACTAATCAAAACTATTTGAACTAAAACAAAAATAGGATTTAAAATAATGGACTTACAATAATAAAATATACATCTTTATCAACTTGTATACTTTCTGTCTGTTTGGTGTTAAACTCACCTAGGGCCCATGGTTTGTCCTCTCCGGGGCCGAGGCGACATGGGTCTTTATACTGAGTGAAGAGTGAATGCTGTTGTTCCAGCTTATCTTCTGATAAAGAGAAAGAAAAAGAGAAACAGTATTTAAAGAGAAATGCAAACTGTTTAAAGGAAAGGATTACATTGCCTCCTTCTGGTCAGACAAAAAGCTAATTCAATGTTTCCCCTGTCAGATGACGTAATTTTACATTTACAAGCAAGACTATTTCACTATATGCCTGAATCCTTTTTAATGTTTAAGTGCTATAATTGGGTCCCCAGTGCTTGTATCAACCTAGAAAATGTGAGAAAGATCAACCCAGTAACTTACTTTTGGTAAAACATTCTCTGAAAGCAAATGATAAAATAGATAATTGAAATTTGGCTCCCTGTGTGATGTCAGAAGGGGATAAAAACGACCCTTAATGCAACCACGGCACTGCCATTTAGTGCAGAGATCATTTGCATTTTAAAGGACACACCCAAAAACGGCACATTTTTGCTTACACCTACAAAGTGTCAATTTTAACTTGCTATAATAAATTATCTATATGAGATTTTGAGCTTAAACTTCACATACGTACCAAAGATTTATTTTACATCTAAAAAAAAGTCCTGTGAAATGTCCCCTTTAAAGCTCTAAAATCTGATTGGATGAGCCACAAAATCAATGCTATATTAATAAATCAACCATTTGTTTATTAAATAAAAGAAAAAACCTTACAGTAAGCTAAAAAGTGTTAACATAATAACTTAATCAAAATGATGATAATGATGGAATCTATAAACAACACCAGTAATAAAAGTAGTTATTTAATAAACAGTGATGTCACATGTCGTCTTTTGTCATTAGATAACATCAGTCTGATGTAATCTGTTTATCTCATTGGCGGTAAAGTATTACAAAGCACTGATGTTTGTCAGGAGCAGACGCTGTTACCTGAGGAGCAGTTGTCAAAGTTCAGGTCTCCGAGTATGACGTCAAAAGCCACCTGATCTTCCAGACCCTTCTCCTCATCTGCAGACCCTGAGGTGGCTCTTCTGAACTCCGAGCCCCATTCCAGCAACATATCTAACTGCTCACAGCGCACAGACGAATCACCTGAGGGAGACATTAACACAAATGGTACTTACAGAGAACCGAACTCGAATAAAATGTACAGATTTAATTTTATTTCATAAAGAGCAAACTGATGGTATAGCGTAGCACACATCAGGTAGTTTAATATCCGTTAATGAAACGGCGTCGGGGCGAGGCGTCTACAGTTTATCATATTCTCAAGACTCATTCGGAGGTAGATGTGGAGAATTAATGACGATCTGTGACATTTTCCTCTCTGCCTGAGTCATATTTAATCTAGCTTTTAATCACATTTAATATCTAATTTGTTTCTTCAAGACAGCGTTGCATTGAAACAGAGAAAAAAGTACTACATGTATGCCTTTGGGTAGACGCTGTTATTCAAAGTAAATTACAAGGTACTCTATACTTTTAACCAGTATGTGTTCCCTGGTATCAAACCCATTATGTTCGTGATACTAATGCAGTACTGTGCAGGGATTTTAATATGACCTGTAACATTTCTCACTAAACTGTACAACACTCGATCGCCCGAATAAGGTTTATTTTGCTGCTTATTTAATATTTTCTCTTATTTCAAGTAATTTCGTTCAACTCTCAAATTTAAAAGGTCTCAACTATAAAGACTTATTTTTATATATATTTTTTTATATTTATATATATATTTGCCTTCTACTACTAAAATCCATTGATAGAAAAACATAAACGTTGGCATGAAAGGAAAGTATCAATACTGTAGTCTTATTTTCCCCGTCATGACGTATATTTTTCTGAAATTAGAAAAAAAATGAAGGGCGTGACTTGATTTTGTCCATTAAGAGCAGATTAGCTCATTTGAATTCGTTTTTTTGTCATTGATGATGTTTACATTGTTTCAAAATATTACTACAGTTAACAATAGTAAATACTATCTACTAAAGTTTTCATGTATGAATGTTTTACTCCCCACTCCCACCTTCTTACCTCTCAGATGGTCTTTATTTTAATAATCTTTCATTTGTAGGTTTTCTTTATTGTTTATAATATTACTCTCTGGTTTATTGAAAGGGCTGAACAGAAGACGATGTTCTTGTATTTTTAAAGGCATGCAGGTGTCAAGATCACATACCGCCACCTGGTGTCAGTGTGCATTTATAACTCTCATCTTTTGTTTTACATCATTTTACAATGTACTGATTAAAGACTTGTTTACCCTGTTTTTTTACTTAAATTTTCACTACATTCTAAAGCATATAATCATACTGTGTATTCCTTTTATATTGCATATTACAATTTATTTAATACCTAATTACATAAAAATGTTGTACTTTTACTTTCTTGAGTTTAAGTATGAAAGTACTTTTTACTTAAGTAAAAAAATTTACTTGATGTTTAATGTACTTAAATATTAAATATAAACTAAAAACTTCAAATTATGAAATGTAGTGGAGTAAAAATTATGATAATATGCTTTGGAATGTATGTTTTCCAAAGAAAAACACAAAAACAACTTTTATGTAGAAAGTAAAAATACTTAAGTAGTCTAGATTTGTTCATAGTTGGGGACAGGTACACTTAAAGGGGGCATGTACACCAAGGCGTTAAGGCCTGTGGCCGGTGTATGTTTTCAATTTTTCCAAACGAAGTGCCGCCCATTTTTTTTAAAACGCCAGCATCTGCCTCAGCATATTTTTTACTCCCAGCACCGAGCGCCAGAGTTAAAAAAATTCAACTTTGGGAAAACAACCAGCTCGTCAATAGCTGGGTACCCATTCCCACGATTGTATGCACATTTTGAAATATTGCATAAGAAACGAGTCATGGACATGCCAAATTTCATATAAAAAGAAAAACGATTTTGCAAGTGAGGTGGTTTTTTTACTTTTGTGATAAAGAGTAAATGCAAAAAATGGGAGATGGAATCACATTTGCCGAAAAAATTCTAACAGAGTGAACATTAAACCCATGTTACTGACTGTTCACACCACCACCGGCGAGAGCGTCAAAGTGTCTGGAATACATTCATTTTCTATGAGAGCCGGCGGCGAGCTCCATCGAGCAGTGGTGCGTCAAGTAAGTGTGACAACGAGCTCAACTTTATGGTAATGAGCTGCAACCAATCGGAAGGCGAAAACGTTCACCGGCAACCGATTGGAAGGTGGAAACCTCCGCTTGAGAGGCTTCCAGAGAATACATTCGAGTGTCCAATACACTTTATCTATAGCTTCATTTGTTCATTTTTGATGCTCTCGGCGGAGTGAACGCACAGTTAATAACTGTCTAGCTGTATCAGCTGTCGTGTCTTTACCATATATGGGGCTCGACATCGTCGCAATGCCCTAGCTGCGAGTGCCTGCATCAAAATTATGCATTCCTTCTTCTGTGCACAGCATTTAGTTTGACAATTACAAGCTCCGCTGCTAGTAAATATATAACTTGCCCAATCATAATTAAATGCAGTCCTGTCTTCATTTTCTAATGCCATGTTTTATATACTGTTGGTTACCAATACCACCATCCGTCATTCCCTCAAACAACATGATGGAAACGCACCCAATGTTACTTTTCAATCAACCATCCGATCACAGTGAGGAGGGGCAGGCCAAATACCAAACAACCAACCAGTGCATCGTACAACAACTGACAAACCAAACAGTAGTATCATAGCAACCAAAGAAGAAACGCTGGCAAGCACCAACAGTCAGCGTCCACCTGGCGCTTTCAGCCGTGTTTAAATGTTATACTTGTGTCTCATGGGCTATGAAATAACACATTGTATAAATATATACATGTGTGTGTCCATGGAATAACTAAAATCCGCCTCCACACTTGAACACACAAGATGTGACAGAAAAAAACAAGTGCTTGAGAATATCCAGAGACAGCACGGCCTTCTTCTGTTAACTAAACCACATGTCTGTGTCTGTCCAGCATCATCTACAACATAATCAGGTCTTCCTATCCTTCTGCACCGTTCCCCTATGTTTCATTTATGCTCCTGAAATAGTCCTCTCTCTATAATTAGACCGGGTAGCAGACACACAGAGGCGTAGGTGGATCCTAGAATAGCAAAAGTGTCTTCTTAAAAAATGAGCGCTGGAGACCGGGAGCTTTAAATAGGGCTGACGCCAGGAGCGGCGAGCGCCAGTCGCCATGGGAACGGAGACCCAGTGGGCGAGTGGGACACGTTGATTAATCTGAGCAGGGAAGAAGAGCGGAGAACAGAAGAGGGGTCAACATGCGGTGATGTTACAGGGCTCTGTATGTGAAGTGTCGATTTGAGTGAATGTGTGATAGAGTATGGAGCATTTCACATTTTAATTTCAATAGAAATTAAGGTAAGAACGAAAAGGATCTTTGGGGAACCAAAATAATTCTTCTATGGGATCACTGCAAAGAACCCTTTTTAGGACCTTTAAGAGTATAAGCATTGCTTAATGTCCTTGTGCATTGTGAGATATCTCTCTTTCTTTTTATTGCTTATGGAAATCCACTCGGATGTGTGCAACACGATGAGTAGATCCGGATGAGCTTGTCAGTATCACTCAACATCAAAAGCAAGAGTGCAGCGTCACAGCTTGGAGGTTTGCGTTTGTGTTTTTGCTGTATTTGTGAACCATATTGTTTCCACAACCATAGTAAAACCTTCAAAAACTAACATTGCGGTGATCTGCGCCTCACGGTTCACCCAAAACAACAAAATTATAACGCTTGCGTTTTTATCCAAAGCAACTTAAAATGCATTTAAAGTATACCCTATTAGCCAGGGCTTTGAACCAGATTTTTTTCCCAACTGGTTCGTTCCAAACAGAAACAGTATTTTAACGTTTCCGGTTTTTGGTTCAACCCTAAAATTGACGTTCCTGAACCGGTTAGAACAAAAAAATTAAGTTCCCGAACCGGTTAATAATGTTCCATGTCAGCTGTGGGACATACAAATAAGTAGGCTGATCATTAGGACATTAAACTTACATTTACATAAGTCTCTATCTTGTCATCGAACATTAAAAAGGCTACAATATGTAAGCGGCAAAACTGTAATTCTGACATGCCTCTATTTGTTGAGTGCACTTAAACACGCGTGCGCACACACAGACGGAGGACGAATTCCAAACGGCGCTTCAGGAAGAAGATGCAGCATAAACAGTCGCTCCACATAAAGTGAAAATTACGTTGTTTTTCAGTGCTTTAAATGTATTTTAATGGACTACAGTATGAGACACAGTATCGCAACTCTCTCTCTTAATGTTTATACATTAAAGCCGAAAGTATACTAGGGATGTCCGCTTATGTGGACCGTCCGCGTGCAGTCCGCGTACAACAGCGCATGTGCGTGAAAATATTTAGAAAGGACACTCCACTACAAACAATCAATAAAGAAAATATAAACAGCATTTGCACACACACTATCGTTTTTCTTCTTTACATTTTACTTCTTCCAAGAACAGAAAGCTGTGGAGCATGTTTGTTACCATAATTTTTAATTCCTGTTCTTTGTTGTCTTGTTGTTTGTTCTAAACTGTGTTTGCAATGGTGGATCAGTTACTTTTCTTCACCTATCCTAATGTTTTAATGTAAATGTCGGCAAATCAGTGCTGCCCTGACGGCCTGTTAGACTAATAATTTGAATAAGAAATAATTTTTATTGCGTATAGTGTCGAACGCGGCCATTCGCGTGTAGCCGCGGGGCGTATACTTGGAAAGTTGCGTGGACGCGCGCGAGCCGGACGCGGATAAAAGGTATACCCTGGCCTTAAGAGTTCTGATCTTTAAAGGGCATAGGGATAATCACGTTTGATTGGAGTTGGACCAGACACATTCAACCCCATGTGCGTCTGTGCGTACAGAAAATTGGTCACATTGGTTAAATTTTTTAAAATCACTTAAGAGTTAACATTTACAAGCCTTTGAAAAACGTGCAAATGATCAACTTTTTAAATTTGCGTATTAATCCGCGAATTGCATGTGAGCCGAACCGTGGGTCGTGATCTGCATGGATCACGGATCAACTTCGATCAGTTACCACTAATTAGTTTTGCAAAACAAACATCTTGAGATACTTGGTAGCCTACAATATTTACCTCTTATGATTAATTATGATTATGATTGAGCATAACAGACTCATGCTTAACTCTTTCACCGCCATTGACGAGATATCTTGTCAATTAAGAGAAAACGCTTCCCCGCCAATGACAAGATTTTCGGTCTTTCCGCAATACCGCTATTATCCACCAGGTTGCCCCCTCTGCAACTTTTTAAACCCGGAAGTATTGCCCTATGGCAAGCGGCAGCATGTCGGTGTCTGTTTTAAAGATCGCTCTGAATGGGAACTCTATGAAAAGATCGTCACAAAAATGGAATTATCTCTGCTTTTTGCTCAAAATGTGGTGTTTTTGCAGAAACCTACCCATATTCAAAAGCTGATTACAAAAGAACTACTGAAGGTAGGATGAAACGTTTTTTTTGTCTGAAAGCAGAGGGTCTGTTCTTTCATTTGGTATATTGTATGTTAATATATTTAAAGAAGAACATTTTCTGGAAGGCATTAAACTTTGGTGAAAATCATGAAAAACGCTGGCGCTGGCTGGCAACTTTAAAAAAAAAAAACGCTGGCGGTGAAAGAGTTAAGTTAGGCTACTTGCTGGTAGCAAGCTTCTCATTTCTCAGATGAGTCAACGATGACCGGAAGTGAACTTCACCAAGTATTGCATAGAAATCTTTCAAAGAACGAAAAAATAATGGTATTAACCGGTTATCATTATTTGAAATATAAACGATTCTGTTCCGGGAACATATATTTTTTTTTTGGTTTCGTTTCTGTTCCTTGCAAAACATCAAAAGTTTCTGGTTTTCGTTCTGTGAACCGGTTCATAAGCCTTAGCATATGTGTGTTCTCTGGGAATCAAACCCATGACTTTTGTGCTACTAACACAATATTTTACCAACTAAGCTTCATAACCTCTAAAGCTTGAAGTATGGTTAATTTTTTATGTGTATGGGTGACGCAATTTTCGTCATCAAAAAAGTGACCTTTACTGTAAGCACACGCCAGATTTTTGAATCCCCGCATACATTGTATGCGTAGGTCACGCATATGCGTACAGGAGAATGTAGTATGTAGCCCAGATGGGTTTCCTGACAATATTCAATCAATATTAAAGATATGAACAAAAATTAATTTGACACATGATTTTTGATAAGACAGGCACATTTATTTTGTTGGCAGCCAGCAATCATCCGTGTGTAGCCTATTTAAAACAATGACAAGAATTATGCTAACGTTAGCGGTTTTCATATTGTATGTGCTGAGGGGTAAGTTGTAACGCAGCGTTACAATTAATCCCGCTGGGTCAAAATATTTTCAGACCCACCAAAAAAGTTGCTAAGAGCTGCAGACATATTTCAAAACGATGCTATGTTTTAGTCAACAAGACACTGATTAATATGACATAGCATTGGATTTGGAATTTCATCAATAACTCTCTGGAAAAACATTATACATTTCCAATAATTGGCAGGAGATCGTCTTTTGGCAGCGTGAAAAAAATACCGGAAAAACTAAACGCTCAACCTTGTGCAACAATGTAAACAGGCCGTGTTACAACTAACCCCACGTTAGTTTTTGCCCCACGCACCCCTATATATTATATGTACTTTCTCAAAAACCTTTTTGTAGATTTATTATTAACCCAAAAAGGTACAGAATGCAGCTTTAAAATAAAATACAATGCTGGAGTTCTCTGGTAGGTTGCTAAGATAGGCTATGCTTGGTTGCCAGGGTGTTGTTTTCCTGTTTCTTAAGCACTATTCGGACGGGATTAGTTTTCCAAACTACGTTTGAGTTTCAACGTGTCCCCCAGGACGTCTGTGATTTTATGTACAGATTCGGACGGGATTAAAATTATGCAGACTATTGCAGAGATGGGAGTGTCTGTTTCATGCATTTGGGCATTGCAGTAGCATGTTATTGATACGCGTGTTTGTAATGTTTAATATTTTTCTTTAAATGTAAAATTATGACAGAACATGTAATTTATTCATTTAATTTTAACAAATCAAAATAAAATATACAAATCCTACTAAATTAACGTTAGTCTACGTGTTTTATATAACTGTCTGCTTATAATAAACCCAAAGAAATTAAGAAATAATGATTAATAACAATTTATTGTCTTTATTAATTAACATTACCATTCCGGAGTTGAACAACCTTGAATGGAGTTTCTTATAACGTTACTGATATTACAGTGGCCAGTCTTAACAGTGTTTGATATTCAGCTCGTCTTGATGTAATTATTTTATTTTGCCGAATGCGAAAAAACATTCATATCTGAATGAATGGGACTCAGGAAATACAATATATGCGCATTAGTAAGACCTTACGGCAGGTCACGTTGGCCAAAACACGTAATGGACCGGGTTTTCAAAAGATATTGCGGGCAAACACATGACATTTGCATTCGGACGGGATTAAATTTCTCAGAGGACCTCTGAGTTTGGCGAAAAACAGTAGGTAAATTGCTCTGGAATTCTTACGGAGGTCGTCAGAGAAAAACACAGACATGGCCGATTCGGACGGGATTAAAAACACAGAGGACCTCTGAGAAGCACGATTTTCTCAAAGGTCCCCCTGTAATACTAATCCCGTCCAAATAGGGCTTTAGATGGTTAGTACAGTTGCTGACTGGCCCAAACCACAAGTCTGATATTCAGGTCTATAATTATGGCTCAGGCTTCTGTTTTATGTAAATCTTTAGGGGTTTTAAATTTATTACCTGCCTGATCCAAAGAGTAAGGTAGATAATCATTTAGAAAAGCAAACGGCACTTAATGTTAAACATAAACATCTGTGCACCCTGAACACGTGTTGTATTTCCACGCGCATTTGTTATGGACACCCACCTTCAATAGCATGCAGATGAGTACATGCGATATATCCAACAACCCGTTGTTCCTGAGCAGAGCGTCCTACCTGCACCTGAAAGAGAGAAAAAGAGAACAGAGTGTTAGATGGAAATAAATAAAAACGTGACAATTGTACCGTATCAAAAGTTTAACTAAGATGCAGAATTATTTATGAAGTGCTGTCCACACTCCTAAATGCAGTTTCTCTCTCTCTCACAGTCAGCTCGCCTGTCTTCTGTCATAACATATTGAATTTCTTTTATCTGTCTGTGGGTTATCTAGGGACCGTGTTAAAAAGTTACGGTCACAACACGAACACCTCTGAGCTGTACAAAACACCTGCTCATATGGTCATATTATTCAGGAAAAGCTAACACAAAAGATGCTTCCTATTCGAGAGCTATAATAAAAATAATCTTGATTTTTGTTGTGTCTGAAATGTATTTAGCCTGACACAATCTTTCAACTTTGGTCTTTAAAGGGACACTCCAATTCTTTTGAAAATATGCACATTTTACAGCTCCCCTAGAGTTAAACATTTGATTTTTACCGTTTTGGAATTCATTCAGCTGATCTCCAGGTCTGTCGGTACTAGGGATGGGCATTCGATTAAGTTTTCTTTGTCGATCGTCGGGAGAATTAACGATTGACTATCGATTAATCATTAATATTTTTATAATTAAATTTGTTATTTAACTTTTATACTTAAAAAATGCAATGAATACAAATATACAGCGTGTTTTTCCTCGATGAGACCTTTATTACAAGATCAACTTGTGGCAGACAGTTAGACTATGTTTCAAACATATATGTGCGTACATGTGCGGTGCTCTAAAGCAGCGGAGCCTGCAGCTGCGAGCCAGCGTTCTTAAACAGAGACCTCATTATTTCCAAAATAAATAAAAAAAAACAGATTCATGTTTAACATTAAATTAAACAAAACACATAATACTTAGATCTGAAAGGTTTTGTCAAAATGTAACTCAAAATTATTCAAGCCAGAAGAAAGTGCAAGATATTAGCCATCCTAACATTCGGCTATAACAAATTAGGCTACTTAAAGCCTCGTGAAAAATAACTAACTTAAGTAACTGGCATAAAACTTCTGCACCAGTCTACTGATTTTTTTGAGAAATAAAAGCATGTTTTGGGGTCAGACGCGACCGCAACCCATGGTGACCGTCAGTCCAGCCGCCGCCGAAAACACCCGCTCCGAGAGTGACCGGGATGCACAGGTACCTCAGCGCTAACTTGGCTTATTCCGCATACAGAGTATGTGTGAAACAGCGTGCGTTTTGTGAGCCCCATTCACCATTGTTTAATTATACTAACATAGTCTTTTAGTTTTTATTTGTTGTAAAACAACAGTAGACACAAATTTACTATGGTCTCCAACTCCACAATATACCATAACCATGGTATTTGTTGTAAAATTGCGGAAATACAAATCGTTTTAATCTGCAAAAAAAAAAAACATTTTCACAATGATAAAATCATGGCTAATTTTCCTAAGGTAGTAATTACAAAATTATATATGTTTGAAAGACGGAGATGCGCACCTGTCAATCTATTACATAACAGAGCGAGGCCAGAGACAAACGTGCTCATAAACGGGAGCAGGGCCAGCGCCACGAGGGGGCGTGATGAATCCCGCCCCCTCAGATCACCATTAATGTTGAATGGGATTTTAATGATAAAATGCGCTATTTAAAAATCACGTTTGCCTTGTGTATTGTCTTCCTAAAGTGAATTTTAAAGTCTAATTATTTAACAAAACAAAAAAACAAGTGTGCATGTATTCTACCGTGACACACGCCCACTCATGTGTAGCCTATAGGCTTGTTCGAATTCATCAGGCGAAGACGTCAAAATGCCGCGAGAGCGAGACGAAACGACACTTAGTATGATTTCTCGAATCGTTCTCGCGGTACTTTGACGTCATGTGGTTGTTGGTTCTTGCAGCCGCACCTGAAGTTGAACAAGTTTGTGTTGACGGCTTGAGGCACGCCGACAATGAGCCCGCGTTCTGAGTCTCAGAGGGAAATCAAGATGTCGAAGTGGGAAATTATATAAAAATTTACAGACAGGAGTATGAGAGTGACCTGGGCCTGCCCTGTAGCAATGGATATATGGAAAATAGCATTGGAAGTTCTACAAACCGGACTCCGGATTGTCACACATCAATTAATGCCGTGGCGTGGATGAATTATCGGAGCATTTCAGGTGCAAAGATCCAAATGTTCGGCTGTCATTAAGTCAATACGGGCACCATGAACTTCAGCCAGACTGTACATAGTTTTGAAAAGTTCAGATGTTCATGTTCTTCAGCATCCTTGCAAGTCAACGTACAACCAACAGCCTATTATTGTTCTGCATTTAACGTTAAAGGTAAGCCTGTACTATCTCTCTCTCTCTCACACACACACCTGTTTATCAGGAGTAAATAGATAAAAAACAGACATTGTTAAATGTATAATTAACGAATTTGAATTAGCCTATCCTACAGCATAGCTGTATATGTAAACGAGTTATTGTCATTTTGCTATTGTGGTTCTCTAGCTGCTTAATCGCTAGCTTATGGTGCATTACTTGTGGCAGTTAAAATAACTACGTTATATGATCAAATTGAAAATGTTGATAAAATGTTGCGTTTGGACCGTTTTTGGGCTGAAAACCATCAACTCTATTTGCCAACACTGCCCCCCACCATTACGTAAAATTTATTTCTACCTCTGAGTCTGAACTTCAAATGAGTAGTGTTGTGCTAATATGTAACGTTAGGTATGCGTTTTTTGTTGTTGTTGTATTGTTTAGAGCTCTGTACGTTGCTCACTATAGCTGTAGTTTTTGTGGTTGTATTACAGAGATGTTTGTTTATAACACTTTAAAACTTAATGTACCAAACCTATGTATTTTCTAGCTGGGGGAATTATATGCATTCATGTGATCGCCCCCTCTGGTATTTTAGACGCCCCCTCATCAGCGCTCGGCTGGCGCCGGCACTGAACGGGAGTAATATGGAATAATGTGTGCATCTTTGAATAACTGTAAGTATACATTTCTTTTAAATATATTTTGTCATATAAAGTTTTGAGACATGGCCTAATAATGCTTTTTTCACTTTAATTGCTCATTTAGACTTATTGTGCGGGTAACAGCGTTTTTGACGCATTTACCTCAGAGATTATTTTAGCAATATTGCTTTTTTCCGGTAATAATAATACAATTTATATTTCAATCCTGTTTCATTGTCTGTTTATTCATTTCATTATGCTGTTATGTTAATGTGAGGATATTTATTTGCCATATGAAACGTGCCGTTATATGAATACTTTTGTATAATATTCAAATATATGCGGAATAATGTGGGCGTCTTTGAATTCATACAGTTGCTTATTTTTGTCATAAAGTTTTGAGAAATAATAATATTGTGAGGATTTATTTCCATATGAGACGCTTTTTGTCGTTGAATACTCTCGTTTATTATTTGGAAATCATATACATAGGAAATATATAATGTGGAAGGGTAGACTTACAAAATTACTCTGCTTATTTTTTTTATGATATATGTGGAGATAAATAAAGCATTGCAAAACTGCTGATTTGATCCATTCAGATCCTGACCACCAGGCTAGAGATTTTAAACATCCTTAATCCACATTTACTAGTCTGTCAAATAATATCTAACATATATTGTTTTGTGAAAAAAAATGATGCTTTGTTCTATTGTTTATGCGGAAAAGTGTTCACAGAAAGTGTCAATCACATGAACGTTTTATATGCAGAATAAGCGGTCAGCAGCGCACAGCAACGACAGATTCGCCGCACACATACGCAAACGCACTGCATACGCAGTATTTGTGAAACAGGAGTTAGATAAAAAAAAATGCATTCAATTAATTGATAACAAATTAACGTGATCGACGAAATTCTTAAAAATCAATTATCGATCGTCGATTAATTATGCCCATCCCTAGTCGGTACCAGTTTTAGCATAGCTTAGCACAATCCATTGAATCTGATTAGACCATTAGCATCACGCTAAAAAATAACCAAAGAGTTTTGATATTTTTCATATTAAAAACTTGACTCTTCTGTAGTTACATCGTGTACTAAGACCGACGGAAAATTAAAAGTTACGATTTTCTAAGCCGATATGACTAGGAACTATACTCTCATTCTGGCATATAATCATGATATTACGCAGTGCCTGAAAGCAGTTCCCTTGGTAACTTCCAATAGCAGGGGACTATTTCCGGGCACTGCGTAATATCATTGCGCCTCCTGCAACCATGGTACTTGATTATTATTACGCCAGAATGAGAGTATAGTTCCTAGCCATATCTGACTAAAAAATCTCAAATTTTAATTTTACATCGGTCTTAGTACACAATGTAACTACAGAAGGGTCAAGTTTTAAATAGGAAAAATATCGAAACTCTTTTGGTTATTTTTTAGCGTGATGCTAATGGTCTAATCAGATTCAATGGATTATGCTAAGCTATGCTAAAAGTGGTACCTTCTGAATGGATTCAAAAATTTTAAAAATCAAATGATTAACTCTATGGGAGCTGGAAAATGAGCATATTTTTTTTTAAAGTGGAGTGTCCCTTTAATTACACAATTTTTGATTTTGTAACCCTTATAATTTTTAAGAAATGTACGATCTCAGCAATATTTGGCAAAAAAAATTATTCTGTCTGCGAAAATCAGGTTAAAGTCTAAATTAAAGTGAAAGTTAAAATCTAATTTTGACTATCCAAATACAGTACCCTTTATCTCAAATAACCTTTGAAGTATTTCAGAATATTTTAAATAATACTAACTGCTAATAATGCATTTCTACAATGCATCTGATAACTTTCTTTTATAAGATGCTGCAATCACTGACATACTCGCTCCCTCTTCTGCAGACTTTGTGTATTATTTTTCATCCAGAAGGTTCATTCGTTGAACATAAATCATTCAATGACATACACCAGCTCATTCCAAACAAGGACTCCTATTAAAAATGCTGAGAGCTACAGTTTACCGAACAAATTTTTATACTTTCTTCCAAAAACGACAGCCTCAAAAGTTTGTCTCCACAAACTGCAAGATCTACATTTCAGCGACGTGCAATAAAAAATGTCATTGTTTTTCCACAGGTGATTTGTTGATTTAATCACGTTAATGAGAGTCTGCCCTTGGTCCTTGCGGTGAGCTCATAGTCTTGGACCAAGAGGGCTAAAACGGTTTCTTTGCTTTCTCTTGCTTGTTTTCTTCACCTCGTCTCCATCTCTTTCTGCCCTGCCTTTCTGCGTGTATGAATATTTCAAGCGTTTATCCATGCTTCACTAAGTGTGTTTTGTGTTGACGGACCAGTTGAGACCGAGAGCTCAGGGGGGCAAAATTGTTTTGCGAGTCTTCTGCATGTGCATGTATGTTACCGGGAACCTGAGGTGAAAGTGCACGTGCATAGTTTGTGGGTGGGTGTGCATACATGCAAATAAAGTAAGGAATGGCTTGTTAATTAGACTTTGCATGCCACTTAAAGATCTCCAAAAGGTTAAAAGATTATTTGCATCCTTGGCTCTGCTCACTATACGTTTAGCAAACACACCCACAGAGAGAGATAGACGGAGGTTGGCTGTCTAATAAACTTCCTCTCATTCGTCTAATCCACTTCCAGCTTGATGCTGAGCTGATATCACAGAAAGCAAAGACGTGACTAAAGCTGGACTTCTTGTGCTTTATACTAACAAAGCTTTTAAAGAGAGCTGAGCACAGCAGTTGCAACGGTTCATGGCCTTTTTATCGCTGAAAGACGACAATGATTGATGTACTGTCGAGAAGGTTTCTTCTTCACTTGCTTTTTTGCATCTTATCTTCTAGATGTAAATGACCTATTTGATGTTTAATTTATGAGGAGCTCATATGCAAAAGCTGGTAAATGCCATCCTTAGTCAAAAATGAGATAATGATAATAACTGAATGCCCTCGGCACGTATTACATGAAGTTTATTTAACTAGGTTCGGGAGCATGGTCATGTAATCCAACCATTCAGCGCAAAGAGGTACCTATAAATAGCTCTCTGTCACCTCTGCCCCATGACAGTTTTTGCAGCATCCCTCCTCCACCATCACCTCATTCTCTGCTAGGTTCATTATTCCCAGTTAACTCTTTTTAATTTTCATTTTAAACTCTGTGTATGTTTTGATCATTGTTCTGAATCTGAACAAATTTTTTTTTAAAGTACCCATATTTAATAGCTTATAAGCAGAGAAAACTTTTTTTCACGTTTTGTTTGTTTGTTTGTTTAAAAGCAGAGGGTCTGTTCTTTCAGCTGATATATTTGTATGTTAATATATTTTTAAGAAAAGATTTTCCTGGAAGGCATTTTGTTAAACTTTTGTGAAAATCACATAAAAAATGGCTGACGGGGAATGAGTTAAAGAGGGGGGAGTACTGGGATAGATGGGGGGGCTAATATTCCGAGCTTGGAGCCCTCCCCTCGGACAGCATGCCAAAAATATCCTTTATCTCATTCCCAATCAATTACATTCGAACTCGTGAAATGTTCATCAAATACCTTCACTTCAAATCTGCTTAATCTCAGCCTTAGGCCATTCAAAAATAATGCTTTGTTGGGAGAACCTGCTAAACGCCACGTCAATTTTGTTCATAAAAGTCCTCTGAGTGCACAAAATATGAATAAGACTAAAAATGGCATGCAAAACAACCATGGATCACATTCACTTTGGTCCCTAGTGAGTACTTGGACCTGGATACAATCCAAATGTGGCAGTCACATAGATCACAGCGCCCCCTATTGTGTGGTTTATTTTCTTTATTTTACATTCAGACTTTCATTATTTGCAATGTTTTAAGTTGCATCTTTAGCCTGGATTTGGATAAATTTGAGTTTATATTGAAATGTTCATAATGTTGACTTTTGCAAAATGTGCAAATCTGAGCTCAGTTTGTGTCAAATCTTCAGTAATATTGACTTTTGATTGGAGATTTGGCGAAACTGAGCTTTGTGAAATTGTTGAGATCTCTTCTAAAACTCTAATGAAGACATGTATAAGATTTCTGGGTATTTTTTCTTAGGAAAAAATATCTAAAACACAGGAGTCTTCTAATATTTTCCATTTACTCTCCATTGGATCTCATTGATTTCTAGGAGGAATAATAAAGAGTAATTTATAATAATGAGATTATAAAGATCTTTAGATTTTTCTTTCTTATGGGATCATATTGGGCCAATAAGATGTGCACATATAGAAAGCAAAATAGACAGATTTGGTGTAAGCATTTTACTGCATGTCGCTTTGTTACATCACATCTACTAAGAACATATAAGTAAAAAACATGGGTGTACTGTGACAGTTCATGCTAGCAGACACATCAACAATTGTTCCTATACATCCAGCAAGTATGGAAGTGCCGGCAATTATGCCAACCATCTTGTGTTTCACCCTTGATGTTAAGAGCAGAGGGTTCTTGAATAATAAGCTGGGTCAATATGCAGGCTGAAAGGCTTCAATTAGATGGCCACTTGATCCTATGGGAAGCATTTTTAATTAATCTCCACTCCATACACATTCCAACCCTATTCCTGCCTCCCTTCATTCATTTTCCAGCACTCCCTCCTAAATTACTTCACACAGGTTTATCTGTCTTTATTTATCGGAAGTTGCTCAAGGATTTATTACCCATAATGCACTGCTGGTGACAACAACGGTGGCCGTAAAAGAGTATAAGTAAAAATATATTAGTACTGTAAGCATTTTTTATTCAGTGTATGTTTTCTAGTAACAAACTCTCTATCTCTCTTATATTTGGCTTGGAAAATGTTTAGATTAATCTGATTTCCTTGATTACTTCAAGTACCACAATGGAAATGTTATGGGTTTTTTTTACTTTATTGTGTTATCCTTGACAAATGTGTTTATTTCACTTTTTGTCCAATAAAATAAAGAAAAATGCATGTTAATGAATTTGATTTTTTGGCCAGTTTATGTGAATTATCCTATTTTATATATATTTATATATATTCTGACTTTTTAAAGTCTTTTTTATTACTAGTGAAATAGTGAAATAAGTGTTTCTTAAAGGGGACATTTTACAATACTTTAAGATGTCAAATAAATCTTTGGTGTACTCAGAGTACGTATGTAAAGTTCTAGCTCAAAATCTCATATAGATAATTTATTGTAGCATGTTAAAATTGCCACTTTGTAGGTGTGAGCAAAAATGTGCCGTTTTGGGTTTGCCCTTTCAAAATGCAAATGAGTTGAACCCTGCACTAAATGGCAGTGCCGTGGTTGGATAGTGCAGATTAGGGGCGGTATTATCTCTTTCTGACATCACAAGGGGAGCAAAATTCGACATATTTTTTCACATGCTTGCAGAGAATGCTTTACCAAAACTAAATTACTGGTTTGATTTTTTTCACATTTTCTAGGTTGATACAAGCACTGGGGACCCATTTATAGCACTTAAACATTAAAAAAATCTGATTCTCATGATATGTCCCCTTTAATGTTTAAAAGTTTTTTTCTAGAAAAGTTTTTGCCTTGACATAATTTCCACTGAAACAGGAAGTTAGGGTGGAACATTTTTTTTCCACCTCCAGCATTTACCCTGTGTCCCAATTTGCATACTATCCATCCTAAATAGTATTTAAAACTAGAAAAAGTATGTCCCAAATTGTAATATGTTAAAATAAGTATACGGTTTCCGGATGGTCTACTGTTTAGGTTAAAATTCAAAGTTCAGATCCATCAAAATGCTGATATTACCCACAGCTCACCACGAGAGGGTGGAGTTTAGTTGTGCTACAAAGAATTAAGAAATTTAAAAAAATGTGTCAATGAATTATTAAATTAAACCACAGAATAAACATTACATGACAAATAATAAAAACTAATTCTTAAATGCTAAGATAAGTTGTATTTTGATATTTCTGTATTTTAAGGATCAGTAGCTGCGTTTACATGGAAAATTGTAAACGGTTTACATGTTCAATCTGAATAAAAATGCTCCATGTAAACACCTCAATCAAAATATAAAGAGCCAAGCCAATTAAAAATCTAATTGTCTTGAGAGGGGTGGTTTATACCTTTTGTAATCCGCTTAAAAGGACATGTAAACACTTGATCGAATTGATAACTGAAACTGGGCAATCTGCGCATGTGCAATCTTCTTCTTCTTCTTTTCTTATTGAATAGTGACTGGACTGGATTTTTTTCTACTGGACTGGAGTGTGGAGCATATTCACACATGCAATGACGTAGAATTGGCGTAAGGACGTGTGACACAAAGAACGCAGGTTTGTTTTGTTGAAGGAAATCACATGTAGTGACTGTCTTGTCATCTTGTTATCTTAAAATGTTCCTAATCTCCTTCCAATCTTCTGTAAAGTGATACGAGATGACGTTGTCCGGTCAGTCCATGGTTTATACTCTGATCCACAAAGGCGTGTGTTTGGACTCGCTCTTGCGGAAACACGTACAAAGCTTCGTGGGCTCGTTGTTTATTAATTATGACCTTAAATAGATGCACAGCGATTTTAGGAGAATAATTTGTATGCGTATCTTAATACAACGCGAAACTATTTGTGCAATGTGCACATCATGATATTACGCAGCGCACAAAATAGTCCCCTTGGTAACTTTCAATACCTGGGGACGTAATATCATATCATGGTACGGCAGCAAAGTCCTTGATTATGACGCCAGTTTGAGAGAACAGTTCCTAGCCATATCGGTCTAGAAAATCACAACTTTTATTTTCTGTCGGTCTTAGTACACGATGTAACTACAGAAGAGTCAAGTTTTAAATGGGAAAAATATCGAAACTCCTTGGTCATTTTTGAGCATGATGCTAATGGTCTAATCAGATTCAATGGATTATGCTAAGCTATGCTAAAAGTGGTACCACCAGACGCAGAGATCGACTGAATGGATTCCAAACGATAAAACTCAAATGTTTAACTCTAGAGGAGCTGGAAAATGAACTTATTTATAAAAAAAGTGGATTGTCCTTTTAAGGCTAACATAGTCTTACTAAAAGCTAACAAACTTCACTTTTGATTTAATGGGGACTTTAACATCTGATACTTAAAATCTTTAATGTTGTAAACCGCTTGTTTAAGTAGATTGTATTGTAAATAACTACATTTTCAATAATAAGTATGTTGTTTATTCGTTGAGCCACACAGAAACAGAGAGAGAAATGCAGACTCCCACATTCCTATCTGACAGTGTTAATTAAATTCCAAGACTTGAAGTGTAAGCTTTCTAGCTAATCATTGTCAGTTTTGCTTCAATTGCTAGACCCTCGTGGGGTTTTCAGAGCAGTACTTTCCTGTAACAAACCGTAACTGTGCAGTTCAAATTACCTCCTGCAGAAAGTTCTGACTTCATTCTTGCGTTTGCAACTTTCAGGCCTGGATCAACGACTAAGTGTATAAGACTACAACTGAACCAATAAGAGCGCAGAAGCTTTGAGATGTATCCAATGGGAGCCAATAACTTGTGTCAAAGCAGCCTGAATAGACTGACTGTCAATTCAAGTAAGAATGTCTTTTGTAAGCACTTGTACCGGCCAAAGGCATTAACTTGTCTCTTTGTGTAAATCGTTTAATATTTAACAAGCCCCTTATGCACCCACAGAGTTAGTATTTAGCTTTGTTTGACATACAATGATGACTGGCCTCTTACCCTTTTAAAGGGAAACGGGATCAGGTCTGGAACGTAACCAGAATCAGCTACTGTACTGAGAGAGTAATGCTATCTGAATCCTGAAAGTCTAATCGCATTGTAACTAGCGCTTAATACAAGTACAGTACACTTTAACTTCACTTACTTTAGTATTTTTGGCTTGTTTTATACACGTAATATGACTGAACTGAAGCAACAGGATGTGTTAAAAATAAATAAATCTAACAAAATTTGCCAACAAAGTAAACAACATTAATATTATATTTTATAGAAAAGTATGTTTTTCCTAACCTACTGCCAAATAGTTTTCTTTCCCAAGATTTGCACATACACTAAAAGTTGCTGGGTTATTTTCAACTTGGGTCAAAAAGAGACAAACCCAGAAACTGTTTATATTTGACCCAACACTGGGTTAAAACAACCCAGCATAGGTTAAATTATAACCCACCAGGTTAGGATCTTCCCTTTTTGACCCAAAGCTGGATTGAACATACAAGAAAAAGTACAAAGTGCTGTACTTTATGTGCCACAGTAATCTAAGTAAACGCCCAGACTTTTATCATTGTACTTTAATACCACCTTGATTCAAAATCTATAAAGTAATGCATACCTGCACTGCTTTATGTCACAATGTAGCATAATCTTTGGCTGATACTGAAAATGCCAGACTGTAAGAAATATTGTTTGAGAGTAAACTTGCAATATGTCTTCAGCAAAAGTGCACAGCCCCATTAGGACCGTATATAATCTAACATACTTTGTCACTGTATATCGACCAAGCTTCAACGGTGAGTGGAGGGTGTGTGTTTCTGAAGGCATGATAGATGAGCGTTTCAAACAAGCCCTTTGGGCTACAAAGGACTAGTTGTAAATTATTCAGACTGTTTGGGTTCACTCTAACCATCAGTCCAACTTAGACTACAGGGAACATGTGTGATGAAACCTTTAAAAACATGCACCAACTTCTAATTTCGGTATTAGTGAAATGTATTGTTTTAAAAATGAATAAACAAGGCTAATTGATAATCAATCAAAATTGTTTAGACACTTTCTTTTTCCATTGCAGGTCTATAAATAGAACGGACTAATTCCAAAATGTTATATTTTAGAGCTTCTCAAATCCACTCCTGTAGTGCCACCAATGACCTTTGTCAAATTTATCTGGATTAATGTAGACAAGGCTTTAAAAAGTCCTGCTCTAAATAATGAATGCAAGGATATTTAAATATAATATGTAAAATTTTAATATGTGAAGTCTTAACAAAGCTACACAGTACCCAGCATGCAATAGCCATCGTTTCACCATTTAGGTTAATTATATCTAGTGCTGGGCAAAGATTAATCACGATTAATCATGATTAATCGCATACAAAATAAAAGTAAATTTTATATATTCGGTTTATATACTATTTAAATAAATATATATTCACATGTAAATGTTTCTTAAATACATACATGAATGTGTGTGTGTGTGTGTATTTATATATACATAATAATTACACACAGAACACACTTGTATATTATGTTACAATTCACTTTTATTTTGTATGCGATTAATCACGATTAAAGGGATCGTTCACTTTAAAATGAAAAGTCTGTCATCGTTTTCTCGTCCTCATGTTGTTCTAAACCTGTATTAATTTCTTTTTTCTGATGAACACAAAAGAAGATATTTTGAGAAATTATGGTAAACACACAGCAGTAAGTGACCACCGACTTCCATAGTAGGAATAAAAAAATATGAAGGAATTTAATAGGCATTGTCAACTGTGTGCTTACCATCATTTATCAAAACATTTTCTTAGTTATTTATCACAATACTTCCAAAATATTTTTTTCCTACTATGGAAGTCGATGGTCACTATCTGCTGTGTGTTTACCATCATTTTTCAAAATATCTTCTTTTGTGTTCATCAGAAAAAAGAAATTCATACAGGTTTAGAACAACATGATGATTAGTAAATTATGACAGAATTTTCATTTTAAAGTGAACTATCCCTTTAATGTTTGCCCAGCACTACTATATACCTGATATAGTCCGGCTTTGAGTAACCCACTAGGAGACAAAATATCCTTGAATGTCGTTTTAGCAAAAATAATGTTCCATTTTCCATCATGTTTGCAAAGTCAACAGTGGTTTTACAAGGTGTTTGGTTTCAGTTATTTATTTAAAAAATTTTGGGCTATGTGTAGACGTATATAAAATTTTCACTGACAGCCCAAACTTTGCCTTGTTTTAGCTTAGATGTCTGGACTGTGTTCGGACGGATATTAGACAACTATAAACAAATTGCTTGCTGGGTAAACACTATCTAAAAGGTATAACAAACTCACCTTGGCAAAAAGAACTCCCTTAGCAGCAAGAGCATCCTCACTACGCCCATTGGGGAAACACTCATAATGGGCATCCAAAATAGGGTAGCGACTGGCCAGCAGTAGCCCGCTGTTCAAGAACTTGAACCGAGAGCAACAGCCTTTCCAGCCGTAGCGTCCCACGTCACTCAGCACATAGGGGAAGTAGCGGTGCAGCTGCCTCCTAAGTCTGTCAGTAGCCCGTATGTCGAAAACTTCCTGCAGACACAGGAAGTCCAGGTTGGCAGGAAAGAAGGCGGAAATCTCATGGTCAAAGCCGTCATCACCATGACGACGCTTGCGCCCGATGGGTCGCTTGAAGACGGAAGTGCGGTGTTGTGAAAGCGTGTTATTGGGCGATATCCCTCCATCAGTCGTGTTAAAACGAACCAGAGATTCTCGGGAAGCTGTGCGGCTTTCAAGGCTCCCTGTATCCCCGTCCCCGGTTTGATGGTTTCCTTTTTCAGCACCAGCTGGCTCTGAATCAGGGGAGGTGATGCTGATTTGTACTCCAGATGGATGGAGAGGGCAGTCTTCCGAGTTCTGGGTGATGCTGCTATGCACTGGACACTCGCCGGAGGAGTTCGGGTCTGCAAACTGTTGGAGCGCGCAGTCCGGAGCATGGTCTTCTCCATTGGGATGAACGGGACACTCTGAGGGGTTTTGGGCGTCAGTGCTGTGGATAGGGCAATCTGAGCTCGTACCTCCTGAGGGGTGAACGGGACATTCTGTTAAGGGCTCGGTCTCACTCTCAGTGATGACTGCAGGTTCGGGACGATGGTCCAGAGAAGAGGTACGACGGAAGCCCTGTGTGGCCAAGCTGCAGAAGGAGGCAGCACTAATTGATGTATTAGTAGGCGAGTCGATGTATATCTTGATCTGCGGTCTGCTGGCACCGTTGCGGATCCGCTTGCCCACATCCCTCGCCCGCCGTTGAGTGTCCGCAAGGTTATTGAAACGTGCTAGTGAGTCCGGCAACAGGCAGACGTTGGCACTCCCAAAGCAAAAACTGCGACCTTGCGGACGCCATTCAGCAAGTGCTGCCCCAGTGCCGGCTGCAGCACCCAGCTCAATCCCATGCTTGTCGGGCTTCTGGTGTGTGTATATGTAAGGGCTCCTGATGCTCTGCAGTGGTGCCCATAAAAGAAAGCCAAGAAAGGCCAAAGGAAAGGATGCCACCAGTAGCACCAGGTAGAGCGGTGTTGAGATCAGAACTCCCAGTACCAGGAAGGAACAGGGATCCTGCGAGCGCCTACGTTTCTCCAGTGACGTTGGTACACAGGAGGCCAACAACCGGTCCAACAGCCAATAGCAGGGGAAAACGAAGGCCCACGAGAGGCCGCTCAGAAAACTGAGGAAGGCACTGGAGTAGGGAGAGGTGTGCAAGACCATTTCCGGCTCACCTTATAGACCAACTCCCTTAAATAAAAAAATCATACAAAAAGAGCTACAAAGTTAACCCGCCCCCCTGTGGTGGAAAAAGAAACACTACATGGTTCTTTTACTACGTCCAACTTGGAATACAGGATAAGATGGGCTCCTTGCCCAGCCTTTGCCCTCCTGGCTGGGGCGTGTTCAGTGCTACAGTCTTGTAACAAATCTGATCATGGTGATGATAAGAAAGCCTCCTGAGATCCAGAATATTCCAGGCAATGTGTTGTAGAAAGCCGGAGGTCCACGTCAGCGCAGAGCCTGCAGACAACCAAAGGGAGGGGGAACAAAATACACAGGCAATCAGCTGAAAGTGAAGGATAATGTGCAATCAACAAATTGGATCTCAGTAAAATTTCAAACGTTTCTGAAATCATAATGAATACTAAATAATAATATCTTTTAACAGAATGCACCATGTCAGGTCACCGTACATTACAGTATTTATGTATAATACAATATTTATTTTTTTATAAATAAACTACAATTTAAATAAAATACGATTGACCTTATAAACTTTTCAAATGTGTGCAATTACAATTATAATATTCAGAACAGAGGTCTACCAGATGTGGCTTATTATCCCCAGTGACCTTCTGATTGCAACAAAAGAGGAAATTAGGATAATTACCATTTTAAAAAAACACCTCTGCGCAGGTGTCACTGTAAAATATGATAACTAAGTCTCATAGTGGAATAGTGGAGGATTTCTGCTTTCTGAGATTTAAAACATGCAAGCACAAACAATGAGACAGATGAAGAAGATTAGACTGCAATCGCACACAAAGACAATCAAAGCCATTATTTGTAGGAAATGAAGATAAGAAGATTCACTGTCAGTATGATGTGGAAAACCAATTAAATTGGCTATGTTTTTAAATAAAGAGTGTTGAAGAACTCAGTGATGTGTATAAATCCTTTTGTTTTGTAGATAATTTATAATATTAAATATAATTATTATCATTATTTAATTAGAAAGGTGAATTTAAAGTAAGGAATAATTGACGACAAGCCGTTATTATTCGAAAATAATGCACACGTATGGTGGTAATACGCCACAATGCGAAACAGACTTAGGGATATGGAACTGTAATCCGGTCGACAAACCAGGAACTACTTCATAGGTGTGAGTTTACTGAAAAATAATGCACACCCTAAGAATGTTTGTCAACCAATCAAAATGAAGCATTCAATAAACCAGTGGTATAAGTAAGGGATAATGTACAGGTAGTCGGTTGTTATCTCGGGAGTTAACTCGTCAATAGGGCTTGGGCGTCGTGACGTCATTACTGGGCGTGGCGGCCATGTTGGTTGCCTCCTTTACTACTACTCGGACTGCTGCGCTCTGATTATAGACGTACTTCCTCTCAGTCGTGTGTCTTAATTTGGCGTTATTTTTTTCAACCATGGTAAACCGTTGCTGTATTAATAATAAAGTAACACATTAAAAGTAATTTACATTAAAAATGACAGATAAGGACAACACTTCATTATGTTTTATTCAATGCAGAAAAACCAAACATTAACCTCAACCCCCTCAGTAATGTGTATGCATGACATATAAATGATATTTATATATACGACATTGAAGTATAACCTCTGAATATTAATTTATATAGCTTAAGTCAACATTGAACATTGAAAATAAGGGAAAAGTCCCGGTTTACTCGCCCAAAATACGGGAAAATTTCAACATTTATCTTTCTGTTGCTTTCCCTCTGCTGACAACAAAAACGGCTGTACTACAAAAACTGCTGCATTAACTAAGCTAGTTGTAAAGCTAGGTCGTACGTGTCCTTGCTTACAGATTGGCGTGAAATTGTGCTCTCACATCAACCACGCTTTTATCTTAAAAAGGCTCTTTATTCACTCTTTTTTCATATACATCCAACCGGTTAATAGTTCCGATTTTGTCCATATAACGGTCCCTGCTTCCCCATTTAAAGGGATAGTTCGGCCAAAAACGATATTAAACCCATGATTTACTCACCCAAAGCTGTCCGAGTTGCATATGTCCATTGTTTTTCAGACAAACACATTTTTGGATATTTTTGAAAATATTTTAGAACTTTCAGTTGATTAAATGTAATGTTACGGGGTCCACCCATAGTCCACGACCTTCAAGTCCAAAAAAGTGCGTCCATCCTTCACAAATTAAATCCAAACGGCTCCAGGATGATAAACAAAGGTCTTCTGAGGGTAATCCGTGCGTTGTTGTTGTAGAAATATCAATATTTAAAAATGTATTAACGTAAATAAATACCTTCCGGTAGCGCCGCCATCTTAGACACCTCTGTATTCAGGAGAGAGTATTAGCGTAGTGTATGCATTTTTCTTAGTGACGTATGACAAATTCGGAGGGGGGGGGGCACAGAGCAGCAGCAGAGTAGCCTCTGTAGGCTGCGTAAGCTCTCATCCTGAATGCGGACGCGACTAAGATGGCGGCGCTACCAGAAGGTATTTATTTTCGTTAATAAAGTTTTAAATATGGATATTTCTACAACAACACCACGCGGATTACCGCATGGCCGCCACGTCTCAGAATGCAACGCGGCACCCAAGCCTATTAAGAGAAAATGCTTCCCTGTCAATGACGAGTTTTTACCCGCAATCCGTATTATCGCTATTATCCACCAGGTGGCGCTCTTAACCAACTTATAAAACCTGGAAGTATCCCCCTAGGGCAGTGTTTCTCAAACTTTTTCAGCCCAAGGACCACTTTATCTTCCAATTTTTTTCTGAGGACCACCTAACAGAATCCCACTCTAACACGCCCCCAAAAAACAACAAAATAGGAAGGATAAGCTAAATTTAAGTTTAATATGCAACTGTTTCAAGTCAAAAACACATTTTTAAACACAAATGCAATTCTATGTTCAGAAATTATAATATGAATTTTAGTTCATTTGAAAAAGTAAATGTGAAATGAGTTACAGCTTAATATGAACAACAAACTGCACATATGAAAAAAACTGCAATTAAACAGTATAACAGCCTGGGTCCCACTTAATGTCATTCCAAAGAGCCATTAGTTTAAAACTGAGGTGGTGGGTATATGAAGTCTATGGTTGTAACTATGGTAACAATAAAATGCTGAAAAAAAATTTTCCCCTTCATGTCCAAAATCACTGAAATTACAGGGATTTTACACATGAAAAAAAAACTAGTACATTACAAAACTAATAGATCTGTAGATTTTAGCTGCTTTCAGTTGACGCTAGATCTTTTCTTTTGACTCCTCTTTGGTTTAGCCACCGATCCATTTTTCCGTTATTAAAACAGAATGGCAAGAACTGATATCACAGTTTTGCAAGTTCATTAAAAATCTACTTAAATAAGTGACGATTGTATAAACACTTGCCTAGTTTAGGTCATCTTTTGGCGGACCACTGGGGGGGTTTGGCGGACCACTAGTGGTCTGCGGACCACACTTTGAGAATTACTGCCCTAGGGCAAACTGTTCAAACTCTGTGTATGTTTTGAACATCGCTCTGAATCTGATCTCTATCAAAAGTCACAAAAACGCAAATATCTCAGCTTTTTGCTCAAAATTAGGTATTTTTGAAGAAACCCACCCATATTTAAGAGTTAATAAAAGAGAACAAATAAAGGTGAATAAAACTTTTTTTTTTGAAAGCAGAGTGTCTATTCTTTAATTTTATATTGTCTGTTTAATATATTTAAACAAAACATTTACTGGAAGGCATTAAACGTTTGTTAAAATCATAATCATAAAATTTTGGTGCTGGCTGGCAACTTTTTGTAAAAACTCTGGCCGGGAATGAGTTAAGATAAGAAGTTAAATGTCAAAAACATGCCATTTGGTTCCATCAATTGTAAATATAATGTCATACAATTTATTAAAAGACATATCAGTATTTATATTCCATTTCTTATCATTAGCATTTTATTAAATTTTTGATCATCACTGATACATTATAATCACCATTGTATTCCCTTCATGTATTCCAGCATAACATGTATCCCACATTGATGATACATTTTCAATAAACATAAATTATTAAAAAAATATTTATATTCCATTTCAAACTATTTTTTATTTTTCAAAATGATTTGCAGAATCCGAGTAACCATGTGTTATTAGTTTCGAGCGGTTGTTATCTGGAAATAACAAACCTGCAAATGTTGCAAATCAAGCATTTTAAAGTTCCATGTAATAATCATGATTATACAACAGTTCTTTCTGGTTCTCGAATCTGATTGGCTAAGAGCTATGCGATATTCTACTGATAACGGCACAGTAACCGCTTCACCTTTCATATCATTCCGCCACCTAGTGAATGGAGGTCCTTTAAACAGGTTCATCTCTGAATGGAAAAACTGCACGCGCACACAGACGCGCTGTTTTTAAACACTCTCTGTGTGTCTCATTAGTTCACTAGCTCGTAAATCAGTCTGTGAATCCCAATCGGAAGCGATTATTCCGTCAAAGATCAGCGCTCTTGGATGTTACGTTAAACTTAATGAGAGTAATGTCTTGTCACATCGTGTGGATGATTAAAACTTGGAAAGAGGAATGTAAACAATACTTTTTTCTGGAGCGAAATCTCTTCTCAGAACGCGAAAACACTGTGGAATTGCAGGTCAGCACCACAGCTTTTAAATGTGGACATTGATCATTTACTTTATCCTGACGTGACTATTAAAACATATATATTTATAAGCAACCTGCAAAAACATCTCTCTGACACTTATAAAAACAGTTTTATATAGTACTGACAAGAACAAAGTCTAATAATAATCGAGTGCTCGTATCGCGTTAAGATTAAATGGGAAAGCAATGGTAATATTATATAAGTATAGTTTTATTAACTTTTCCCTCGCCCAAAACAATAACAACACAAAAGTCACTAAATATGAATAAGAAAACAAGTAATAGTTTCATCATGACACCAAATACTGCTGATTTGATCTCATCAAACACAGACAGGGCCAACATCAGAGCAAGGGAATCCCTGTCAGAGATGTAGCCCAGAGAGGGCGGTGGTCAGCGGGGCGAGTGAACACTGACGTCCGCTCATGCTCTGGTTCTCATACGCACCGAATCTTACCAAGCAAACGTTCAAACAGGTGCTATCTTTACTAATCGACTGCAGATTTGAATATAATACAAATATATTCTCGACTGAACTAATCTTAAAACTACATTTTGTGACCAAGAAACGGTAATATAAAGAAACAGCTACTCGTCCATTGACTTATTATGAAATTCAAAGCAGCCGAAAGTGTTACCTGTCATTCTGGCCGCCCTCAAATCCGTGGCGGAAGAAAGTAGTTCCCAAACAAAGAGGCTTTTTAAGCGATATTGCTTAAATAAAGCATAACTGGACTCCATTACGTTACCTGAGCTATAAAACAGCAAAAATTGCTACTGTGAAACTATATATCATCTGATAGCCTACAGTACGATATGTTATTTTCTGTAATATGTCAAAAAGCAACCTTTGTTTTAAAGTCACCCATGCTTTTATGTTGCGATATCGGTTGCCTTTTTGCACCGCTCTGAGTGCAGATGCTCTTAGTTGAACCGCTGGACTAAATCATCAAAAGATTTACCACAGATCAAAGAGGTCAATCTTTGACACCATCAGAACATCTATTTTTTACTCTGTTTACCACTCGGTTGACAGTTTGCCCTGATGTCAAGAGACAAAATGATTGAAACTAAAAGAGAAAAGGCTGCCATGTGAATGAAAAGCGAGGATAAAACCTTCTCCTGCTTTTGACCTATTGACCAAGGGGGAGGGTGGGTTAGTAAGCAGATGGTTGGATGAGACAGCGAACGACAAAGATGTAAGAAAAACAATTGTTTTAACCCCCTCAAGAGAAATAACCATGCTTTGGGGATTGAAATGAGTTTGTATACGCACAACATCACACGTACGGTTTCAACATGAAATCAAAATAGACTTCCTTTTTAGATGATGTCACCAAGCCCTCTTCTCCAACCACCTGTCATATTAGTGTTTTCATAATCCATCATTTAAACATCTCTCCCAAAATGTCCCATTTTCTGTGCATTACCTAAACCTAAAATGGTTTGCTAACACATCAACACACATGCTGCTTACATTAAATGACTTTGATGTACAAAAACTGCAAAAAAAATACTCACACATACACAAGGCACATTGCAAATAAAACAACCCGCTGTACTCATACAGTACATCTCATAACAGTACAGTTGTTTCCCTAGATAAGCAGCATTACCAGTACGTAAACACATAATCCTATCCACGCTTACCTCATCTGCGCACACACCCAATCTGCAGAGTAATAATTTACAGGGTTTTATCCATCACGACTGCCTAATCTGTGCCGGACCGGAGCAAAGAGATTGTCTGAGATGGCTGATTTTCACAGCCCGCTTGCGAGTACGACAGTACTGTGGAGAGTTTGAGCGGTCCGACTCTCAAAAGTGACATTCACGGCAGTCGGCGTTCAAGAACAGGAAAAGGAAAAGCAGCAAACTATAGTTTGCAGCTGTGCATGCTGTATAAACTCGCATTACCACACACACATACACACATGTGCAGGATAAGCATATCTACCGCGGAGCAACTTTCAGGTCACCCACAAACAAACATACAACAACTTGAAACGTTATGTTAGTAACTACTTACAATCTCTTACTACTAATATCTACTTTGTTTCGTTTTTGTGCAGTTACGGTAGGTTAATGTTGTCCAGGACAAACCAGGAGACTTTAACCAAGGCAATGAAACTCAATGAATGTCTGTTAGCCAACCCTTTGTTGGAAAACCTCAACTATAGATCTGTTTAAACTCAAATCATTCACTTTCCAATCAATACTGATCACAAGCTCTCCCATGAGGGGGGAGAGAGAGAGAGAGAGAGAGAGAAAGAGAGAGAGAGAGTTCACATTAATCTCTTTAACTGTTTATTAGCTACCATAAACAAAAACTGTGTTCAAACAACTGTGAATAGTCTTTGGGTTTATAAACAGGCTTAGCTTAGATTGAAATCAAACTTTGATGCTCCTAATCTCATGAGACTTTATTCTGGATTTTAAACAGGTCTCTGTTTGTCTGTTTGTTTGTGTAGTTTAAGTGCTATAAATCAGATAAGTGTACATAAGGGCCTGTTTGTGTATCCGTTAACTTTCAAGATCGATGAAGACCATCAGCCAAACTGTGCATCTTTCTTATTGGTTTATTCATTGGCCTTTGGTAATAAAGACAGATAGGATGAAAGGGAGGAAGAGAAAGAGGAATTGTTTTAAGGGCCCTCTCGCTGAAAAGGAAACAAAATGGGGTCTAAACCTCAAATGTTTAAATTTAGAAACACAATTTTTTAACAAATGGTAAAGCACCTTCAGAAAATGTAGATTATTAATCAGAAGGTCACGCTGTTTTATATTCTATTAATATTAATATTTATAAAAAATTCATTTGATGTAATTAATTTTACATAGACAAAATTGATGAATTCTAAAATGTAAAAGGCAAAATGGGTCATGCTAGGTTTATTTTATAGTTTACATCTACAGTTAAAGTCCAAGTGAACAGCAAGTCACAATTGACTTCCGTGTTGTGACGTATTTTCGAGTGAAACGATCACACTAGGAAAAAAGCGGGGTGGCTTTTGTTTTCACTTCAAATTAATTGGATGTAAAAAAAAATCTATTTTTATGCGCTACGTAACATCATTGCACCTCCTGCAGCCATGGTACGACAGCAAAGTCCTTGATTATTACCATAGATATGTACACTAGATATCGCCTTGGCTACGACAGTTCATTGGAACGAATGCGTCAAATAGAGCCGCCATCTTGAAACAGGAGAGCCTTGCATCAACGTCATTGTTGGCAATGGTGTAACAGAAATAAAATCACCCCTTAATCGTCATGAATGCGATTTTCTAGGGTGTTTTTTTTTGTTCGTTCCAACAGTCAGACATGTATTTAGCAGTCCAAATAAATTAAAGTTTTGATATTATGAAAATCTATTTTTTTAACTATAATGCACAATGCTAGTAGGCCTAACTACAAAAACTTGCTTTACGGCAGACCTACAATCCAATTAGAACCAGCTTTGCTGCGGTAGGCTAAATTATTTACGACAGTGGTAATGGACACTTCCGCTTCCAACCTGTAGGGGGAGCAAAGAGCAAAAACTCTTTAGTGTTGCTTTAAAAAGGAAAAATATTGATGCTCTTTGGTTATTTTTTTAGCGTGGTGCTAATGGTCTAATCAGATTCAATGAATGATGCTAAGCTATGCTAAAAGTGGTACCACCAGACCCTGAGATCAGCTGAATGGATTCCAAAATGGTAAAATAAAATGTTTACTCTAGGGGAGCTAAAAAATTTGCCTATTTTCAAAAAACAGTGGAGTGTCCCTTTAACATAGCATTATCATCTGTGGGTGTGCCTTTTTATGTACAGTAGTTATCTCTATAGTAATTGTAACAGTTATTGTCCTTTGGATGAACAGACCTTTGATATGACATTTGATACAAAAAAAGGCCAGAAACATGGTTGCTTAATCGTAAATACGTACTGTGACAAAACAGACCAGACATAGTGTAACATTGTTATCTTTTTTTATCTCTCGCGCCTTTCTTTTTTTTCCCAATCATGTCTTTTAATTTCCTGTAGAAGTTGGGTAATGCATATTCCTGAGTAACGTGTGTGTGTGACACTGCACTAAGCACACTCAAGGGAGTTGTTGCCATGGTGACTTCACTGTGCTCACTCATGAGCAGTATAGCTTTTCTCTGTCAGTTTGGTCAATGCCCCCTTTCCAATACACATACATAAACACACAAAAATAAGAAATGGCATTTTGCTCACCAAATTTACATGATCTCGTTCTGTTAAACTAAGCCGATAACACACTGTTTCTGCAAATCTGATGTTAATCTGGAGTATCTATAGAGTATTACTACATCCTTCATATCTCAGAAGAGTCTTTAGTTTTATCAGATTTATAAAAGACAGATCGGCTCTAGCGATTCTTTTCGATAACGTAAAAGCAAGTCACGAGTCATGCAACACTGTATACAAAATAACTTATGATTGACTGCATGTTTATGTCGTTTATATTAAATGTGCAGTGTGTCAGTTTTAGCGGCATCTAGCGTTAAGGTGTCGAATTGCAACTAACGGCTCAGTCCACTGCCCAACCCTCGCTTTTGAAATGCATTAAGGAGGTACGATAGCCACCACCCGACAAACATTTAATCGACAGAGACAACTTAGTAAAAAAGTTTGTCCGTTAATGGCTTCTGTAGAAACATGCCGGCGCAAAATGGCGACTTCCATGTAAGGGGACCCTCCGTGTATGTAGATAAAAACATCTCATTCTAAGGTTATAAAAACATAACGGTTAATTTTAAAAGGTCTGTATACACAACTGATAATATAGTTTTGTATATTATTTAGCATTTCTTTCAAGAGATCCTTCTAAAAATTACACACTGCACCTTTAAATGCACTTACGCGCTTATTTCCAACATAACACAGAAGTCTTACCGCATATGCAACTCATGACCCGGTTGGGTCGAAATCCAGCGGTAAACAAACACAAACGCAAAACTCTGTTGGTACCCCGGATAAACAAACTATATGCATTGTTTCCATAATGTTGGCTTACTTTGCCTTACATCTAAAAACACACTTCTTCTTTCATGCCATTGTTAAGTCTTGAAATAAAACAAAGCTGTCGCGTGAAGTGATGCCTGTGACTTTTAGTGTTCTCGGTTCTCGCTCTCCTGCTGTTTGACATGTGGGCGTGGTTTTCGGGGGGAGTGCCCATAAAAATACATGATACGTATGGCTTACCTCTGTTACGTCAGCTGGACCTTTCTGAAACTTTTACGAACCCTGGCACAGAAATTCGGCAAAGAAATACTCTTTAACACATCCAACTGCTTTTTAGACACTTTATATATGTTTAGCTAGCCTGGGTGCCAGCCGATCTTAGCCCCGCCCACAACATTTTGAGAAACGGTCTGGGGTTTCACCGTTGAGGATCTACTATGCTCGACCCAAAGCTGGCCGACCAATCAAATTGTCAGGGCGGGATTTATACGATGATGGACAGATGATCAGTAACGTAAATCAACCACGTCACCAAAGAGCGCGTGTGTTGAATCTGTTTATGGCTGCCGCGGTAGAAATCAGATGTGTGGATTCTGACATTGAGTCTGTTCTAAAAGATATCGACAGAGCATTGATTTTAAAAGAGGAACAGAGAAACGCGAGCAAGGCATTTGTTGATGTTTTTGCTGTCCTTCCTACGGGATTCCGCAAAAGTTGTCGCACTTATGAAGGATCAAGTTAAAGAAGCAACTGAAATGGATATCATGGTGATGCAACTCGGTGTGCACGACGAGATGGATATAATAAGCGGTCGTTGCCAGCTTCTTTTCGGAAGCCCGGAATCGTGGAGGGACATGCAAGGCTCGGATATTTTTCAAGCAAACGTAATGGGTATCGTCGTGGATGAAGTTCAACTAATGTACAAATGGTAAGAGATAGTCTTACTGTATGACTTAATGTGATATAAATGAAATGTTGTAAACATAGTAGGTGTTGATGTACGTTCGCTAACTCAGACTTGTAGTGTGTGTCATTGTAACGAAATAACTAGCAGTTCGGTCAAGCATGCAAATGCATTTCAACATACGTCTCACACCCCGTTGCTCTGATTGGTCATAGGTCTATCCAATTGAGTGCAGAGGCATTTTTCGGTTGAGACACGCCTCATAATTATAGCATAATGGAGCGGTATCAGACTCAAATTCTGACTAGAATTGAGTATGACAACGTCAGGCTAATGTTTAGCATGAGGAAACCAACTCTTAACCTGTGTTAATAAGTCAGAATGCATGAAATACTGTTGAATCCCCCCCAAAAAATCTTTATATTTTCGAAGGAAAATTACTTAAATTAATAACTTTTCTGTGTTTTAAAAACATTTCAAATACGTTAGATAATATTAATGTTTATTTAAAAGAAACCCTTTTCATCACTTTTATTATTAAGATTTCCATACGGGCAAAAGTATAAACAGCATTATTTAGTAGGTTTTGTTTATCTCATAAACAAACATTTGTTGCTGAGATTCACATTAAAGAAAATCTATTCAGCATGCCAGACTATTTTAAGTGTACAAACATCTAACACATAAAAACATCTTCTAAACGCACTAATAAAATACTAATGTAATGCTTATATTACATAAAATAAACGTATCTGCAAAGTATACATGTTATTACAGAAGTTTCTTAAATGAAAATGTTCTCGCCTTTATAGTGTACTTGGAAAAAAATTCATTGAATTAAAAAGGGACAATAACCAGGCAAGTGTCTTCAAAGCCCATGATGACAACGCTTTTTCATACAAGGTGATAATGAAACCGTGTACAGCTCTCTAGACTGCTCATTTAGCCCTAGACACAAATTAAAATAAGATGACTAAATTCCTGCAAGCCTCTCCTGAGTATTCTCACATTGAGATCCAGTGTGAGCTAATAGTAAATACACAAAATGCTCATGATATTATTTAATCCTCCATAAACCAAATGTCATATTCTCTGCACCGTATAGTACATAAATTATGTTTCAGATGCTTATTGATGTAGCACAACTGCGTTGGGATTATAACTGCCAGATCCTCCATAATCCCTTATTTATCAATACCAATTCTCCAACTTTACTAAGGGCTGTTTTAATGACATATCTGATTAACTATGGGATTAAGGCGGGGTGCATGATCTCTGAAAGCCAATGTTGACATTTTAAATCACCTAAACAAACACGCCCCTACCCCAAAGGAATCTGGACCTTCATGTGATAGACCCGCCCCACATATACGCAACCCAGTCAACGATGTCGGTTAGTAGACACGCGCCTTACTGCTGATTGCCTACAAGTGTGACTCCCTTTCCAACTGTTTTTCAAAAATCATGCACCCCGCCTTTATCCCAGCCTACAAATTTTGAAGAAATTATGTTTGCTCATATTGCACAGGGTTGACAGAGTATTGCAATGCGGCTGCTAAGGTGCATTAACTTCTTTTTTTGCTTTCTTTTCTTGGTTACGTGGTTGCGCTCTGCCCTAAATTAAATAAACTACATTTTGATTTTCCGGGCACTATGGCTTGGGTCCCTTTATAAATATTCATCTACAGAAGTCAGCCCAGTAAGATGTATAAACCAGATGATGTTACAAAGTAATATTCAAATAGCAAACACAACAAATGTATTTAGGACAACTGCAGAGCAGCTTGCCGCACTAGCGTTTTATATGATATTAAAGTCCACATGAAATCGAAACTGACCGCGTTTACTTTGTTAGCATACATTACTAGTTTGTCTTTAAAAATCATGCAATTGATCAGTGCAAGTTAATTCACAAACAATTGTCTTTATAATCTTTAAACCAAAGGGTTGTACTTCTTAATACTTATTTGTGCATCTTTGTTTTCTTTCCTCACTTCTTTTCCTCGCGAGTTAGATTAGATGCGATGAAAGGATGCGAGGATGGAGGTGTAGAATTAAAGGACCAGTCCGGGTTTTTTAGTGGCATCTAGTAGTGAGATTGCGAATTGCATTTAACTTCAATTTTGAAACGCAAAGAGAATCTACGGTAGCTGCCACAGGACAAATGCTATCATCTTAGACAACTTATCGACAAAACGCGCTCTACACAACAGTTTGTGAAGGAACATTGAATTGTGAATTCACAAAGAATTGTGAAAAGCGCTATATAAATAAAAAATAAAAATTGAATTGAATTTGTCCATTTAGGACTACTTAAGAAAATGATGGTGCGAAATGGCGACTACCGTGTCAGGGGACCCGCGGTGTATGTAGATAAAAATGCCTCATTCTAAGGTAATAATGACAATATACTCTTACCTAAAAGATTATTATGAACACCTGTTCAATTTCTCATTAATGCATTTATCTAATCAACCAATCACATGGCAGTTGCTTCAATACATTTAGGGGTGTGGTCCTGGTTAAGACAATCTCCTGAACTCCTTGAGGTGGATGGGCTACAACAGCAGAAGACCCCACTGGGTACCACTTATCTCCACTACAAATAGGAAATAGAGGCTACAATTTACACGAGCTCACAAAAATTGGACAGTTGAAGACTGAAAAAATGTTGCCTGGTCTGATGAGTCTCGATTTCTGTTGAGACATTCAGATGGTAGAGTCAGAATTTGGCGTAAACAGAATGAGAACATGGATCCATCATGTCTTGTTACCACTGTGCAGGCTGCTGGTGATGGTGAAATGTTGTGGGGGATGTTTTCTTGGCACACTTTATGCCCCTTAGTGCCAATTGGGCATCATTTAAATGCCACAGCCTACCTGAGCATTGTTTCTGAACATGTCCACCCCTTTATGAACACCATGTACCCATCCTCTGATGGCTACTTCAAGCAGGATAATGCAACATGTCACAAAGCTCGAATCATTTCAAATTGGTTTCTTGAACATGACAATGAAAAACGAGTCTACAATAATTTAATGGTTAATACTAACATGTATTTGAATATATTTGAAGATGTGACAATGTCCCAGCAGCCATATCACCCTGTAGCCCAAGACAGCTTGCCCACTGAAGCTAAGCAGGGCTGAGCCTGGTCAGTACTTGGATGGGAGACCACCTGGGAAAGCCAGGTTGCTGCTGGTAGAGGTGTTAGTGAGACCAGTAGGGGGTGCTCACCCTGTGGTCTGTGTGGATCCTAACACCCCAGTATAGTGATGGGGTGAAAAAAAAAGCACCGTCCTTCGGATGAGACGTTAAACCGAGGTCCTGACTCTCTGTGGTCATTAAAAATCCCAGGATGTCCTTTGAAAAAGAGTAGGGGTGTGCCCCGGCATCCTGGCCAAACTTGCCCATTGGCCTACTAATCATCCCTCATACTAATTGGCTATATCACTCTATCTCCTCTCCACTAATAATAAGTTGGTGTGTGGTGGGCGTTCTGGTGCAATATGGCTGCCGTCGCATCATCCAGGTGGATGCTGCACATTGGTGGTGGTTGAGGAGATTCCCCTGTTCATATGTAAAGCGCTTTGAGTACTGAGAAAAACGCTATATAAATGTAAAGAATTATTATTATTATTATTATTATTATGTGAAGGGGGAGGAGATTTATAAGTGCATCAAGTAAAACATGCTCATGACTCCTCAAGAAGCCTCCTCACACCTCGTTCCTCGCCTCACCGCGGTGTAATTAAATAATTTAGATGTCCTACAAGATTGTGGACCACAATCGTTTGCCGGGTCATAGGATGTAGGACGTAGGAGCGAGAAAACAAGAAAGCATATTAAGAAGTCACCAAAATCTGAAAATATACTTCCCTCCCCTTCTTTCTCTGATGATGTAAAACCTTTCATCTGCTGCAAGTTCCATTTCATTCAAGTTTATCAGTCTGAGTTGGAAATACATAGCAATACTGAAGTTAAATCAGATTTAGCTTCCGTTTCATGAAGACTTTAAAATGATATCATGTTATTCCCACACTTATCATCACTATTATTACCATTACAAAGAACAGCAGCGCTTTCATTCACTGTAGAGCGACTGTTACTTAGCCAGACTCCCTGACACCTGGTTACACAAGGTGACGAGTGCATTCACTGTGCGGGCGTTTGCAAGATTGAGTGGCATTCAGGGGCAAGACATACAGAAGATTGTTTGTGTGCTGAAGTGTGTGGGATGGCCGATGAGAGGCAATGTGTTATTAAAAATGGCCATGCTAGATGTTTTTCACTGTGCATTTCTTGCTACTTAAGGTAGAGAAAAATCCTGTTTCTAGTGTTTCTATAGCTCAGTTGGTACAGCATTGCATCAGCAACGCAAAAAGCTTGTGGGTTCGATCTCAAGGAACACATGTACTGATGAAATGTGTGTCTTGTAATGCACTGTAACCTGCTTCGGATAAAAGTGTCTTCCAAATGCAAAAATGAATATACTGTACAGCTGTTTACTGTATACACTATACTTTATAGCCTAGGGGTGGGCTGATCAACCGATCCAAATCCAATACTGTGTGTTTCTCGTGGTTGTTACTGTCATACTATAGAAAAAACTATTATAAAAAGCGCCAAAAACATTTTTTATACACTATATTCAAAGTCTTTTTTAGTATATTAGACAGCTTTATGTGAAAAACAAAGAAGATATTAAAGGTCACAAAAAGTGAATTGTGTGGTGCTCTTGTCATGGATTTATTGCATTTTGCGGAAAAAAAAATTCTATAAAAAATCTTCGAAATTCAACTTATGGATTTAAAATTTTAATGTTATCATAACCTAATGCTATGTTAAAGTTTATAAAAGAAAATAGTGGTTTTCATCTCGTCACTTTCATTATGGTGTAGAAAACACGTTTTTACCGAAATTAGTCAAAATGGATTTATTGCTTTTTAGAACCAAACTCTTCAAATATACTTGGACTATTTATTTGCTCAGTTGTATGTCCACTTAAAAACTGGCATTATTAATAAATATTTAATAACACTTATAGTCTTTTAACTTGTATTTGGTGTGTAAGTGTGTATTAGTACACGTTAATGCAAAAGATACCAACCCCAAAGTAAACAATGACGCGAGTTATCATCTCCAACGCAAATCTGTTTTCTCGGACTACAACAAACACACGGATTGTAGGCAACAGTTTACTTCCTGGGATTGGTGATGTAGTAGACCAGTAATTCTTAAAGTGTGGTCCGCGGACCACTAGTGGTCCGTTAAACCCACCCAGTGGTCCGCCAAAAGATGACCTAAACTAGGCAAGTGTTTATACAATCGTCACTTATTTAAGTAGATTTTTCATATTAAGCTGCAACTCATTTCACATTTACTTTTTCAAATGAAATAAAATTCATATAAAAATTTCTGAACATAGCATTGCATTTGTGTTTAAAAAATTAGTTATTAGTGCATATTAAACTTAAATTTAGCTTATCCTTCCTATTTAGTTGTTTTTTGGGGGCGTGTTAGAATGGGATTCTGTTAGGTGGTCCTCGGAAAAAAATTGGAAGATAAAGTGGTCCTTGGGCTGAAAAAGTTTGAGAAACACTGTAGTAGACTGACATTATCATAATTCTTCCCGCTTCAAACTGTAAGTTAACTCCTGTTAGCAATCGAATCTTTACAAAATGGTAAGGAGCATCACGTTTACAGCTGACGTCAGAGGTTTTCAGGCCAATCACAACGTACAGATTAGCTGGCCAATCAGGGACACAGAGCTTTTCAAATCCATGCCTTTCAGGAAGAGAGTGAAATCTGAAGATACAAAAATGTACGGTATGTGCAAAATAATGTGTTTTTGAACCATAAACCACGCAAACATATACCAAATACACAAAATAATATTGTTTTTAAGCAATGAAATAGGTGCTCTTTAACTAAAGGCACTTTATTTGCATGCTTTTATAAACTTCTGTCACATGACTCACATGCATTTAACCATTTTAACCATGGCTCTGTTAAATGTCAACAGGAAACAAGGTCAGTGTCTGGTGCCAAAGGGTGTTGCTGTGGAAATGTTGCTTAATGCACCTTAGCTTTTATTTCAATGCATGCAAACCATGTTAAGAGAGGGTCCAGACTTAAAACAAAACTGAAACCTCACTAGCTTATCATGCATATAAAAAAGTGCAAAATTAGTTTACATTACATCTTACATTTATGCATTTTTATCCAAAGCGATTAAGTCTTTACAGTACTCTGTATCAGTATGTGACTTCCCACGATGTCATCTCAAATCATAGATGGAAATAACTGTGATTAAGCGTGTTTGTTTATGAATGAATGAATGAAGGCTGCTATGCACAGATAATTTTGCTTGTGAAATGACAGCAGAGTATTATGATGGCGATTGAGTATTACCCATCATGCTCTGGGTCATTGGCCCATATGGGCCCCCCCATGTCTACAGGGTGTTTGCTCTAAATATACACTCAAATCTAGATCGTGACAGATCAATACTGTGCCACACACTCACCATTTTCTCAGTTGCCTTTTAATCTAGTTGTCTTCCTTCACCTGTTTCATCTCTCTCTGTCTCTCTCTCGCTCTCTTTCTGAATGTGTGACTTTAAGTGACCCGCACAAATACAAATTGCTTTTAGACTTCTGTGCTGAGTGAAAGACTCGAAAATCAATAAATCCTGCCTTCTTACGCACACGATAAAGAATGAACACAAGAACAATACAGCACATGCGACATGCAAAATACACAGACACATCACAAATCCATACTTGTACTAGGGCCAAACATAGATTTATGTTTTGCATTGACTTGACTGGCAACAACTACTGATACTTTATTTGTGCGATACAAATGCTTTGATAGTAGATCTGTTGGGTCGAAGACATTACGTAAGTGTTCAGTATCAGTGAAACATTCACAGGAAGTAAAGGCAAACCACAAAAAAACCACAGTGAAACATTTGATCCAAATGTTTTTGTGCTGTCATGCAAATGATTCATTTGCTTACCAGTCTTTATTGCTTCAGTACTTGTGCCACAACATAAGTCGCAAACATTGACATTGTAATACAGCCAATAGTCATTATGATGACTAATATAAATAATCGATATAAAGTAGTAGAGATACATAAATATTACATTTTCCCACCAATACCGACGATTATTCAGACTGATATCCGCCAATGGCAATAGTTTGGTGGTTATATTAATTTGCATTAACTAAATTCTGAATGTTATATATAATGACCATTAATATTGAACATTAAAGTGATGTTTCTTTTCATTTCGTATTCAGAGAGCTTCTATACAGAGAGCAAATTCATTGCATTTTCTTGTTCTCTTTTGATGGACAGGATATATCGGCCATGAGTATCGGGTGTTTTTATACTATCGGCCGATAGTGTGAATAATTGCTTTTATCATCCAATTTTGATTATTCATCTCTACAAAGTAGTTTTTGTCTTTTAAATCATTTAATAAATTCAGATAGTGGTACATTTTATAATATAATACCGAAAGCAATTTAAGAGTCAATGATGTGACGTTATTTATTTTGTGTAAATTTGCAGATTTCTTGCATTCATTCTGTTTTTTGAAGACCAAGTCTAAAAGTTTAGGTTTAATTTAATTTTGAAATAGTATTTGAGGGATAATTGCAAAATTGTCAATGTGGTGTAACCGGTCTGTGTCATTTGGTGTAACTAGTATTTTTTTTATTAAAATAGAAATATATTAATAAAAATGTGGAATAAAATATCTGGTTTAGTGTAATATGATTTTTACATTCATTTTTCAAATATTATTTAAAAACAGAGCTGTTTTCAGCATATGTCAGGACAAATATTACAAAAACGCATTAAAATTTACATTTAGAAATAACTATATTTTATTTCTAAATGATATAGAAATAAATGATATTTTAAAAAAATTTATGCTTACGCTTACATGCCATCAAAGTGGATAAAATATTTAATATTTCTCATTCTTTGGCGCAATTTGTGGTTACACCATTTGACATTTTCAGGTCCATTCAGTCTTAACTTTGATAAAAAAGGTGCAAATGTATTTTCTTATTGCATATAAATACACTATGTGCATTGAAACAAACCCGATGGGTTCTTTTCAAACAAGTTTTTTTCAAAGATTTTTGAATTTCTCATTTTGCCAAACTTATCACTGACCCTTAAACATGCTAAACTAAAGTTACAATGTAAAAAGAGTCTGAGACAGTCAGTACTGATGTGGTATCTGCGATACAGTATCACATGATCTTTCAGCTCTCATCACATCACAGATAAACAGAAAGACATCGCAATTTGGCTCTGTACAGAATGGGGGGATACAAGGTCATACAAGACAAGAGTTGCCATGGAAACCACCCAAAACTCGAACTGCACCAGTCAGGCAAAGGAAACAGGGTTGAATGGTAGGCCATGTGACCGTGTGGCAGAAAGCGAGCATGAAGGAGACGGTCCACGTTCGCCCGCTGATCAGAACAAAATCGTTGACAGCACACCAGCACCTACAACACCATCACCAGCTGTCCGGCACCACAGAGACCCACATTAACATCCATATGTCTCCGATGGGTAGAACTGCTACTTTAATTATTAATAACAGCAGGAAAGTTCCTTTTAATTCATGTGCATACAAACACATTTTTGTAGTCGTAGTCACAGTCTCGAGCACTGTTAGTTTTGAGAAAAGATTTAATGTCATCTGATCAGAAATAATAAATTTTCAAGTCCGGGCCACTTCACATTTCCAGACACCCACATGCGCAACGCATCTCTACAGCAGAAAAGATTTTTTTAATCTGTTTGAGGTCAGTTCGTGTCCTGCAGGTAATGACAGACCCCGTCCGTGTGGCCCCTGACTGAAAGAGCAGGGTGCATTAGGGTGGTTCAGAACCAAAGCGCCCTCTGTAATCTAACAACGGCTATGGCCTTGAGTGCACACCCACAACCGGCGTCTTTCTGCTAAACTGGAGGTTCTCCCAGAACCACAGTCCTTAAATAGCGTTGGAGGTACAGTTCGGGAACACAAACCATGGGTCTTAATCACAAACTACAGCTACTCACTACAGAAGCTCTGTATGCAGGAGATATTGTTAGACGTATGAAGTCTGGATGGTTAAATCAATAGGGCTGTAATTATTTGACTTGGGCCGGTAAGCAACCACCCAGAAGACCCCGCTTTAGCAACCACCTAGAACATTTTATAAACCATGCTAAACCAAGCTATATTATGTGAATGGTTCGTACAATTTGTTATGATCATCATCATTACCATACAAATAAAGTGACCTTATATTAAAATAACATATCACTTGTCAAAATGCACATTTAATCCATTAATGGATGCTTGGCTAGGTAATGTTAAAACCAAAGCTGAGCAAAGACCCAGTGTTTTATAATGACCTACAATGACACACATACTACACACAAGCACATCGTACTGCTATGGCAGATTAACTGAACAAAAAGCAAATCCTTCTCTCTCGTTGTATTCATATTTCTCTGTGTACCAGCAGAGGACATCTAATCTCTACATGTTCACACAGTCTGTTCGAAGAGCAGTGCCAACATCAACCAGGACAGACAAACACACAATCACACACACATTGTGTTATGACATGGTGGTGACTTTTCATTGGCTTTTATACTGACCTGATGATATTTTCTGACTCTTATGCTTAAAAACCTTAAACTAGGTTATTTAGATATTTTTTGGCTTATTTTTAGGTCCCTTTATTTACACTTCAAAAAAATGCTGGGTTGTGTAAACCCATGGTGGAAAAAGTATAGGCAAACCCAAATTAGCCTGTGTGTTGGGTTTGAAATATGAACATTTTTATATATGTTAATTTAACCAAAAAATTGGGTTTGTCCATATTTAAACAACCCAGAAATTCTCAAATAACTAGAACATAATCGTATTAAATTTAAGTTGTTTTCCTTGTAGGGCCCCATTCAGTTCATGTTCAGTATCAGATATCAGGTTTTACTTTTATGTGAGCCCATGTGTGGGAACAATGCTAGCATTGTGGGATATTTGGTTTTCTATAATGCAACAGAACCAGAAGTTTCACTCAAACGAGGTAATGTAAAGGTTATTCAGGGGCCGTTTACACAACACAGTTTAAACTAAAAACTGAAAACCTTTATTAGTTGTGGCCATTCATTTACATGGCAATGGTATTTTGGGGACATGAAAATGCAGTTTTCAAAAGTGATACTGTTATATACGGAGCCCCTTTAGGGGACATGGAGCAAAAATTAAATAAAGTTTAGTTTCATGTACGCACGCAAAACTAAACTTTTTTAAAAACATTCTGCACATGAAGGTGTGAGCATGCGAAAGTTTTGTGTGAGCATGCGAAAGTTTCACGTGAGCACGCGAAAGTTTCACGTGAGCACGCGAAAGTTTCACGTGAGCACGCGAAAGTTTCACGTGAGCACGCAAAACGAAACTTTTTTTTAAAATTCTGCATATGAAGGTGTCGTGTGAGAATGCGAAAGTTTCACGTGAGTATGCAATAGTTTCACGTGAGCACGCAAAAGTTTTACGTGAGCATGCAAAAGTTTCACTTGAGCACGTGAAAGTTTCACGCAAAAGTTTCACGTAAGCACATGAAACGTAACTTTTGATTTTTTTTACTTCAATGTCACCTTAGGGGCTTGGAAGTTATAGGCTATGTCCACACGAAGCCGGTGCATTCCCTATCCAATCATTTTTTTTCCTTGCTCTAAAAAAATTATCCGTAAACACGAAACCACTGATACCGACTGAAAGCGGTGTTATATATATGCCCGACTATTATGGTGTGCTTTAATTCTGCCACAGATATACACTATACACGGAGAAGAAGACTTTGAGGATGCGCATAACCAACGTACTGTATGGTGTTGTCCATTATCGCTTGTTGGTCACCACAATTGCTTAGAAGCAATAGATTTTGCTGTAATAAAGCTATTAGGCTTTAGTAGCTTCTGTAGCACAAACACAATTATTAAACGCCATTAGTGTTGTTGCTGTTACGTGTGACGCTTCCGACACGTGATGTGATGACGTTTTCGCTTTACAAAATATATGGATTGGCTGTACAGACGAAACCGCAAGGGTGTCGGTTTCAGATTTATCCACTTTAGGACCCGGTTTCAAAAAATAGCGGATTCAGTCTCCCAAAACGCTGGATCCGTGTGGATGAAACGCCAATACGATAACAAATTTATACGTATACAGTGATACGCGTCTCCCTGTGGACAGCCCCAGTCTCTGTGTAAACTACAAAAATGCAAATTCGGTGACATCATGTGCATGCATATTATCGTGTGACATCACCAACTACTATCCTGTAATGCATAGTACAGCATTTTTTGTCGTTTTTGTGGATCCATGTGATTGTTTTGACAACAAAGTCGTCTGTAAGTGAAAAACTTTTCAGGATAAACTTTTCCACTTTTGGTACATTGCTGTTGTGCAAACCCTCAGACAACTTTAAAACCATGCGCCTCAATCTGCCTTTATTTATTTGTAAATATATCCGTCCACTACATTTCCATGAGCAAACATTGCTTTTGCCCCTTGCAGTGGGATGAAACATAGAGCAGAATAGATTCACTGTGCCCGGCATGTCATTCAATACTCCACAGCATTCTTGAAATTCAGCACAGCGTTTGAATGAACGTGAACACGCTGTGCCCAAAACACATGCTTTCATACACAAGCACACTCACACACAATCAGATACCTTGTGCTTTACTTGCCCTATATCTGGCCTTAAACACCCGTAGTGCAAATCTGTTGACCTGTACCGAAACCAGAGATCTAAATATGGACTGCCACATCACTATCGTAACCCACTTTGCTGCTGCATGGGGTTGCTGTTGACTGCTGTTGTAGTATTTCCTGAGATTGAAGAAAATAATATGATGAAACCAACCCAATCTCAAATAGTCATGAAATATTTGATTTATTTATTCGTGTTCATGGACACAATTTTCTGCTTTTCCGTGTCATTGAGCACGAATGTCTTGTTCGTGTCACTCAGTACGGATTTCTATAAATAGTTATGCGTGTCCGTAGGACGATTTTTTTTGTGTCATTTTATATATTTTTTCTCATTTTTTTTTACCATTGTCGCTTAGATTTCAGACATATCGGGCACAGTGAATCTATTCTGCTCTATGTTTTTATCCCACTGCAAGGGGCTAAAGCAATGTTTGCGTATGGAAATGTAGTGGATGGATATATTTGTAGATTGAAAAAAGGCATGATTTTAAAGTTGTCTGAGGGTTTGCACAACAGCAATGTACCAAAGTGGAAAGGTTTATCCTGAATAGTTTTCCGCTTACATACGACATCGTTCGCAAAACAATCCGCTAAAACAATTAAAAATGCTGTACTATGCATGCCAGGAGAGTAGTTGGTGATGTCACACGATAATATGCATGCACATGATGTCACTGAATTAGCATATTTGTGTTTACACAGACACTAAAACAGTATCACCTTTGAAAACTGCATTTTCATGCCCCCAAAATACCATTGCGGTGTAAATGAATGGCCACAACGAATACAAGGCTTTCAGTTTTTAGTTAAAACTAAAAACTGAGTAAACAGCCCCTGAATAACCTTTACATAACCTCGTTTGAGTGAAACCAAAACCCTAAGAAAAATATGTAGAAACCAATACATAAAATTCTAACTCCAACCCCAAGCGACAATTATTTTAAAAAAGAAAACAAGGAAAAACAATACATAAAATGACACGAAGAAGAAAGAAGTGCTAGGGACACAAAAAACGATTTATAAAAATTTGTGCTGAGTGACACAGAAAAGACATTCGTGCTCAATGACACGAAGAAAAAAAAAAGGAAAAATCGTGTCAATGAGCACGAACAAATAAATCAAATATTTTATGACTATACCACGAAATGCCTTGAGGTAGGACGCACTGAGTATGGATGTGTATTTGATTATGTGTTAATGGCCGTGGAAAGACCACAGTCACAACACACAAGTGCAAGTAAGCGAACACGACGCTCAATTAAAGGTATAGTTCACCCTAAAATTTTAAATTATGTCCTCATTTACACACCCTAAAGTTGTTACAAACCTGTATATAAACCTGTATATATTTATTTATTCTGTTGAACACAAGGGAAGATATTTGTAATCAAGCAAGTAGATTAGATGGCCTAAAAGTTTCTTCTCTAGACAGAAGACCAATACCACATTCTGATTTAATGGACACTGTAAGATTCATGTACTGCAGTCTCGTTCTTTTAGAAAGAATAGAGATTTATGGTGTGGCCTCTATCGAAGGAGGATTAAATGCATCATGCTTTTCAGCTCTTAAGAGGCATATTAGAAGCTGTTCCTCTAATGGCTTCAGTATAATTACTTAGGGGTTGCTGAACATTTCTCATTGCATGCTGACTGGAGACTTCTTTGCCATTGTCTTACATTAAAATAATTTGCCTTAATAACTTCAGCAAATTCTGTGAGAAAACGACCCACTGTGTTGGAATATTACTGCATCATTGCTAATTTCAATACCATGACCACACTTTACCTCGCCCACTGTCGTGACTTGGACCACTGCCTACTGTACTGTATCTCAAGCGGCTCTCTAAAGACTTGAGGAAATGTAGTATATCTTAAAGCAACATGGAAGGTTTATTGGCTAAGCCAGAGCCATCTATACATAATAATGAAACTTTGAAGAAGAAATTGGGCCACCTTGCTCCTTAGGTAACACAGCAACACCATTTGGCGGATGTGGTTAACATCTGATTTAATTTGTAAACACAGGTTGGAAAGTGGGACACCGCGTTTTTTGGTAACATATCCGCCGCTGACGCGTTTGACACCGCCCCTTTCAGTCACGTAGACTATTTATTATTGAAAAGCAAAAATGATATATTTATTTGCACCGTTAGCATGTGGTGTTATTACGTTTACTGTGGTAGACATATCTGTCTCACAGGGAAAGACTAAGTAAACCACAACTAGTGTGGCTTTTGAGACTAGTTAATGTGTGAGCGTCATGGGACAGAAAAGGTACTGAAGAATAAACTCAAAATGGCTTAAACTACATGCTAAATCAAATGATTACACTACACCTGAATTCGCAACAGTAGGCTGTTTGCGAGATAAATATGCAAATGAATACAAATAAATATGACACATGCATTTCACTAATAAATGAAAAACACAGATATTTAGCCCATGTCAAAATAGATGCCGCACAGCATACCTGGCTTATTAATGCATACAATTGCCTCCAATCGATGATTGTGGTGGAAACTACAGAAGTGATCAACCACGCAAGTGTTGTTGTAAGGGAGAGCGATCAGTCTCCTTTTTCTTCCTCACGAGCGCGCACATACACACACACACAAACGCGCTCAAATGAACAGAAGCACACCTGGCTTGAAAATCTGATCTAACGCATGCAAATACAATTCAAATCATTCCCTTTCTATTGTGCCACGAGTGCATCGGTAGAGGCGGTGCATTTTTGCGAAACATTAGGTTAAATAAGCAGTTACATACAGCAAAAACCCATTACAGCCAATGTGATATCATGCAAGTCTCACAAAGAAGCGTGGATACACTCGGGCGGTCCCTTCCTCCCCAAGCTTTCCATTCAGCCCAACTTTTCCGTTTTAACCGATCGTATTGGATATTTGTAATACTCACAATGCAGAAGACCGGTTGTTCTAACAGGTGAATGACTCGTTTCTCGCTATTTCCTTGAGAGATGCCCGAGTTCGCGGTCCGCCTCGCCGCTCGCTGCTGATGACGCCGAGTTTCTTTCCAGCACCAGCGCGCTTTGAACAGCTCCACTGACGTCACTCCCGCGAACACGAGCAACGCCACGCCTTTCAGATAACCACAGCGTTCAATCCACTGAACTAGATAAGACCCCACCCAACCAGCTACGCTACAACATTTAAAGCTTATGAATGCTAGAGGCGTCAATAGTGTGTGTGGCAGCCTACCCTAGTCAATGCTAAAAACTGGATGCAGGATCGGACTAGTTTTGGATGATCCTATTGCTTTCCAATAAAAAAAATGTACATGGTTCGTTATCGCATAATGCAACCTTTATAAACTTTAAAGATAACCACATAAACGAACACATACAATTATTTTTTAAGAACTAAATTTTTGGTATTTGTAATGGAAACCACTGGAATTTGTATTGTTGTATGGTTAGAAATGTTATGGATTTAAATGTAAGTTTGGTACAAGCCTGCAGACCGCTGGGGTACTATTATGGACCCCCATTGGTTTTCCCTAAATACGTATTAATTTGTATAACACAGCAATCGTCGCATGTTCGCTATGGGGACTTCAAATCCCACAAGGCACTGCGGTTCTACCGTTACCATAGTTACACTCGCCGTCTACGTCAGTAATACAAATACTGGCAAGTTCACGAAGGTGTCTGTCAACGGTTTTCAAGCACCCTTTTGAGGTATTTAGCTGAAGAATATTAAGGTTGAAAGTATTTGACATATAACAAAACAAACATACATACAAAAAGAAAGATAAATGGAGACGTATTTACCTTTGTGTTTTGTTTAATCTGCTAAGGATTCGTCTGAGTGATTTTCCATACGGCAAAGTTGTCACAATGAAATTATTCATATTAAACATGGTTTTTACTTTTATCTTTCTTTTAGTGAGCGATGCAGGGGTGTGTGGTCCGTCTTCATAGTGTGCTCTTTGGGGAAGACTTGAGCGCTCAGCCCATCAAAATCAACTTCCGGCAGCTCTTCCGAACCACAGATGCTCCTGAAATCCTACCCTCGGTCAATTTACCCTTCTTTTTTGTGCACTTTTTTACACATTGTTATTGTATATGAATAGACAACATGTGATTTATTCTAACTCACAGGATTTGACTGGGGACTAAAATGTATATAAAACAACGTAATATTAATTTAGATATTTCACAACATAATCCCAAATTTATTTTGCGTTTGTGCCAAGCTTATCCCACAGGCTACTGCGTTACTGTAAAAGAAAAACAGTGAAAATGTATAAATATTAATAAGTAGGACATTGAAATTTGGCTCTCTTTGTGATGTCAAAAGGGGAAAATACCGCTCCTTGATCTGCACTATCCAACCCCAGCACTGCTGTTTAGTGCAGAGATCAGCTCATTTGCATTTAAAAGGACACGCCCCAAAAAAGGCACATTTTTGCTCACATCCACAAAATGGCAATTTTAACATGCTATAATAAATGATCTATATGGTATTTTGAGCTAAAACTTCACATACATACTCTGGAGACATCAAAGATGTCTTTAAATCTTAAAATAGTCCCCTTTAAGAATGAGTAAGTGATCCTTTTTTGCACTTGGTATGCTATGGCAAGTACCCAACTGTAAATAATTACTCTTTTGGGGACTAGCACAAACATAATGTGGGTTGAGATGGGAAATATACTAATGAAAACAAACCTCCCACTGGATAATGTAAACATCAGCAGGCATTTGCCGTCTGTTGCCTTACTCTCATTTCTTTGGGTTGGTGGGGGTTTCAGACAGTGCTATTTTGCATTGGAAAAGACAAATATCTGTTTTCCTTGCTTAAAAACATTAAATCGTGCTATGACTGAACAGCTAAAGTGATCAAACTAAAGTGTATCACGCTCACAAATTGTGCAAAATTGCCCTGTACAAACCTGTGCACTTACACCCACCAACACTAATTCATTTTAATCTCTTCCCTCTCACTCAATTTTATTATCTCGCTTTCTTTCCCCTCACTGGTGTTTATTGATTATTGAAAGTCGTTTTGCACTTCCTTTTAACATATTAACTCCATGCTTTTAAAATATTTTCTTGCTTTTTATTGCCCTCCCCCTCTTATTCCAGAAAATATAAAATTATAGGGCCTGCGTGATCGTAAATGTACCTCATGCTTCAACTTTCCACCCAGCTCCTTGTCTTAACTGAATGGATTTTTTACTACTGTACAGCCAGAGCTTTATATTCATAATAGAGTGTGGGTGGAGTCTATGTGTTTTAGTTATTTGTGAGAGTCTATGTGTAGGTAAGTTTGTTTATACTTTTAAGCATTTTTAAATGTGTGTGCTCAAAGATACGTTTCTCTTGGTCTTGAAGATAAAAAACGAGGATGTTCTGAGGGCAGTGGTGGCTCTCCTGGACACATACTTGCCTGATGTTGGCCCCAGAGACATTCACGAAACAGTACATTGCCCTGGGGTACAGACCCTTATTTTGGCACGGGACCATGCAGGTACATCACGCACCTTTTTCAGCCAACAGACATACAGTAAATTATGATATACAGAAGAAACATGCAACATTATTCTGGATTACTGAGTATTGGTCTAAGGTTTTGTTATGCCTTATCTTCTTTTTTCAACCATACAATGTCTCTCTCAGATGTTTTGGAGGAGTATAGAGGAAAAAGACCCAGGATCAAGGGAAAATGTTTGGTTTCAGTACCCTGTACAACAGCAGAGAGAGATTCAACACACAACGTGCTCTCCAAGCTATACAGTGATTCGGAAGAAAGCCAAGGGGAAATCTCAGAGGAAAGCTCAGAGGAGACCTCAGAAGAGGACACTACCAATAGGTTATTATCATAAAATTTACTTTCATTTTGCTTAGTACTAAAAATATATACACTATTAGGGGTGTCACGATTCTCCAAATCATCAATTCAATTACATTTGCGATTCTAAGGTTACGATTCGATTCTCGATTTGTACTTTTTTTGAAGCACAAAAAATGCTATGTCATTATTAGACTAGATTTTTATGAAATATAATATTTGACCTTGAACCCGGAGATGCCCTGCCATGTTAGTCGTGCTGCCAGTGGAAAAATATGGTACACGCACATACCTGATAAAACGAAACTTCCGGTTAGATGAACATTCCTGTCAACTTTGCACCTTAAAAATTGCTTTTATTACCGTCAGACGAGATTGTGAGAATATATCCCAATAAGTCAGGTTTAAATGCTGTTTTCATAACTCTTAAATAACTGAAATAAGCTGTTGTGAAACTTAAACAGATCTCAGTTCAGAGAAATTACCGGTCCTAGCACAGACACCATTCTGGTGTTTTTTGTTTCCCATGTAAAGAGCAGCTCGCGTGGTGTCTCTTGCATCTCCCATGCTATCTTTTGACTGGCTGTAGCTAGCTAGCTAAGTTAAAGGAGGTTGACTCGCAGCACTCAACACGTGTTTTTTTCCCCGCTTGGCAAGCCGACCGGACGTGACATGGGGGCGTGGCAGCATCGATGATTCCATTTTTTTATTCGAAGTTTGATGTTGTGAGTTAATTTCAATCGATTTAAAATCAACATGGTGACACCCTTATTCACTATGCATGCAAATATGTAAAGAAAGCTCAGACAAGCCTATCCCAAACTAAAATGCAGGTTTAAGATGTCTGAAAACAGCTTGCACTGACATATTTTAAAATATTTCCATGCAATTGTTTTGTCTCAAGATGCACACCAGTAATGTTTTTTGTAAAGTATGTTTGTAAAAACTACTTAAGTCCATTTTCTTAAAAAAAAATCCAGATCATTTACTCACCACCATGTCATCCAAAATGTTGATGTCTTCCTTTGTTCAGTTAAGAAGAAATTATGTTTTTTGGTGAAAACATTTCATGATTTTTCTCATTTTAATGGACCCCAACACTTTACAGTTTTAATGCAGTTTTAAAGGACTCTAAATTATCCCAAACGAGGCATAAGGGTCTTATCTAGCGAAATGATTGTCATTTTTAACAAGAAAAATAGAAAATATGCACTTTTAAACCACAACTTCCCGTCTATCTCCGGTCCTGTGATGCGCCCTGTGAAGGGTCCTAGATAAGACCCTTATGCCTCGTTTGGGATTGTTTAGAGTCCTTTGAAAGTGCAATTTTAAACTGCATTAAAGTTGTTAAGTGTTGGGGTCCATTAAAGTCCATTAAAATTAGAAAAATCCTGGAATGTTTTTCTCAAAAAACATAATTTCTTCTCGACTGAACAAAGAAAGACATCAACATTTTGGATGAGATGGTGGTGGGTAAATTATCTGGACTAATCCTTTAAATGTCCTAATATAACTAAGACCTAGTCCTGCCTTAATCTAACCAGCCTTTTAAGGTTTTAATTCAGATGAAACAAGCAATCTGTAACATTTTCTGGTGAAAAAAAACAATAATTTTTTTAAATCAGCCTTACCTTGATCTGCAATAGTAAGGTTATAATAAAAATGTTGGGTCAGATTTCTTGTGTTATATATGACTCCATTTGACTTCATCACACTTAAAAAAATGTACTCATTTACAGAGAAATGGATATAGAGGCAGGGGTGAGCGAGTGGAGAGCAAGGACTAAAGAGAAAGAGAGGTAAGGTGAAAGAGAGGAAAGGTTGTGGCGTATGACACTGATGGTTCTGATATGAACGTAAATCTTATTATGGATGTGATTGAGTGCGTTTGAGATAATCTACTCGGATCACAACAAACCAGGAGGTCGGCAAGTACATCTGTGATGTTGCTACAATAAACATGTTATTGAAAAGCTGAATAATAAAGCTATTATCACTGGTGATATGAATAGACTTTTTCTTTCATTTTTATGATATTATCATGAGTCCATTTAAACATGTTTTGCATTTGGGTGTCTTTTTGTAGAATTGGCCAAAAGGGTTTTGATTATTAAAGCGAGTAATTTAGACATGAGTCGGCACAAATCCTTTGTCGACATTAATAAAGAAAATAATAGTCTTTTCCTCAGAAACTAGGCTGTATTGTTTCTGATGATCTGTACCCTTTCAGAAGCCCCCTTAATGCAGGATGTCTACAGTTTGGATAGAATACATTATACAGACATCATTGTGACCTTATTATGGTCAATTACATTGACAAATACTGTCGTATTACAGTATGGCCGGATTCAGTGACAACACATGTACAGCTATACTGCATCTTATTATGGACAGTTACTGTGACGATGTTAGAGCATGGTGTGACAGAATGCAATCTTTTCAATCTTTACTCGGTCAATATTAAAGATATCAGAATTATATGTTTAAAGAATGTTCTTTACGTTTTGTAAGATGGTTTTATGTAGAAATCAGTAAAAACCACAAAAAAAACTTCAGCTGGGTTTTCACAGGCGTTGTAGGTTTACATATTTTATGAAATCATTTAAAATCATAATTTTATAATGCTGCCTAGTAGTTAGTGCACGTTTATATCTGTTGAGATCTGAAGCTCATATTATGTGAAATGTGGGTTAGAAACTTGGCTGTGTCATGTTTCCTATAATTTCCTGTTTACTCTCTAATATAAAGTAAAGTGTGCAGTGTTCTCTGCTCTGTGTAGGTGGTCTTGGGATCGATTCCGTGATGGCCTACATGAGTTCATTGAAGAAGCGAGGAATAGGAGAGAGATAAGGAAACGAGAAGTAGAAGAGATCCCAGCATCTGCAATAGGAGCTGAATCTCTCATCATGGCTGCTGCTTGCTACGAGTTCAAGTCACTGTGAGCAAACTAAAGTACACACACTGAGTATGCATTGAGCCTGATTCAATCAAACAGCTGGGAAAGAGACATTTAATATTATTTCGTGAAACAGAACACTAATAGCTTTTTGTCTTTGAGTATCAAATAGCATCATGCATGTTAATCTGTCGATTGCATTTTATACTGAGAGGAAGTTTTCGTTGATGAAACTTGAATTTTACACAAAATTTAACCAAAGTGTTTACTTTACTACCCTTTGTGTTCGATTTATTGATATTTGTGACCCTGTCTGTGAAATCCAAGTTGAAGTCTTATAATCTAATTATGAGATTAGGAGCATCAAAGTTTGACGTCCAATCATTGATTTCACTTTCAATTCTATCTTTGACATGACCTTACTCAGTCTATATTTAAGATATCAAGGTTATATCTTCACAGTTATATACTCACCTATACTGTGTTTGAGCCCCTTTCGCCTCCAGAACTGCCTTTATTCTACATGGCCTTGATTCAACAAGGTGCTGAAAGCATTCTTTGGAAATGTTGACCCACATTGATAGGATAGCATCTTGCAGTTGATGGAGATTTGTGAGATGCACATCCAGGGCACAAAGCTCCCATTCCACCACATGCCAAAGATGCTCTATTGGGTTGAGATCTGGTGAATGTGGGGGCCATTTTAGTACAGTGAACTCATTGTCGTGTTCAAAAAACCAAACTGAAATGATTCGATCTTTGTGACATGGTGCATTATCCTGCTGGAAGTAGCCATCAGAGGATGGGTACATGGTGGTCATAAAGGGATGGACATGGTCAGAAACAATGCTCAGGTAGGCCCTGGCATTTAAACAATGCCCAATTGCCACTAAGAAGCCTAAAGTGTGCCAAGAAAACATCCCCAACACCATTACACCACCACCAGCAGCCTGCACAGTGGTAACAAGGCATGATGAATCCATGTTCACATTCAGTTTACGCCAAATTCTGACTCTACCATCTGAATGTCTCAACAGAAATCGAGACTCATCAGACCAGGCAACATTTTTCCAGTCTTCAACTGTCCAATTTTGGTGAGCTCGTGCAAATTGTAGCCTCTTTTTCCTATTTGTAGTGGAGATGAGTGGTACCCGGTGTGGTTTTCTACTGTTGTAGGCCATCCGCCTTAAGGTTGTGCGCGTTGTGGCTTCACAAATGCTTTGCTGCATATCTCGGTTGTAACGAGTGGTTATTTCAGTCAAAGTTTTTCTTCTATCAGCTTGAATCAGCCGGGCCATTCTCCTCTGATCTGACCTCTAGCATCAACAAGGCATTTTCGCCCACAGGACTGCAGCATATACTGGATGTTTTTCCCTTTTCACACCTGTTAGGGATTTACAAGAGGAACCCAAGCGCAGACGGTGGTGGGGATGCACACAAACTCTTTATTCGAACAAACAGAAAATAAAGCCCACGAGGGGGCAAAACAACATAAACAGGATAACTTAATGAACAGGAATAAACACTAAACTGGACAAGATACAAGACTACACTAAACAGGATAACTCTTAACAATTAACTAGACTGACCACTAAACATACAATAGACGAGAATAGACTTGATTTTACCAGACAAAATACTCAGAGGTAAGGAACAAAGCACAAGCACAGGACCATGAATACAAGAGGATTAAATAGGGGAGCAAATCAAGGGGGGAACAGGTGAAATAAATCAAACAATAATGAGGAGAGGATGACAAGGGAGCGGGGCAAAAGTGACGAGACACGGGAAAAACGTGGCCTGATACAATAATACTAAGACCACGCTTTCCCACATAAAACATTGTACTGTCAGAACCCTGCCATACTGGACTAAATATTAAAACAAGACAAGGTTCCAGCAGGATCCTGACAACACCATTCTTTGTAAACCCTAGAAATGGTTGTGCATGAAAATCCCAGTAACTGAGCAGATTGTGAAATATTCAGACCAGCCTGTCTGGCACCAACAACATTGCCACGCTCAGAATTGCTTTAATCACCTATCTTTTCCATTCTGACATTCAGTTTGGAGTTCAGGAGATTGTCTTGACCAGGACCACACCCCTAAATGCATTGAAGCAACTGCCATGTGATTGGTTGATTATATAATTACATTAATGAGAAATTGAACAGGTGTTCCTAATAATCCTTTAGGTGAGTGTGTATATATATTTAGTTTTTTTCAGATAGGGTAACATTTATATACCATTTGTACTCATATATGTAGGGTCAGATGTTACAATTCTATTAGGATCACGCCTAAGACTGCAATGCAATTCCTTGTATTTTACATTCAGTGTAAAAATTCTGCCTTTTAGCATTTGAAATTAATATATACAAGTACTTTCTATGTCAGGGCAAAGTTTTCCACATGGAAAAAGCCCAAAGCAAACTCTTTACTGTTCCTCCTGTCGCCTCAGTCAGCATTTCACCACTTCAGTGGATTTTTAAAAGATACTTTATTTATATCACCAAACTGAAACAAGCCTTGTCATTATAAGATCCCACTGAAGGTTGTTGCTCCACCCTGAGTCTATTTCCAATACAGTGAAGAAACCGGCCCTGCCTTACTGCATATGGTGTGTTATTACCAGTCAATGAGAGACTAAAGCTTTCTCTCTTTCTTTCTCTCTCGCTCTCTCTCGCTCTTGCTCTCTCCCCCCTCCCTCACTTCATATTTGTGGCAAAGGTTTCCACATGGTCAGTGGTTTAGTATAACCTGCCACACACACCCTTAGTAAAACATGGATAAAGTATAGTGACAGTAAATGACGTGTTTCACCATTTTTTTATGTAAAACAATATTTTCTGCTAACAGGGCCTTGGGAGGTCAGTGGATCTAGGAAGGTTTACTTTGGAAAGTTTAGATGTAAAACCTTTTTGTGTACCATGTTTTCATGTAAATAAGCATTTTTTTTTCAGACTCTTATGTTTAGATTCAGTCATTTCAGTCTTATGGCAATGAAAAGGTTATTAGTCAGTAATCAGAATGCCTTATTTTTTACAAATGTCACTTTAGTCTTTTTATTGGTATTTAATGTCTTTGCAAAAACATGCACTTCTTTAGACAAGACATAGTTAACCGTTACAAAATGACTAAAGATGCAACTAGAAACATTGGAAATAATGTAAAAATGAAGAAACTGTACAACACATTAGGAGGCGATGTGATCCATGTCACTACAACATTCGGGTTGAATTCAGATTCAAGGGACACACGTTTGATTAACATATAATTTGTGCCAAAACAATCTTACAGCAAAGAAAATGCCTTTTTTAAAATAACAGACCATCTCACAAGGTTAGATATTTTATCTATATTTTTATTTTTAATGCATTTGGTACAAAGTGTTAACCACAGCGAATTTGTGTACAGTAAGTGCATGCATTTCCTGGGAATCAAACTCATGACTTGGGTGTTGCTAGTACCATGTTCTAATAGTGAGCTAGGAACACACTTTTATACCATAAAAGCATGATGTATAATGTATAGTCGCAGCGTAATGGACTAAACATTAACGTGCCCACATACAGAATTCATCTATGAACACAGCTAATGTGCTGTAAGTGTTTATGTAATGAGAAAAACGGTATAGCAGAAATTGATACAATCAAAATAGTGATGGGAGGCTTTACTGTTTCTCTCTGTGAGATTGCAGGTCTACGGGAGACATGGCGCTTCAACTTTCCCTTTTGGCTGTTAGGAAATGTTTCTGGCATCTAGGCATTGGCGGTTACATCATGAAGGTAAACACAAGCACAAGCGTTACCTCTGTATGCACATTTTTAGGCAATTTTTCTGTCCCTATGAGCGAGCCACTTGTATTTGGTCAGCCAACACTGAACTTGCCATAATCTGCTTTTAATATTGTGTTAGAAAGTGAAGCTATTGTTTTGTCAGGGCTCCAGACTAACTTTTTTCACTAGGAGCACAGTGGCCCCCAACTGAAAATTTTAGGGGCGCAACCAGAAAATTTAGGGGCACATGCCGTAAATCAACATTCTAACCAAATATTCACATTTCTACTAATTTCCACTGTATTACTAATAAATACTTTAATGCTAGATGCAGAAAGTACAATGTGCTGTTTCAAATTCAGTGTCACATCACAAAAAAAGTCAAATTTACTGGTCGCACATGGGCGACTGGATGTAAAATTCAGTGGCACACTCTCAAATTTTGGTTGGCAGTCTGGAGCCCTGTTTGTTGTAATTATGCCAACAATGAACATACTGTAATTCAGTCATTGTTCACGTTTATGCATTCAGCAGATGCTTAAATCCAAAGCACATTACAAGCTATACATTTATGTATGTGCACACCCTGGGTTCAAACCCATGACCTTTACAAACTCAGTGCTCAACAGTACTAACTAAGCTATAGGAACCCTCATGTATCATGTACCTTCATGTATAGATACTGCCCTCTGTTGTTTGTATGCAGTACTGCTATTTAAATAAATAAAAAATAGATTTGATCTTATGTTTGTGTGTTTGTATCATCGTCTTTTTCAGCTTTTGAAGACTCAGTCTATGGTAGGACAATATGATGTACTTGTTGTCCATGCTGACAGCGATGCAGTGGGTTTCTTCAAAGGCCACGAGCTCACGGACGACCTCATGCTCAATGACAAATACAAGTACCAATACAATACTGGCTCACTATGCAATGCTGTCACAGATAGGTTGTGTGTATCATGTGTATCAATGTTGAAATTTCTAGAAATGCAATATACACATTTATTTATTATACAGAGAGCTAAAAGAGGATTGGACCAACAGTATTCTGATGAGCTACCTGCCACCCTTTACCACAGGTGAGACACACACTCAAACAATAAAAACAGATTTTCACTTAATGTTTTCATTATTCTCATCCCTTTACAGATTTACAAATGAGAAATCCTGGTTTCTCCCTAAACTTCACAGAGTTGGAGATGGATCTAAAAATAGCGTGAGTTAACACATTGATATCCATGCAGAACTCAATAGTGGGTGCAATAGTGGTTGCCAGGGTGTTGACCTTTAACCCTAAACACTGTACAAGCAATAGCCGTAGCAAGCGTCACTGTATGTGAAATATACGTAGTTAAGTGTTGTCTTTTGGTGACTTTTTTGTGTTAGAGGGTCGCAAGCTCTCTCTGCCTATCAGCAACAGGTGATATGTGTGACCAGGCTAATACGAGAAGTCAAGACATTACGCACACAGGTAATATTTTTTATGTTGCATGATACAGTAAGTGATGGTGTTTTAAACTATAAATATATCTCTACTATATATTCAGAACATCAATATTAAATTTATTTGTGTATGTGTACACTTCGACTGCCTTTTTAGCTTGATACACAGCGCGAAGTAGTGGAGCGCCTTCATTCCCGTTTAGAGCACGAGAGACAAACACGTAGGAAAATAGGTTCGTTCAGTTTCAGTTTGATTTGATGTCAATAGTAATAAATGTATGCGATAACTTATTTTAATTCTTAAATTTTGTACATTTCTATAGAGCACAGATTCTTGATGTACAAGCTAAGGAACGCAAAACAACTGTTAGGCAATACTGAGACAGAATCAGGTGAGTGTGTGTGTGTGTGTGTGTGTGTGTGTGTGTGTGTGTGTGTGTGTGTGTGTGTGTGTGTGTGTGTGTGTGTGTTGTGTGTTGTGTGTGTGTGTGTGTGTGTGTGTGTGTGTGTGTGTGTGTGTGTGTGTGTGTGACCGAATGCCTTTAAAATTCATTACTTGTCAGACAGACTCAGTGACCATGATATCCATTTAAAGCACCTGACCGATAACAAACTAAGACTGACCTTTGCTCGCTAGCCCAGTTATAAAAGCTTTATGTCTTCAAGCCTGGACTAATGGAGCCAGCCTGCTGAGTTATTATAATGAGTCATATGAGTCATATGTGCATGTTCCTCCTCAAGAGAGAGACAGCAGAAGCTCCTAAGATCTATACTGCCAGAAGAGGTGCAATAAATATTTTGTTCAATGAGGTTCACCCAGACAGTCGTTTCAGTCAAACTAACCTGACATTTATTAAATAACTAAACAACGTTTAGTCATTTGTGGCGATTTTTACTTAAAGTGAGTTACATGATACAATACATGGATGTTTTATTAAAATCAACACAGTGATGTTGCCTACTTGTGCATAAAATTGCTGCAAAAGTTGAACACACATAAACACCTGGTGGGTTACAGATGCTGTACTGTCTCTGTGCTTTCCAGATGTTCAGGAAGATGATAACCATGAACATTTAAGTACAGAAGAACAAGAAGTAGAGCAGTTAGATGAACCATCTATCCAAACAACAGAGGCCGCTGAATGCTCATACCGCTAAATTGTACTTGAAAAATAAAAACTGTGCTCTCGGGATGTTAAACATAGTACTGTATGTGCATTTATTTATTTACTTTTAAAAGATTTATTAGAAGTTAAATGTGTTTTAATAATTTAAATTATATAATAATAATAATATAAAAATTACCCGTTTGTTATTTGTTCTCATTTTTTCAGATTTAAGGGCTTTACTGTTGTTTGGCCATTTTTTGGTAAGGTTGTTATTTATGTATAACGTCCATTTATGAAAACACCATAGGGCGCTGAATGTTAAACTTGTGCTCCCGTGATGTGCTATCCTATCTAATGGTAAGTCGTGTCATAGTCACAAAATATTTTATTAATTTATTCGTGTTATTGAAAGATTTTTCGCTGTTTTTGTGCCTTTGAGCACAAATGTCTTTTTCGTGTCACCCACCACACATTTCTATAAATAGTTTTTCTTGTGTGTGACATGACTTTCTTACCAAGCCCTAGGGTGACATTGGAGTAAAAAAATCGAAAGTTTAGTTTCATGTGCTCACGCGAAACCTTCATGTGCAGAATCTTTTTTAAAAGTTTAGTTTCGCGTGCTCACGTGAAACTTTTGCGTGCATACGCGAAAGTTTCACGCGAGCACGCAAAACTAAATTCGATAGTGCACACGCAAAACTAAACTTTATTTATTTATTTAATGTCCCCTTAGGTGCTCCGTACTTTCTTAATCGTGTCATTTTATATTTTGTTTTCTCATTGTTTTTCAATCTTTGTCACTTTGGGTTGGGGTTAAATTAGGATTTAATTTTATGTATTGGTTTCTACATGTTTTCTTACGCTTTTAAAACTATTCTCACTTGGTGTTGGGGTTAGAGTTGGGGTTTGGAAAAAAATTGAATGAGAAAGTCATTCTAACCCCAATCGACAATCGTAAAAAATACGAAAAAAGTATGAGAAAACAAAATATAAAATTACACGATAAAGAAAGTCGTGCCACAGACACGAAAAACTATTTATAGAAATTCATGCTGAGTGACACAAAAAAGACATTTGGGCTCAGTGGCACGAAAATCAGCAAAAATTGTGTAAATAAAACAAATAAATTAATCAAATATTTTGTGACTAACACGACTTGCCGTGAGATTTGGTTGTGATATTATACATAGTATTGTATGTGCATTTATTTATTTACTTTTAGAAGTTAAATGTGTTTTAATAATCTAAATTATATAGTATTGTTTAGCTTTAAAGAGTTTTGTACTTTTACATATGACACTTGTTTGTCATTTGTTCTCCATTTTCACACGTTATGACCTTTTTGGCCCTCTTGGCCTTTTTGATTTTGTAATATTGAGAGCCACTTTCTTATTCAAAATAAAAACTTTTGTAAATATACCAGTTGCTAACAATATTTTTAATTAAAAACACAACACACATTAATAAGTAACTTTTATTGTGCACCTGCATATTCAAAACTCAGAAGAAGGTGTCATATGCTAAAAGATAAGCATCATTATACATGTAAAGTTTCCGGTCAACTGGGTTATAATTCAGATTGGCTATACCCGCTGCAACTTTCTCAAAAGGTAAAGAAAGAGTGTTTATCTCCTGACCAGTGGCAGTATCAAAGGCATAAAATACCTCGTCTTGATAAGTATTAACAAAACGTGTCGCATACAAGACACCGCACACCATAAACGTGCTAGTGACAGATCTCTTAAACAAATGTGTTTTCCAGGTATGCGTGATATTGAGCTCAATCGGGTCCAATCGGCTCACAACGATGTTGCCGTGGTTCTCCTCCGTGGCGTATATCACCCATACAGCGCCTTGATCTGCTTCCAGATCAAAGTCTGTCCAATCACGACAGCTGTAGTAGCAGAACGGAAATTTGTTTTCGAAACCAGCACCATCTATATTCATACGCTTGGTCGTCTTTGTTGTAATATTGTAACTGCAAATCTCAGCTTTGGTGTAGCATTGGTAAAACACAGTGTTATCGTACAATATAGTGCCTGAACCCTGGACGGCATTCTTGTCAGTATAAGCCGGTGCTATCGGTTCGTCCTTGTAGTTCTTGCTTGCCATGAAATCTTCGTATGAGTTGTAAATTCTGATTGTGTTGCCGTGTTTGTTTCCACTGACCAGGCAGTGCTCCCAGTAGATTTTCTTGCTGTTCAGTTGGGCATCTCGGCCCCACGCACCAGAGATGTACGACTTACTGAAGGAATTCAGTTTGGTGACTTTTGGAGAGCTTATGTTGGTCATGATACGCTGATGACAAGAACCTGCAAGTAGCACAAAATATGTCCTCTCAGTAATGTGTAAACAATTTGTACTTGCTTGTCTCTCCAAAAATGCACATCTTTACATTTAAATAATCCATCCCGCAGTATAAATATGTACTGTACTTACTTCTAAAATCGTATGGTAAGGTTCGACAGGTCTGTACGCGATTGCTGAGGTCACGTAACCTCTTCTTCATTGTGTCGAGATTGAATGTGTCATCTTTGTACATCTTTTGGACATCGCTCTTTGCTTTACTCAGCTGAAAAAAAATCATACGTTTTTCTCACATTGTCAGGTATAACCTTACATCACTTGAATAGTTTCACATTTTGTAACCTGTAATGAACATCTACCTCATCAAGCAATTTTTGTGCCTCTTCAGGATTGTGCACTTGTGTTTCTTCAATAGCACGATGGATATTCTGGAGTTCTTGGTTCAGCTGCCGCAGGTGAAGAGCGTTGTACAGTCCACTTGTTTGAAGATAATCAAAGCGCTTCAGACGGTCTGTAATGTTTTTAATGGTGGCTTTCATCTTCGGCAGTTCTTCATTTTGATTTGAGACCTGCAAGTCATTCCAAAAAAGGATGTACAGATGTACATCTACATTAGCTTTATGCATTTGGCAGACGCTTTTATCCAAAATGATCTTTGAAATTGAATCAATGACCTTTGAGTTGCAAGCACAATGCTCTACCAATTGAGCTAAATACACACATTTAGAGATAAATATGTACAATTTGACACTATAAATGATTTAAATTGACTTTACCTGGTTCCGAAACTCTTCCAGGTTGTTCTCACAGATCTGGATCTGTGTTGTGACGTCCAGGAACCGTGCCGCAGGGAAGCTCCAGATGGAGCTGTTTACTTTACACACACAGGAATCATTCTTCAGTTGACCTGGGACTCTCTGAGCCTGACTTGTCACCTTTATGTAAGCAAAATCACACACACATTCATATTCAGCTTGAGTAAATGCTATATATCTGAAATGAAAGAGCAAATTCAGAACACAAAAGTACTTACGATTACAGCGAGGAGTAGCAGCAGGAGCATGGCGACAAAATGAAATGAAAAACTGAAGGACCTGCTTTAAACGTGCAAGATGTTGCAATCATAGATGTATGCAAATTTTGCTGTGTTTTCACATGTAAGGGAGGATGTGAAACTTGCACAAATGTGGCATTTTAAAAAATTAAGGAAGATATTAAGTTGAGAAATGTAGGAAAGTTCAACCACAGTCATCGATACTCATGCAACCCCAATCCCCCACCACCCAGAAAAAGTTTACAACCCCAGTTTATGAGTTTATTAACATATTTAACACTTTTATCCCAAAGTAACATTGCACAATGCATATACATTGATCAATATGTGTGTTTCTGTGGGATCAAACCTATGCCTTTTGCATTGTGAACACAATTCTTTCAATTGAGCTACATAGAAACACAAAGCATATTTAAATCAAAATAAATTTGCTCATTTCTCAAGGTGAACTGATTATTTTAAATATATATATATATATATGATCCCACATTTTTTACCTCATATGTGACCCTAAACCACAAAACCAGTCATAAGGGTTTTTTAAATATTGTATTGATGTATGGTTTGTTGGGATTGGACAATATTTGGCCGAGAAACAACTATTTGAAGATCTGGAATCTAAGGGGTGCAAAAAATCTACATTTTGCCTTTAAAGTTGTCCAAATAAAGTTCTTAGCAACACATAGTACTAATGATAAATACATGTTTTATATATTTACGGTAGAAATTTACTAAATATCTTCATGGAACATGATCTTTACTTAATAACATAATGATTTTGGCATAAGAGAAAAATCTATCATTTCGATGCAATGTATTGTGGGCTATTGCTAAAAATAGACCTGTGTGACTGGTTTTGTGGTTTAGGGTCACATATGGACAGAACTGCAAACTACAAGTTATGTCATTGACTTCAGTATTGCAACAAAATGCTAAAATGCTTCCTTTGATCTGCAAAAGGCAATAACTGAAATTTATCTTTTCTTGAATCCCACTCATATCCCTTCTATTAGAAATGTATTGAGTGTCACCTTTAAAAATAAAACTGCAAAAAAAATGTGGTAACACTTTACTTGAAGGGGTGTTCATAAGACTGACATGAGACCTTCATAATCATGACATGACACGTCTTATGGACATGAAGGAGATCATTTATGACAACTGTCATTAGGTGTCATTTTTAGATTATGTAATTTTTAACGCAAATATGACATTGTTTGAAATGTTTTTGTTATGACAACTTGACATAAACCAATAAATCATAACTTGTCATAAATCTGTCATAAACATGACATAGCAGAATAATGATCAAACTTAAGAAACTACCTAGCTTTATGGGTTAACATTACATTAAACTGTCATTTAAATGTCATTTAGTGTTAATACTATGTGAAAATATGTGTAACCTAACAAAATGAAACAGACATGTCAAAATATTATACTTCACTTTATTTATGTGCACAACAATACATAAAAAACTGACAGCTAACAGAACTAGTTTTTCCTCACATAGAGGGTTCTGACATAGAAGAAAAAACTAACAAAACATTTAATGAATTTAATTAATTAATTAAACGTAATTAACTGTTTTTGCAGTGATTTGGACCCAGCACTGCATGGCTTAAATTATTATTGTAAAGATTTCATTTAATTTGAGGTGAATCGGTCTCCAAATGCAATAAAATATTGTTTCATTAATTTTAATTATTGTTATTATTATTATTAAGGGATTGATTTTATTTGTTTAACACATGGAGGAAACTTAAAAAAAACATTATGAACTGAAGAATATTCATGATGTTGTTATAAAACTATTTGACAGAGTATTAACACTTGTCAAATTACTGTAGTTGAGGTCAAGAAAAATATTCATGACGCTGTTATAAAATTATATTAATGACAAATTCAATTTGTATCACTGGTTAAAAGTGGTCAGTTATGTTGTCTTGGTAATGTCAAGTTGTCATTAATGTCGAGTTGTCATAACAAAGACATCTCAAACAATGTCATCTTTGCTTAACAAAATGACATAATTGAACAAATGACACTTAATGACAGTTGTCAAAAACGTGCATAAAATCTCCTTCATGCACATGGCACGTGTCATGTCAATCTTATGAACACCCCTTTAAGTAAAGTGATACTAAAATCAATATGAGAATATAAACAGTGTTGTAAGGAAAGAGTATTTGTACAAATGAGGGGAAGTTTACGATACAAACATTAATTTCGGTATTGCAGCATATGGTCATAAATCTGCCCAAGAAATTCACCATTTGGAATTATAGAGGAAACATAAAAATTACTAACTTCTTAATTTTACATTTATTTCTGCTTTTTCTTTTAGTGTCAGCAGAATTGTATGGCTTTGACAAAGTCTCTCATGATGAACACATGTGGATAAGAATTAATATATTGAAAAGAATGACATTAATAATAATAATAATGCATTTTATTTCATGACGCCTTTCAGAACACCCAAAGAAAGAAACAGTAAAATGCATTTAAGTCTCAATAAATAATTTAATAAAAAAGCCTGTTACCTGTATAAACAGAAATGTCTTAAAACGCTTTTTAATTAATTAAGGAATAACTTAAAGAATATTACTATATTGATAATAGCAAAAAATATCCATGGTACACTGTCACCAAAAGTATATTTAGTCCACCTAAAAAATGTAGCAACCCTGTTCCAAAAAAATGCGTTGCATAATGTTGTAAACCATTTATTTTTTTAATACAATTCAAAATCCTAAACTTAGTATTTCACACTAATATATGGTTTAATGTGTACAATGAATCCATTGTAAGTCTCAAAATGCATAAATGTAATTTACCAATGTCTTGTTTGCATGTTATACTGTGTCTCTGTTCCCTGAAAGATACTTTGAAGAACTGAAGTGTAATATAAGTGTGGGATTTATGAAGTGTAATATATATCACACACATATATGACTGTCTTGGCTTTCCATGCATTTTTGCACCTTATTTTCTTCAGGGGTCCAATATTTTTTTCCGTGTCACAAATGATTACAAATAACTTATGGACATATATGGTTTGATTTCTTTGCATGTATGGATTGCATGGATTGTTACCAACATCTGGTGAAAATGCTACAAATTCATGTCAGTAGCACCTTTAGAAATATATTTACAAAAAAAAACTTATTTTACCCGCTGTATCTATTGCAAAAGAACATACAGTAACTAGATGCACTTTACTAAAGTACTTTAACTACTTAAAGGGATTTTTGGAAAATGTGACCCTGCCTGTTTCCTACATAAAATCGAATATTTTGTGAAAATATATCTTTAATATTGACTGAAGTAAAGCTATGTCAAAGATTTAAATCAATGAGTGAATTCAAACTGTGATGCTCCTGATCCCATAATTAGATTATCTAAAAAATATTGGGTTGTTTTTAACCCAGGGCTGGGTAACTATGACAGAACACATTTATGGGTTAAAATGACCCAAATAATGGGTTAAAAAAACAACCCAAAATTTTTAAGAGTGTATGATGGGTCACAAATATACAAGCTCAGTGTTCAATTTGTCAAAAGTAAAAAATCACAGATGAGGAAACCCCTGTTCAAAAAGCGAACCGCCTCCTAAATATTAGGATCAGAAGCTGAACTTCTTCAATCTGAGATCATTTCATCGTGTCAGCAGAAATGGGTGACTGGTTTAAATTTCTGCTGTCGCACAAGGTTCATCTTTGTTCTCAAGGCTACAGGATTCAAACCGTTCCAGTCACAGACATGAGTCGGTTTTATTTATTCTTTCTGATGCTCATCATTGCTCTTATTTCACCACAGGTAAAATATAACTGTACCTTATATAACAAAATTACATTTAACTGTAATAAAACTGTGCATTTTTAAATTATAGAGTGGTTTTTATTAATTGCTTTAAAATAATTCATTTTTCTTTTTTGATATATTGATATCTTATTGTTTGCTTCACAGCCGGTAAGAGGAAAGGGCTGTGTGTGCGAGCTACACAATTCAGAGTCTGCATTCCCTGAAAACAAGCTCAGCAACGTAGAGATCATTGCCAAGGAGTGTATAAGAAACATCAGTTCAGAAAAGGTAATAAAATGTAAATAAATATATTTTTTTCTATCTACATTTTATGATTACTAATCTACACTGTTAGAAAAAAATGGTCAAATGGTTCTAACATGTATCATGAGGTGCAGATATGTATACATTTGATACCAATATGCACCCTTGATATACTAATATGTATATTTAAAGTACTAATAAGCCCTTTTAATTTGCAATACTTTATGTACCTCTGAGGTACTAACATGAACTTTTTAGGTGCGACCCTCAAGGGTACAGCCAAGTGGGGTATATATTTTGACCATTTATATCTATAATTGCAGTATAATTGCTATTTCTGATTATGTGTGTAGAGGACAGAAGGTGACAGACTTGTGCTGGGTCTACAACATCGTATACAACATCTAAACGAGAATGTGTCCATGCTGGAAAAAGAAGACGATGGAAATCTGTATGCGGCTGTGTCTCTGCGCATCATTCAGTTAGAGTTAGCTGAGATTCAAGATCTTCTGGACAAACTCAGCAGATCCACCAGCAATAACCAGCAACTCAGTGCAGCGACTGCAGTTCAGGTGACTGTTCAGTATTACACGTCATGTATGCTTATTTTTTATCATTTGTTAAAGGTGCATTGTGTAACTTTTAGAAGGATATCTTGACAGAAATGCAATATCATATACATCATATTATCAGTGGTGTATAAAGAACTTACATGATGAACTGTATTGTTTTTATTACCTTAGAATGGGGCATAAAATTATGTTTTCAAGGGACATTTGAAAAACCTAAATTAGTACTGATTTGAATCTTAAAATTTTACTTTTTATATTTTATGAAGAGGTTAGCTGTTTTAAAACATAATGCTTAAACACATTATGGCGCTTTTCCATTATGGCGCTTTTCCATTGCATAGTACCCCACGGTTTAGTTTAGTTTGGGTCGGGTCAGCTTACTTTTGGGAGCTTTTCCATTGGGTGCAGTATGTAGTACCCGATACTTTTTTTCGTACCACCTCGGTTGGGGTTTCAAGCGCCCGAGCTGATACCAAACGTGACGCGAAAACACTGTAGATCACTGATTGGTCTGAGAGAATCGTCACGTCATCGCTAAAATGTAAATATTAGCTTTAGCTTACTGCTAGCTTGCGCTGTCTCAAGCAAACATGTTGTTATCTGTGTTCTGCTATAAGTTTCCAAACACCCTTTTAGCCATGAAAAACATCCGCAGGTTGAGAATCCGGGACACCATAATAGTTTTTTCCAGACTTGCAGTTTGTGGCGGCACATTCGCGACGTGCACGTCCGCATTATATATGCTTAAATGCAATCTGAATGAGGCTCAGCGGAGCGCCGTGGACTGACGCCACGGGTCGGGTGTTTGAACAGAAACTGTCATGTGAGACAGAGGTAGTTATAAACGCGATGTGCAAACATCTATTTGTGGTGGCCAATTTTAATTTTGTGGGAGACTGAGAAATAAATGAATGTATGGGAATGTACAACAACGCTCTCACATGTATGATGTCACAGCAGTAGGCAGCGTAAATATAACGACACACCTATAATCCCTCACACTATGAAGTGTTACTAAACTCGATGGAACAGCTAACCAAGCCAAAGTGAGGTCAGCTGACCCCACCTGACCCAAACCAAACCGTGGGAATGCAATGGAAAGCACCATTAGTTGTTAATTAGTACAGAATATCTATGAATATCTAAAATAAAAATAAGGCCCGAAAAGTCTTTTTATTTCACTCATGTGTGGTAATCTAGGAGAGGGTAATTTTCAACCTAGCATTCATTTGCTAACTGTATGTTAATATTTGACCAACCAATGAAAAAAACAGCATTATAGTGTAATAGTTGTATTTTCTCACATTGTTATAGCTTCAGGATATGAATGAGACAATGATGGATCTGGAAGACTTTGACCACACACTGGTGATGGAGAAACAGCGTGAAAACCAGCGTATTAAAAGAGACCTGAAACTCTGCACGGATGAGCTCAATGCTACATCACCACCTCCTACACTTTCCCCAGGTACATTCGTTTTTCATTCGGCTATTTATCCACAGCTAACAAGTTCAAGTGTTAAACTTAAACTTATTTTTCTCTTTAGGCAACTGTGGTCTGGGTCAGATGGTAAATGTGTCGGGACCCAAAACCTATTCCCTCACGGTATACGGGACGTCTTACAGTTTTGGTGCTTGGGGCAAGGATGCAAACCCTGCTCCAGGAGATGAGAATAAATACTGGCTGGTGGTCTTGTCCGCAAGTAATGTATTCGGGCACTTTGTCCGCCAATACAATAGTATGAGTACTATTTTATTAGGCATAGGTCCTACAGATGCGTACATATCAAGCTCTAACCCCACAACTAACACAATTCAGGGACCAAACATGGTTTTGTATGGAAATGCGCTCTATTATAACTGTTATAATACATATTCCGTCTGTCGGTTTAATTTGACGACTCGCACGGTTAGTAACGTGGCACTGCCGAGTGATACAGGTTTTAATAGCAAGTTTCCATTCGGACATCTCGGCACAACATACGGCTATACAGATATGGATTTTGCCACGGATGAATTTGGTGTGTACGTTATATACACAACAACAAGCAATTTCGGGAATATAGTCATCAGTAAAGTTGAGACCAGCACTCCGCCCGTTCTGGGCCAAACCTGGTCAACTTCACTGCACAAAAAAACTGTCACAAATACTTTCATGGTATGCGGTGTGCTGTACGCAACCAGGTATATAGACAAAGACATAGAGGAGATCTTTTACTCATTTGACACCAAAACCAACACAGAGCGCTACGATTGGAGAATTCATATTAGGAAGATGCAAGCCAATATTAAATATCTCAACTACGACCCCAGAGATCATTTGCTGTACGTGTACAGTGATGCCTACATTTTAACACATGAAATAATATTTGAGTAGGAATTTGTCTATTTCCTAAACAAAACAGTCAGTGGCTTCAGATTTTCACCATGCATGTGTATTTACACTGCTCTCTGTTGTTTGTATGCAGTACTGCCATTACACTTGTACTAGTAGTAGCCAAAATATAATGTCTGAAGGGATAAGGATTTGTATAATATTTGCTTTGAATGCCCCCTTCAGGTTAGATTAAACCATTAAAATATAAGCTGTATTGACATGATTGACAAAACACAAAACTTTAAAGGTATTATTGGACAAAATCATTTGGCAAAAAGTGTTTTATATGACTATACAAAAAATGATATGTAATATTATTGTAATACATTATTGTAATACATGTAATAAATCTCAAACTGACTACAATTTTATCTGTTTTTAATATTTTGTTGTCATTGTCCTGCACTCTCAGAAAAAAGGTACATGAAGGTACAAAAGTTGTCACTGGGGCGGCAATTTTTCAGAAAGTACACATATAACTAAAAGGTGCATATTGGTACCTCAAAAGTATATATCTGTACCTAAATGCTACATAGGACTTTTTTACAAGGTACAGCCCCAGTAAGGTACAACTTTTGTACCTTGTTTTTTGATAGTGTGAGCTATGTCTTATTAAAGGCGGGGTGCATGATTTTTGAAAAACACTTTGGAAAAGGGAGTCCGGCCGAGTACAAAAACACACTTGTAGCCAATCAGCAGCCAATCAACCCCTTGCGTGTCTACTAGCCAACATCGTTGCCTGGGTTGGGTATGTGTGGGGCGGGTCAATCAAAAGAAGGTCCAGATTCTATTTGTAGGGGCATGTTTGTTTAAGTGATTTCAAATGTCAACATTGGCTTTCAGAGATCATGCACCCTGCCTTTAATGCATATTTGATAACAGACAAAAATGTCAATTGTGAAAGCTGTACTTTTTTGGACTCGCTATTTGTATGTCCGGTATTACACTTTGGATGTAGTTTCATACAATTAATCACATGCAATTTCACAACCTCTTTCCTATCATGATTTTAGAAATGTTACAGTTGGACATTTATGTGCAATTGTTAAATGTTTTGGTAGCACTTTACGTGTACTTACCTTGTACATATATGGTAAATAAGTTGTACTTACCGACAAATGTATGATACTTACTTTTAGGTTTCTACATGGTAATTAATTGGTATCATTACCAGTGGTACATACTTGTTAGTTATTATGTAACTCTAGATAAGTACTGGGTAATACTTATAGTGTAGGTATACTGTAACTAACAAGAAACAATACTGTACTTACAAATAAATGTACAATATAAGTATTTAGTTTTGCCAGGCAAGTTAGGGTAAATGAGAGATATTTATACATATATGATAACTAATTTCAAACACTACTGTACTTACAAATTGTATATACACAATAAGTGTGTGGTACCTGTAGGCCAGTGTAAGTTAATGGCTGGCACATATGGTGTATGTATATGTTAAATAACAAGCAACACTACTGTACTTACAAATAATTCAATTTCAATTCAAATTTATTTATATAACCCTTTTTCACAATACGTAATTGTTTCAAAGCAGCTTTACATTATAGTAGAAGCAAAGAAAAACACAGAAAATCGACAGATAGCACAACATAACAAAGCAGGTAAATTTGCTGCGGCTATGAATCAACATTATAAGCGAGCGTATTACTAATGTAACATATAGGAGAGGGTGCTAAGTTAAGCCCAAGAAGGCTGCCTCCCCGGGTTGAAAAACCCCCAGACTTTTTAGCCGGGGAAGTAAAAAAGTCCTAGGAGGGAAAAACCCTTGGGAGATATATATATTTATATATACATTGAAACGGATAAAGAGATTAAGCGGGTGTGTGGTACCTGCAGGCAAGTGTAATTTATACTTATACCATATGATAACCATTTTGGTACTCAGTATCTTTGTCCTTATCATTAAACAACCATTTGCATTAACTACTGGGTACATTCACTAGTACGTCCATGGTAACTGAATGGAAACAGGATAAAGTGTTGTTTTTTACACAGTTATTACATAGGACCTACCACCTAAGATATAGCATCATATACATGTCACTTTGAGTCAAACCCAACCATTGACTATCATACGCATTAACTACTGGGTACATTCACTAGTACACACTTATTGTGTATATACAATTTGTAAGTACAGTAGTGTTTGATATTAGTTATTATATATGTACACTATAAATACCTGTCATTTACCCTAACTTGCCTGTAAATACTAAATACTTATATTGTACATGTATTTGTAAGTACAGTGATGTTTCTCGTTAGTTACAGTACACTATAAGTATGTATCTGTTATAACCTACACTGTTAGATGTCGCTGTAGATTTAGCAGTACATTACTGTAAAAATCCACAGTACTATACTGTATGTGTACATTACAGTACAGTACTGCAGTTCATAATGCATTCTGGGTAAATTTGTTTGAGCGGGAACATTTTACAGTATCTTTTGGTCTTGATGTAACCTTGCTGTAGCCATTGCTGTAATGTGCCAGGTGTACTTGCAATCAGAGAAAGTGCGCCAACGTCAAATCACACAGAGGGAGAGAGAGCACAACTCCTGGCTGCAGCTGAAGGAGGACGATTGATTTCTGGCAGTTCGGTAAGTTTGAAATATTTCTGTTTCATGAAAACTTAATTTTTAGTTTAAGAATGTTGTCAATAGTTTGTCACAATATTGTTTTAAACGTGCAATGAGAGAGAAAAACGGTCGCCAACAAAGTTTCAATCTCCCTCAGAAAGTAAGCTAACGTTACACACAGATGTCTACCGCTGCTTTAACTCGCTTGACACCTTTATTAATGAATATAGGGTTGTTTTAACTAAATTATGAGGGTTTTGGTGAGTTTATAATGTGTTGAAAGTGTGGTGACAATGAAACTATTTTTAACGAAATGGACAAAGACAACCCGCCAGCGCGGTCTTGCGGTCCCAGCATAATGGTCGTTTATCTCGGCGTTTCATCCGTTCAGTTAGCGTCAGAGAAAAGTATTAAGTTCGACTGTTTGGCAAGGCTGACTCGTGGTTGTAAACAGACAGGACTTGACACGCCGTACACATCATACTGTAGTACCGCAGTCCTCCTCCACAGAAGTGAGAACAAGAAACCTCATATTTAACTGGATACATGCATCGATTTCATCGCAGCTTTAACTTCGACCAAATATCATTCAGACCTGGGCTCATCTTAATATCAGATGAACGAAAGGGATTGCCGCGCTTATTGTTGTTGTTATTATATTACGGTATATCAGCAAAAGCAAAGAATATCTTCTCTTAAGCGTTTTACACGTCCAGTAAGTTGTCCAATACATTTTTATGGCATATTGTTTCCACCACTTCAGATGCATTACATGCAGTATATATAAGTTTCCAAAACGCATCAAATCAATGCACGAAAAGAGAATGGGCTCCGCATTTACGTACCTTTGTCTTCTCGTCTCTGTCATCTGATCCTTCATCTCTGGATGTAAAATAGTCCAATATAACATCGTGTAGGAAACTGGCATCACCAGGATTGCTCAGATTTAGGCGATTATGTTTATCTTTAAAGTGAGCAGCCAGCTAGCTACTAACTTAGTTAAAAAACTTTGCGTGAAATAGCGTGTTACACCGCAGCCGGTCCGGGTTAAACATTAGGGGCAGTCTTTTTACCTTGTCACTATAAATCGCTATTTTCTGCACTAAACGAGACATTTTCAGAGATTTTCTGTAGACAAGATGTTATAGAATAATAATAAAAAAAAGACTTATTTAGATATTTATATGTAATATATAATATAACAACTAATATATATATATATATATATATATATATATATATATATATATATATATATATATATATATATATATATATATATATATATATATATTTGTTTTACAACTGACTAAACACTTACAGAAAGGTTTTATTTGTTAGCATAGCATGATATTAGATTTAAACACTTAATACATTTTTAAATCAATCACTTTGTCTCTGCACAATGAACATTATCAAATATTATTAATGTTGTAAAATATATTGTTCATTTTTGGTTCATATTAGCTAAGGCATTACCAAATGTTAAGGAATAAACTATTGTAGTAAAGTGTTACTAAATTTTTTTTTACCATTTCCTTCACAATGTCTACTTATTTCTATGGCTAACAGATTTTGTAACATTTGTCTTTTTTACAGTCTTACCATTGCTTGTAAGCTGGATTGGGTAAGATGGATCATCTTTAAAGGAACCAGGCAAGTACATGATGTACAGTTACAAGTCATGTATTTTTTTGACTGCAATATTAAATGCTTTCACGTCACATGTAAAAGTACAAAGGGAATGTGGCTAATCACTTTTTATTTGTAGTTTACCTAAGTGTCCTTGCACTTTTCAGGAGTTAAGGCAGATGTGGAGGCACAACGGGTGATACCAGACACACACCAAGCACATTATGTTCGGTAAGTTTGCACTTTACCACTACAGCTTCTTTAAATACCCATGTATACACTCATTCACAATTCCCACACACAACACTGTAACACGACCATACACAACATGTACACAATTGTCTTAGTTTGCCATGTAGAAATATACAAACAGAAATATTCAGACTTTGGTTTTTAAGAAATTTAATTTAATAATTGTATTTATTTAGCAGAGCTGTGCCTGGACTTTATTGACAAAAGATTTTGTTTTCAGAATAAAAAGTTGTGTCCAAATCAGTAACAATTGCACTTTCTGTTCAGGACATTCAATCATGACAGGATCCAGGTGGATGCTGTCCATTGAGGAAAGAGTTTGTTCCGAGGTAAGTGAATCTTCTGTATTTTAATGTAATTAGGTGTGGAACAGTAGAATAAGAGCAAAATGTTTCAGAATAGGAGTAAATTCAAGGCTGAGTTTAGTTTTTTAAGAATCTTTTTCTATCTTATATTTGTTGACTTAATGTTTATGATATTTCTAACAGGTTTCTGGATAGAATTAATTCCAAAGATGGGAAAAAGTGCACATCCAGACAAGGAGCAAGCAAAAAGACAAGGAACTTGGTGCAGAGAAAAGCTGTGGCCATTAACCCCCATGTGAACAGCTTCATGCAGTCCCTGATTGAGTTCGAATGGACGACTTCAAAGTAAAGGCCACTGTGGTCTGTCTGCCACAGTTTAATTTTTAATTTATTTTTAGTGTTCAATGAAATTCAAGTAGAATATTTAAAACTATGGGCCAGTGTTGTTTTTACCACAGTGAAATGTTACCTTTTAGTCGATGATGGACTTTAAACTGAAAACTTCAAACTATGGAACAGTGTTCTATTTGCCAGAGTTAAATATGTTACAGCAGGGGTCTCCAAACTTGTTTATACTTGTTGATTTTATTTTATTTAACTTGTTTATATGTTTATTATTGTTTAAAATCTTGTTTTAAATATGTTTGTTTCAATTAAATGTTTTTTTAAATAAAATTTTGATACAAACATTGCTTGGATTGCCTTTTAATTCATTATGTTTTAATGTAGCATTTTTACCATATTAATAACTATATATTTAAACCTAAATATCTAGCTATTATATATAATATTATTGTATTAACTGTAATAAGTAATAAATAGTATTTATGGGTCAATATAGACATTACAGTAAATTACTGTAAAAATAGACTACTGTAATAAAATATTGTAAAATTACAGTACAGTACTGCTTTGTAACTATACAGTACTAGTTTGTGTACTGTAAAATGGTATTACAGTACAGTACTGTAAAACCAAAATACAGTAACTAACTGGCAACCGTGCTGCCAGTACCGTACTGTAAAAATACAGGGAAATCGTTAACAGTGTAGTACTTATCTAGAGTTACATAATAACTACCAAGTATGTACCAATGGTAAGTACAGTAATGATACCAATTAATTAGATACCTAAAAGTAAGTACCACACATTTGTCGGTACACTGTTAACGATTTCCCTGTATTTTTACAGTACGGTACTGGCAGCACGGTTGCCAGTAAGTTACTGTATTTTGGTTTTACAGTACTGTACTGTAATACCATTTACAGTACACAAACTAGTACTGTATAGTTACAAAGCAGTACTGTACTGTAATTTTACAATATTTTATTACAGTAGTCTATTTTTACAGTAATTTACTGTAATGTCTATATTGACCCATAAATACTATTTATTACTTATTACAATTAATACAATAATATTATATAAAATAGCTAGAGATTTAGGTTTAAATCTATAGTTATTATTATGGTAAAAATGCTAAATTAAAACATAATGAATTAAAAGGCAATCCAAGCAATGTATGTATCAAAATTTTATTAAAAAAAACATTTAATTGAAACAAACATATTTAAAACAAAATTTTAAACAATAATAAACATATAATCAAGTAACATAAAATAAAATCAACAAGTATAAACAAGTTTGGAGACCCCTGCTGTAACATATTTAACTCTGGCAAATAGAACACTGTTCCATAGTTTGAAGTTTTCAGTTTAATCTGTTAAGCGTCACCGTCCCGTATACGGGACACCTAACTTTACGTCAATATTGTTCAGGTAAATGTTAATCTATCACTACAAACTATATATTGTTGGAAAGGTCTAAGCCTCTAGAATAGACATTTTAACAGTGTTTTATAAAATAACTTATGTAGGGAGAGTAATTGATTCATTTATGAAGAGAGTGCGCCTCAAAACATTTTTATCCTGCTAAATGTCACTGTTTCGCCAGCGGGGCGCCTACGTTTACTTCAGTGTTTTCCATGTGAATTCTTATCCAATCCTGACAAACTATATATCATTTGAAAGCTCTAAGGGTGTAGTTTCGATTTATCATCAGAATTTTGGGAAAGAAATGACATGGTGAGAGCCATTTTCTAAAATGCCACAGGTCCACAGGTGGGCCCATGTTGTTATTATATATTGGTAACACGAATACCCTATCTAAACCTAAAATTTCTTGACAAACTATATATCATTGGAAAGCTCTGAGAGTGTAGTTTTCATATTTTATCACCATTTTGGAGAAATTATGAGAGAGTAGGAGTCAGTTTCTAAAATGTCATCGGGCCACATGTGAACCCAGTTTGTTTTTACATATGTATAGCAATAATACCCTATTCCATACCTAAACAATTTTGACAAACTATATATCATTGGAAAGCTCTAAGAGTGTAGTTATCATATATCTTCACCATTTTGAGAAAAAAATGATGTAGTGAGAGTCAGTTTCAAAAAGGTCACGGGCCCACGTGTAGGCCCAATATGTTTTTACATTTTTCTAACACTAAACCCCCCACCCTAAACCCCAAAAATCTTGATAAACTATATATCACTGGAAAGCTCTCAGAATGTAGTTTTCATATGTCAAAGTCATCTGATGATAGAAATAATTTAGTGACAGTTTTTTGTTACATGCCACCCCCCCCATAGGAATGCATATTAATTTTTTATATTCATAACACTATATACTAGTATAAATATACAAAAATTTTGACAAACTATATATCATTGGAAAGCTCTTAGAATGTAGTTTTCATATTTCAAAATGTTTTAGCAGTAATAATGTCATGACTGCTGGGTGATCGATGGCTGTGTGATCTGTGTGTGTGTGTTGTTTACCTGTGGTGCCGGTTCCTCGTGTGTTCACTAACTCCGCCCCCTTGTTTCAGTTGATTGTTCACCGGTGGTGTCTCGTTTACCTTTCCCTTTATATTGCACGTAGTCCTGTCCTTTGTTGCGCGCTCATTGTTTTATCACAGTCCTGCTGCCCTGCCTTGTCTTGTCAGTCGCTCTCTGTCTTCTCCTTTGTTACCCCAGGTTTGGTTTCGGCGTTCGGGGACGCGTCTTCACCCGGACCGCTCGCTTGTAGGAGCATTGGATTATACTGACTTTGTTTGTCTCTCGATACAGCTGGTTCGCTTCGTTTCTAGGCGGTATACCAGCTGTCTCCCTCTCTCCGGTTTGCATCATCACCCGTGAGTGGAGTTCACCCATTTTACCTTGTGGATTATATTGACTCTAACTACTGTTGTTTCTCGGAACCGCTGGTTCGCTTCGTTTTTAGGCGGTGACCAGTGGTTTCCGGGTGGTCCTTCTACATCTGGATTACACAGTGGATTATCCGTCTGAGAACTTGGACTTCCATCTCCGCCTGTCATCCACCTTCAGGGCGGCGTGTTTCATCCCTCTGTTGCGTGTGGTGACAGTGCTGGCGTTCTCGACGGAGCGCGTGGGTGGCTCTCTCTTCCTTTGGATCTGTACTGAATTATTGTGTAGCGCCGACTCACTCTCCCCTACTGTGGGAGTGATTCATTCCCACAGTAGTGTTTCCATCGGAGTGAGTCAACGGGTGTACGCCGTGTGTGGATCTACCAGTGACTTGCTCTCCTGTTTTCTATATTTTTTCTAAATAAACTATTTAACTTGCACTTGACTCTGAGTCCGTTTCCTGACAGATGAGCGCGCCAAAAATGGAGTCAGCAAGTTTAGAGAGTCTGGAGGTACAGACCGCCCTTCACCAGCAGGGGGCGGCCATCGACCAACATTCGTCGTTATTGTCCGCTGCTGCCAGAGATTTCAGCATCCTGTCTGAGCCACTGAAAGAGCTCAGCAATCGCTTGGACCAAGTGACTCCTCGCCATGAAGCCTCAACCTCATCCGGGGGAGCCGCTTCATTTGAACGGGAGCCACACACGGCTACACCCCCCACCTACAATGGCGATCCCAACACCTGCAGACCCTTTTTACAGCAGTGCTCTCTCGTCTTTGCGCTCCAGCCCCGTCGATTTTCTTCATCCACTTCCAAGGTGGCCTATGTCCTGACATTACTCACTGGAAGGGCGAGAGACTGGGGTATGGCCGCCTGGGGGGCCAAAGCTCCTTTTACTTTTTCATTTGAGGCTCTCGAGGAGGAGATGTTAAAGCTGTTTGACCGCTCACTCAAGGGAGATATGGCAGCGGCTGAGTTGGTGAGATTACGGCAACGTAATGACTCTGTGACAGATTTCGCCATACGATTCAAAACGCTCGCTATTTGCTGCAACTGGAATGACGCGGCATTAAGAGCACAGTTCCTCGAGGGTCTCACGCCAGGTATTCAAGACGAGATTGCACTGAGGGAGCCACCCACGTCCCTGGAAGCTGCCATCGATCTGGCTCTGAGGGTCGAGTCTCGCCATCGGCAGAGAGATCTGCGTCGCTCATTTCGCCACCTGATGTCAGAACCAGGGGAGATCGCTTCAGAGACGCCCGCCGAGGAGCCTATGCAGCTGGGCAAGTTCCGAATTTCTGCTGGAGAGAGAAGTCGTCGGCTATCTAATGGCCTCTGTTTGTATTGTGGCAAGCCGGGGCATCTGGCGGCCACCTGTCCGGTAAAAGCTCACGCCCGCCGATGAACCTGGGAGTCTCGGTGGGCGCATCGTCATTTAAATCTCCCGTAAGCAGCACCACACTACCTGTCATGATTAACTCTTTCTCGTCACAGGCGTTGCTGGATTCCGGTGCGGAGGCGTGTCTTTTGGATGCTGGGTTGGCCAAGTCCTGGGGTATTCCATTCATCCCTCTCTCCTCTCCTTTGTCTGCCTGGACATTGAAGGGCCAGCATATGGCTGTGATCACGCACCGCACACCCCCTGTGAGTTTGTTTGTTTCTGGCAATCATCGTGAGGAGATTGAATTTTACATCTTAGAGGATTCACAATCGCCAGTCATTTTAGGTCATGACTGGCTATCCAAACATAATCCTCACGTTGATTGGCAGAACAATGTTGTGTTATCATGGAAGTCTTCGTGTTATGTTTCTTGTCTTGGTCCTGCTCCCTCTCTTGTCTCTTGTTCTGTCTCGCAGGTCCCGGCTATCGATCTCTCAGGGGTCCCGGCGGAGTACTCGGATCTGTATCAGGTTTTCAGTAAGTCCCGGGCTACTTCTCTGCCTCCTCATCGGTCGTATGATTGCGAGATTAAACTACTTCCCAACACTTCTCCGCCTAAGGGTCGCATATTTTCCCTAGCTAAACCAGAAAGAGAGGCTATGGATAAATACATTAATGACGCTCTTAAAGCCGGTCTCATTCGCCGCTCCTCGTCTCCAGCTGGTGCTGGATTTTTCTTTGTAAAAAAGAAAGACGGGTCTCTTCGTCCGTGCATTGATTATCGAGGGCTGAATGACATTACTGTTAAGAATAAGTACCCCTTGCCTTTAATGTCATCAGCATTCGAGTTATTACAGGGAGCGCGCGTATTTACCAAATTAGATCTGCGCAACGCTTATCATTTGGTACGTATTAGAGAGGGCGATGAGTGGAAGACAGCCTTTAATACACCTTCTGGACACTGGGAATATTCCGTTCTGCCGTTCGGTCTTTGTAACGCTCCAGCTGTCTTCCAGACCATGGTCAATGAAGTGCTGGGTGACATGATTAACAGATTTGTCTTTGTGTATCTCGATGACATTCTCATCTTTTCTCCCTCCATGCAGATACACACTCAGCACGTTCGCATGGTTTTACAACGGCTATTAGAGAATCAGCTATTCGTTAAGGCGGAGAAGTGCGAGTTCCACAAAAAGTCGGTTTCGTTTCTGGGTTTTGTCATTGCCGAGGGAGAAATTCGTCCCGATCCCGCTAAGGTTAAGACGGTTGCCGATTGGCCAGTACCCGACACTCGGAAGGAGCTTCAGCGATTTCTGGGGTTCGCCAATTTTTATCGGCGTTTCATCAGAAATTTTGGTCAGATCGCTAAGCCTCTCACCGCTCTCACTTCACCTAATGTATGTTTCCGTTGGAGTAGAGAGGCTCAGGAGGCCTTTGATGTGTTAAAATCCCGGTTCATCTCTGCGCCTGTCCTCTCTATTCCCGATCCGGCTAAACAATTTATAGTGGAAGTGGATGCATCTGATGTCGGGGTAGGCGCCGTCTTATCACAGCGATCGTCTATTGATGGGAAAGTACATCCGTGTGCTTTTTTCTCTCACCGGTTAAACCCAGCAGAACGTAATTACGACATAGGGAATCGGGAGCTGTTGGCGGTTAGACTCGCTTTGGGTGAATGGCGTCACTGGTTGGAGGGAACCTCGGAGCCCTTTCTGGTCTGGACGGATCATAAGAATCTTGAATATATCCGTTCGGCCAGAAGACTAACATCTAGGCAGGCTCGTTGGGCACTCTTCTTTGATCGTTTCAACTTCACCCTCTCGTACCGGCCTGGCTCGAAAAATACCAAACCTGATGCTCTCTCCCGTCTGTTCGAAAAGTCCGATTCGGAGAGGACGGAGACCATTCTCCCGGAGGGGAGGGTGGTCGGCGCCCTCGTATGGGGAATCGAACAGCGGGTGAGAGAGGCCGGCCGGGAGGGGGAAGTTCCGGAGGGGTGTCCAGCGGGTCGCCTATGGGTTCCTGAGCGGTTACGTTCCGATGTCATCCGGTGGGGTCACGAGTCCAAATTTGTCGGCCATCCAGGTATTCGGAGAACGTTGGCTGCCGTCCGTCAGCGTTTTTGGTGGCCTTCTATGTCCACTGACGTCAGACAGTTTGTATTAGCCTGTTCGGTGTGTGCTCGTAATAAAGCATCTAATTTACCACCCGCTGGTCTGCTTAAATCTTTGCCCGTGCCCTCCCGCCCCTGGTCTCATATAGCTCTTGATTTTGTCACCGGCTTACCGGCATCTAATGGTAACACTGTTGTTCTAACTGTGGTGGATCGTTTTTCGAAGGCGGTTCATTTCATTCCCCTGCCCAAGCTACCTTCTGCAAAAGAGATGGCTCAGGTTTTGATTAATCACGTTTTTCGGTTACATGGTATTCCGACTGACGTAGTGTCAGATAGGGGTCCTCAGTTCATCTCTCGTTTTTGGCAGGAGTTTTGTAGACAAATTGGCGCCACGGCCAGCTTGTCTTCTGGTTATCACCCGCAGACCAATGGGCAATGCGAACGGGCTAATCAGGATCTCGGTAGAACGCTCCGCTGTCTGTCGTCACAATATCCGAATTCCTGGTGCGATCAGCTCCCGTGGGTTGAGTATTCTCATAATTCTCTTCCCGTTACGTCTACCAATTTGTCCCCGTTTGAACTTTCCATCGGTTATCAACCTCCCCTGTTTCCATCACAGGAGCCCGAGGCAGCGGTTCCGTCTGCGTTAGCTTTCGTACGCAGGTGCAGACGCACCTGGTGGAGAGCTAAGACACTGTTATTATCTAATTCCAGACGAACCAAAGCTGCAGCTGATCGTCATCGGCGACCTCCACCCCGTTACGTTTGTGGTCAAAAGGTATGGCTTTCTACCAAGGATCTGTCTCTCCGTGAGCCTTCTCGTAAGCTGGCTCCGAGATTCATTGGGCCATACAGTATTTCTAAGGTCATTAATCCGGTGACGATTAAGCTTAAGTTACCCCTTTCTCTTGGTCGGGTTCACCCTGTTTTTCATGTATCCAAGGTTAAACCTGTGATGTTTGCTCGCTATAACCCCCCTGTCTCTGCCCCCAATCCCCCCGCCCCTCGTCTAGTGGATGGTGCCCCTGTCTACACTGTTAAGAGGTTACTAGACTCCCGCCGCAGGGGCAGAGGATTTCAGTATTTAGTGGATTGGGAAGGATACGGTCCTGATGAGAGGAGCTGGGTTCCGGGTCGGGATTTGCTGGATCCTGGGCTGATCGAGGACCTCCGTCGGCAACAGGGTGAGTCCCCCGGTCCGTCTGGTGCCGGTCGTGGAGGGGGGGCTACTGTCATGACTGCTGGGTGATCGATGGCTGTGTGATCTGTGTGTGTGTGTTGTTTACCTGTGGTGCCGGTTCCTCGTGTGTTCACTAACTCCGCCCCCTTGTTTCAGTTGATTGTTCACCGGTGGTGTCTCGTTTACCTTTCCCTTTATATTGCACGTAGTCCTGTCCTTTGTTGCGCGCTCATTGTTTTATCACAGTCCTGCTGCCCTGCCTTGTCTTGTCAGTCGCTCTCTGTCTTCTCCTTTGTTACCCCAGGTTTGGTTTCGGCGTTCGGGGACGCGTCTTCACCCGGACCGCTCGCTTGTAGGAGCATTGGATTATACTGACTTTGTTTGTCTCTCGATACAGCTGGTTCGCTTCGTTTCTAGGCGGTATACCAGCTGTCTCCCTCTCTCCGGTTTGCATCATCACCCGTGAGTGGAGTTCACCCATTTTACCTTGTGGATTATATTGACTCTAACTACTGTTGTTTCTCGGAACCGCTGGTTCGCTTCGTTTTTAGGCGGTGACCAGTGGTTTCCGGGTGGTCCTTCTACATCTGGATTACACAGTAGATTATCCGTCTGAGAACTTGGACTTCCATCTCCGCCTGTCATCCACCTTCAGGGCGGCGTGTTTCATCCCTCTGTTGCGTGTGGTGACAGTGCTGGCGTTCTCGACGGAGCGCGTGGGTGGCTCTCTCTTCCTTTGGATCTGTACTGAATTATTGTGTAGCGCCGACTCACTCTCCCCTACTGTGGGAGTGATTCATTCCCACAGTAGTGTTTCCATCGGAGTGAGTTAACGGGTGTACGCCGTGTGTGGATCTACCAGTGACTTGCTCTCCTGTTTTCTATATTTTTTCTAAATAAACTATTTAACTTGCACTTGACTCTGAGTCCGTTTCCTGACAAATAATAATGCAGTGACAGCAATTGATTCATTTATGACAAGAGTATGCAGCAAACCGTTGACACCTACTGGCCGTTGTTGGTAAAACCACTAAAACTGTGATACAAACCTCATTTTTTGTGATTTTAACTTGAAATTTGGATCACAACTGCTTGAGACATATGGCTTCATGTTTACATTATTACTTTTTTGAAAAATTTACCTTTTTATAATTTTTTGAATAAAATTAATATTTTATTGGATTATTTGTATTTATTAAAATAAATTTAAACTGCTATAACAATTTTTCTGTTAAATATTTTCACCTGCTTACACTTCAGTCGAAAACCTTGAATTGTCTTCTTTAAAACAAGATAAAGATTAGGCTTCTAGACCAAAAAATGCCAGAGTTATATTCATTTGAACATGCACTTCAATTTTTCACCCCCCCACTCTAAAGGATAGGACGACGCTTAAGAGGTTAAAGTCCATCATCGACTAAAAGGTAACATTTCACTGCACTGTAAAAAGTTTATTGTCAAATTAACAGTAACTTACTGGCAACAATTATCCAGTAGTTCCTGTATTTCAAACAACAGTAAAATTACTGTAGAAAGAATGACAGTAGTTTTAAGGATACTGCAAAATGAAGTACAGTATTATACTGTTATTTGTAAGATCCAACATACAGCATTTTACTGTTATACTGGACATGTTACTGTTATTTATTTTACAGTGTTAAATATATACTACTGTATTTTCCAATTTTACTGTTATTTATTTTACAGTGTAAAATATATACTACTGTATTTTTTTCAATTTTACTGTTATTTATTTTACAGTGTAAAATATATACTACTGTATTTTTTAAGATTAAATTAAATACTGTTATTTTATCGGTTGATGTTAAATATAAAGACAACAACTATATCTTTAAAAGCAGAAAATTTATTGTGCAGTTTTAACTGTATATTTGTAACAATATTAACAAAACAAAAACAAAAAAATGATTAGATTTTAAACAAAAAGTAAAAAAAAAAAAATCAGTCAGCAATCAATTTATCAAATGGTTGCCATAGTGTAGTTACCCTAAATGAGAAAACCACATCATACAATACAGTGAAAAGCATTATTACAATACAGTTTTTTGTAGGTAGTATGGGTGGTGGTGGCAGGATGAAGGTGTAGGTCAGGAGTAGGCAACGTCGGTCCTGGAGTGCCGAAATCCTGCAGATTTTATTTCCAACCCTGATAAAACCTCGCCTACAGGTACCTGTAGTTTACTGGTGACTCTTCAGATCTAGTTGTTCAGGTGTGTTTGTTTAGAGCTGGAGCAAAACTCTGCAGGACAACGTCACTCCAGGACCGACATTTCCTACACCTGGTGTAGGTGGTGGGGGCGTCATATACAGCAAGGGCGACAGCACTTGTGATAATCCTGTAACAAATGATAAAAAAAATTAACTAATCATCTAAAATGCTTGTTTTTAGCAATAATGTACTTTGAGCTCACCAGTTATAATCTAGAACATGGCCAAGTCTTGAGATCCACCTTGAGAGAACAGAGAAAATATTACGGAGAATGTTACAATAACATTACATATTACTGAAAGCTTAAATAACCCAGTCGCAGTGCTGGTTGGTGACTTCTTTTTCAAGGGCGCACGATGCAAAGCTTGTCACAACATGTATTTAGCGCGTCATGTAAACTTATGTGTATCACGCATCATGTCAAAATGCGTGTCTGCTGCAGATGCTTCAAAGGGGTTTATTATAAAACATCTCGCTAAATCTCATGTGTAATCAGAGTTTAGTGTTAAGTTAGTGTCTTGCGAGTATTTTGTGAATTTTATTTTGTCATAAAATCATAAACCCTTCTGACGCTTTTACAGCAGGCACGTATTTTGACATAAGGCAAGATGCACATGGTTAACATGACACAACGAACGCATACTTTGACATGATGAGCAACACACATTACACTCTGAACACATATTTTGAATTTGCACCCCTTAGGAGAGAAGTCACCAGCCACCACTGCCAGGTAGAATTCCATTTTGAATAAATAATATTTAATAGACCACAGGTAGACTATTAAATATTTTTGCACGATTTTACACATTTCAGTGACTAAAACATGACACAAATATTACCCATAAATAGGGGTGTGCCGGTTTCAGAATTGGTGATGACGGTTATGACATGAGTCAAATGTGACGGTTCGTAACATAACCGTCGGTGGGGGGCATTTTGCTCGTTTAAATGCTCGTGGATTGACAGGAAAGTGTCATTTTACCATAAAATCATGAATGTTATGCCAAGTGTGTTTCAAACAGTAATAATGTTGAACAATTTAACAGAAAGCAATGAAATATTTAAAAAACACACTGTTGCCAGAAGACTGCGCTGTCACTCTCTGCCCATCATAAATTAATCCTCTGTCTATCATCTATTTTAATAATCTTTAGAGAAACACATTTGTGCCATGGGTTTTTTATGTCTGTAATTGTGTCTATATATCTGTCATTACACGAACCAAAACCAGAGGTTTTGCTCATAAATGCAGGTAAAAGAAAGTAATGTGAACTTCAGATTGTTATTAAACTGCACACTATGCGCTGCAAACGCAACCGGTGTAAAAGCAAAATGGCCACGCGCAGCAAATGCTCTCCGCAGACGCGCTGCACAGTGCTCACCCGGCGTTTGAATAAACTAGACACTGATTAGCTACTTGCTCTACGTTTCTTTAAAATTAACAGCAAGCAGTGAATGTGCGTTCAGCAGAGTTAGTAGGTTAGCATGGGAGGATTTGAACTTGAAAAGCGGAGTGTACTGACGGAAGAGATGATTTGAAAGGTGAGACTTTGTTTAATATGTTTAATCTCAAAAGTAACCGAAAAGTAACCTGGTTTGTCCTGTATGTCAGCGCGTTGTCAGTGTTGCTCCGCTCTGTATTTTCACTGCGTGAGAACATGAGGGGGCGTGTAACACAGACTGTTAACAATTGTTTTTAATTAGTATTTTAAAATTCTTTATGATAAATTTTTTTTTATATATATTTTAATAACACGGTTTTGGCGGTTATAGAGTTCTAATGACGGTGTTCAACTATAACCGTCAGTCTCACGGTTATATAACGACCGTCACACCCCTACCCATAAATTATAACTGGTGTAAGAAATAAATAAATGTGTTTACTATAATAATTATTAGCAATAAACACAAAACTAATTCCGTATAGACCATTCCAAACTTAAGACGTTAAATGAACAAATTTACACAAAACTATATACGAACAAATTACCACTAAGTAAGGTTTGTTATGGCAAAACAATTGATAGAAATACGTTGTTTGTACAATTTTAGAAGTGTTATAGACTGTCTTTTGTAGTCACCAAAAATGTTTAACGTTTAGTGTGCAATGATGGGTTTGGACATGCTACACTGAAGGAGATAAAAAAGAGATACAGTACCTCTGTTACCTCCACTTCTTCATTCAGGATATTGACACCATCCATTCTGATGCTGGCTCCTCACATCAAGGTGGTTTAAAGTGCCATGAAAAATTATTGTTGGTGTTAGCTTTGCTGAATCCTGTGAAAATAACATGTACTGAGTAACTAAGAATACAAGTTAAAGAGTTGAGTAATAAATTGCATCAAAATCTAAACTCTATTGTTAGCCAAACTCAAAACTTACATTTTCCAGACAAAAGGTAAACTTGCTGTATTCTCAAGATGAAGAAATAAAATGAGCAGTGCAGGGTTTTTCTCCATATCAGAAACACCTGTGTAAACATAAAAATAAAACACAAGTTATTGCCACACTGATTAAAATATACTGTACTAAGTATGGGAGCTGAAAGAGATTAATACACACTCATTAAATACACTCAGCAAGTAGTTGCTTACTTATAAATATTAAAATAATTATTAGATAAATTTAATCCTTGTTAATGTGCTCCCAACTGATGTGCTGTTCCAGTTCTGTGCATTTTTCAAGTGTATAGGCAGTTCCTGACCAAACGCTTGACTAGTCCAGTACAGTAAAGTAAAGTAATTGTTCAACATTTCAAATTGGGAATAAAAAATTCTTGTACCTTTTTGAGCCAGTATGTCCTGTCTTCAGATTTAGATGAAGGTCCTTCCCAAACCACATCTTGATGTCATAAAGAATCTTAAACACATAACATTTCAACAGAATGATTCAGGGCACTTGCACAGTAATACCTGAAAATGAATAGATTTTGTTCTAACTCAGATGATCACATGATATTGTCATAATAACAACATAATAATAAGTAAGATATTGTTTCTGTCTTAATAGATTGATTGCAGGCTTTGCCTGATGCTAAATGCATGGTAAAAAAAAATGTATTAACAGATAATTGAACCACGTAAAAAAATAATAATAATTGAACCACGTGACTTCTCCCGATCATCCGGGACATATGACCATCATGTAATGGCAGCATATACAAAACAGGGATACAAAGGAAAACGTTGATCATTGGATTAATCCATTTCAGGTCCTAAAACACATTTTCAGATCTCATGTCAGCAGAACACTAATACATTTTCACATAAATATTCGCGGATATTATTTAAATCCACAATACATCTTTGTGTATGGATCATAGTCCTATTATTAGCAGATGAACAAAAGTTATGTGACTGAAAAGAGTAGGCTTTTATGAAACTACACAATAATAAGTTAGTACTCACCCACTGTTTAAAAAAGCACTGCTGGTCTCGATCCAAGTGAGCACACAAACACACCGCCACGCAACAAGCACAGGATCTCTTCAATGCGATTACCGCTGTAGTGATGATCTCCCCGCGATAGACGAGAGGACGAGCATGCAGGCGTAAAACTACCGTAGAAAATTTGTCGTGGACTGTAGCCCAGATTTACCTACACTAATAAAGAAGATAAAACATTGTTAAATCTATTATACGTCTTTTCAATACTTCTAGCAGCCATATGTTCAGTCAAGTTCATGTTCAGTCATTAATGTATTATTTTAAACCTATTCCACAGATATTCATTACACAACGTATTCTGGCACAACATAATTCAAGTTTATAAAGTTATTTATTTAACACATTAATTTCTTTCTCTTACTTACCTCAGCAAAGTCTCTGTCAACACAACACGATAAGCTCAGACTCGCCCTGACCGTTAATTTGAAAATGCCCTGCGCGGGGTTTTACACAGTGAACATGCTTTCTTTTGCACACACGCAGACAATCATTGTGAAGTTGCAGAAGTTGTTTGCTGTTATGACAGAAATTAAGTAAAATTTAGCCGAAAGAACCCTTTAGTGCCAATAAAGTCTCATACCAGATATTGCATATAGCACTTACCAGATAATGATGAAGTGAGTGAAGACAAACACGACGACACAATATCTCGTACAGTATAATAGCTCTCTGTCATTTTGTGGTCACAAAATTAATGTTAGCATATACGTATTAATATTCACCCAGCAGATATTAATAAAGAAATACGCGCTAGATGAGCAGAACAGATACGACGACACACACGCGTTCTCCCACTCCCCCTACTGACAGAACTGAGGAGCACATCACGTGACCGACTCGCGCCTGAACCCTCCGCATTTGTTTAATCAAATTCTAAAATTAGCGCTTTTTTAACTAATCGACTGCTATTTGAAGATTATACATATATATATTATCGCCTAAACTAATCTTAAAAATACATTTTGTGACCCAGAGGCAACAATATTAAGAACTGATGGTATGTCCATTGAATTGGCTGGTGATTTCATTAAAGCCTCAGAAAAGGCACGTGATATGTTAAAGGAACACACCGAGCATCTGATGTGAAAACAGACATTAAACCAAATATCTCACAAAAAATTAAGCATTTAAGATATAAATAGACGTTTGTAATTGTGTTTTGCAGTTGGTTGGTAATACTGTATTCAGAGTAATATTTCCCATAATGCATTGGAAAACTACAGTAGCCTACTGTACAAAGCTTATGCAGTAAAAAACTGTTGAAAATACATTAAAATACTGTGGAAACAACAAATCTACAGTAACAAACTGTAAACAACTTATACAGTAAGAAACTGTCGAGAAAAACAGTAAAAAACTGTGAAAACAACGAAAATTATTTACAGTGTGTGGTAAAAACAACACTGGCCCATAGTTTTAAATATTCTACTTGAATTTCATTTAACACTAAAAATAAATGCATTAAACTGTGGCAGACAGACCACAGTGGCCTTTACTTTGAAGTCGTCCATTCGAACTCAATCAGGGACTGCATGAAGCTGTTCACATGGGGGTTAATGGCCACAGCTTTTCTCTGCACCAAGTTCCTTGTCTTTTTGCTTGCTCCTTGTCTGGATGTGCACTTTTTCCCATCTTTGGAATTAATTCTATCCAGAAACCTGTTAGAAATATCATAAACATTAAGTCAACAAATATAAGATAGAAAAAGATTTTTAAAAAACTAAACTTAGCCTTGAACTTACTCCTATTCTGAAACCTTTTGCTCTTATTCTACTGTTCCACACCTAATTACATTAAAATACAGAAGATTCACTTACCTCGGAACAAACTCTTTCATCAATGGACAGCATCCACCTGGATCCTGTCATGATTGAATGTCCTGAACAGAAAGTGCAATTGTTACTGATTTGGACACAACTTTTTATTCTGAAAACAAAATCTTTTGTCAATAAAGTCCAGGGACACCTCTGCTAAATAAATACAATTATTAAATTAAATTTCTTAAAAACCAAAGTCTGAATATTTCTGTTTGTATATTTCTACATGGCAAACTAAGACAATTGTGTACATGTTGTGTATGGTCGTGTTACAGTGTTGTGTGTGGGAATTGTGAATGAGTGTATACATGGGTATTTAAAGAAGCTGTAGTGGTAAAGTGCAAACTTACCGAACATAATGTGCTTGGTGTGTGTCTGGTATCACCCGTTGTGCCTCCACATCTGCCTTAACTCCTGAAAAGTGCAAGGACACTTAGGTAAACTACAAATAAAAAGTGATTAGCCACATTCCCTTTGTACTTTTACATGTGACGTGAAAGCATTTAATATTGCAGTCAAAAAAATACATGACTTGTAACTGTACATCATGTACTTGCCTGGTTCCTTTAAAGATGATCCATCTTACCCAATCCAGCTTACAAGCAATGGTAAGACTGTAAAAAAGACAAATGTTACACAATCTGTTAGCCATAGAAATAAATAGACATTGTGAAGGAAATGGTAAAAGAAAATTTAGTAACACTTTACTATAAGAGTTTATTCCTTAACATTTGGTAATGCCTTAGCTAATATGAACTAACAATGAACAATATATTTTACAACATTAATAATATTTGATAATGTTCATTGTGCATTAACTAATGTAAACAGAGACAAAGTGATTGATTTAAAAATGTATTAAGTGTTTAAATCTAATATCATGCTATGCTAACAAATAAAACATTACTGTAAGTGTTTAGTCAGTTGTAAAACAAATATATATATATATATATATATATTAGTTGTTATATTATATATAAATATCTAAATAAGTCTTTTTTTAATTATAACATCTTGTCTACAGAAAATCTCTGAAAATGTCTCGTTTAGTTCAGAAAATAACGATTTATAGTGACAATGTAAAAAGACTGTCCCTTTAATGTTTAACCCGGACCGGCTGCGGTGTAACACTATTTCACGCAAAGTTTTTTAACAAGTTAACGTTAGTAGCTAGCTGCTCACTTTAAAGATAAACATGATCGCCTAAATCTGAGAAATCCTGGTGATGCCAGTTTCCTACACGATGTTATTATGGACTATTTTACATCCAGAGATGAAGGATCAGATGACAGAGACGAGAAGACAAAGGTACGTAAATGCGGAGCCCATTCTCTTTTCGTGCATTGATTTGATGTGTTTTGGAAACTTATATACAGCGTGTAATGCATCTGAAGTGGTGGAAACAATATGCCATAAAAATGTATTGGACAACTTACTGGACGTGTAAAACGCTTTAGAGAAGATATTCTCTGCTTTTGCTGATATACCGTAATATAATAACAACAACAATAAGCGCGGCAATCCCTTTCGTTCATCTGATATTAAGATGAGCCCAGGTCTAAATTATATTTGGTATAAGTTAAAGCTGCGATGAGTTCGATGCATGTATCCAGTTAAATATGAGGTTTCTTGTTTTCACTTCTGTGGAGGAGGACTGCGGTACTACAGTATGCTGTGTACGGTGTGACAAGTCCTGACTGTTTACAACCACGAGTTAGCCTTACCAAACAGTCGAACTTAATACTTTTCTCTGACGCTAACTGAACGGATGAAACGCCGAGATAAACGACCATTATGCTGGGACCGCAAGACCGCGCTGGCGGGTTGTCTTTGTCCATTTCGTTAAAAATAGTTTCATTGTCACCACACTTTCAACACAATATAAACTCACCAAAACCCTCATAATTTAGTTAAAACAACCCTATATTCATTAAAAAAAGGTGTAAAGCGAGTTAAAGCAGCGGTAGACATCTGTGTGTAAGCTTACTTTCTGGGGGAGATTCAAACTTTGTTGGCGACCGTTTTTCTCTCTCATTGCACGTTTAAAACAATATTGTGACAAACTATTGACAACATTCTTAAACTAAAAATTAAGTTTTCATGAAACAGAAATATTTCAAACTTACCGAACTGCCAGAAATCAATCGTCCTCCTTCAGCTGCAGCCAGGAGTTGTGCTGTCTGTGTGATTTGACTCTGGCGCACTTTCTCTGATTATTGCAAGTACACCTGGCACATTACAGCAATGGCTATAGCAAGGTTACATCAAGACCAAAATATACTGTAAAATTTTCCCGCTCAAACAAATTTACCCAGAATGCATTATGAACTGCAGTACTGTACTGTAATGTACACATACAGTATAGTACTGTGGATTTTTACAGTAAAGTACTGCTAAATCTACAGCGACATCTAACAGTGTAATTACAACTTATTTACCATATATTATGTTCAAGGTAAGTATACGTACTGTAAAATAAAGTGCTACCAATGTTTGTGTTGGGTTTTTTAGTAAAACTTAAACATCACAAATGTTAAAATGGGACACTAATACCATACATAATAAAACACTTTGATGTATTACATATCTATACTAATATCTAATATTTCAATTGAATAATAATCATAAACGTTGACTAGATTTAGTTTCCTGCCTTATTTCGTTTATATTACTGTTTTGCTGGATTAGAGTTTTGTTGTATAATCTAATTAGCTTTACAAGTCCTTTCAATTTACCAATTTTTTACAATTTCATCTCATTTTTATAAGCAATTCAACACTGTTCAGAATTAAAAAAAAGCTGAAATTCCATTATACTTAAAAATTTAAGGAAGCCAAATATTTGTACAGTAGAGAACTTTAGTGGAGGTTCCACTAAAAGAAAAAAACCCACCAACACTTCATAAGCACATTTATTTGAAAGATTTGGTCATCTTAGTAACAAACATTGTAAAAGTGCAATGTTCACATAACAATGTAAAAACCATACTTATTATTGCAGATATGAAGGACAACAGATCATATTTCAGTCCCAACCCAAACAGCAGATGACTCTGGGCCAGATATCCACAACGGAGCTGCTGATTTCAGCGAAGATCCGGCCCAGAGTCGTCTGCTGTCTGGGAATATACAAAGCAATTGCATTAAGCGTAATTTGACTTTCAATTAAAAGAAAACAGTGGCAATGTATCTGCTTATCTCACCTTAAAAGACGGTGTCATATGCTAAAAGATAAGCATCATTATACATGTAAAGTTTCCGGTCAACAGGGTTAAAATGCAGATTGGCTATACCCGCTGCAACTTTCTCAAAAGGTATAGAAAGAGTGTTTATCGCCTGACCAGTGACCGTATCAAAAGCATAAAATACCTCTTCTCGATAAGCATTAACATAACGTGTCGCATACAAGACACCGCACACCATGAACGTGTTAGTGACAGATCTCTTAAACAAATGTGTTTTCCAGGTATGCGTGATATTGAGCTCAACCGGGTCCAATCGGCTCACAACGATATTGCCGTGGTTCTCCTCCGTGGCGTATATCACCCATACAGCGCCTTGATCCGCTTCCAGATCAAAGTCTGTCCAATCACGACAGCTGTAGTAGCAGTATGGAAATGTGTTTTCGAAACCAGCACCAATGATAGGCTTTCGCTTGGTTACTTTTGTTAGAATATTGAAACTGCAAATCTCTGCTTTGGTGTAGCATTGGTAAAACACAGTGTTATCGTACAATATAGTGCCTGAACCCTGGACGGCATTAGCATCAGAGTAAGAATCTGCAATGTATTCATCTTTGTAGTTCTTGCTTGCCATGAAATCTTCATATGAGTTGTAAATTCTGATTGTGTTGCCGTGTTTGTTTCCACTGACCAGGCTGTGCTCCCAGTAGATTTGCTCATTCAGTTTGGCATCTCGGCCCCAAGCACCAGAGATGTACGACTTATCTAATGAGTTGAGCTTTGTGACACTTGGAGAACTTATGCTGGTCATGATACGCTGATGACAAGAACCTACAAGTGGGTAGATTTATGGATTTAAATTAATGTAGTAGACCTTAGTTATATTGGTACAAGTAGTTGTATGGGGGCAGCATTCGTCAAACTTTTATGACCCCCTCCCCCACCCGGTGACAGTTGCTGTCTGACAGGTCGTTTTTATGACCCCTTTGACAGGGGGGCGGGTCCATCAATCAAAATCTGTACAAGTTGTCAACTTTAGACAGAAAGTATTTAATGGTTTTATTGCCGGTCATTTAGAGTGATTGTTTTTCCTGAGTGTGTTTTATGTCACGCGTATGCAGTCATGTTTAATGACGGCTCGTGTTTGTGACATTTGCTGTCTATCACCCCTCCCTTTTCGACCCTTGCGAGTCTCACCACTGCGTGTCACACAGTGATGTGTGTGTTGTTGAATCTAAAGTTTTGCAACATCGAAAGTTTATTTTAAGGCAATCACTAATCATATATATATATATATATGTGATTAGATGTAACTGGTTAAGCTTAAAGCCGATATTTTCTATCGAACTAGTCTATTTTCTGTTCAGACACAAAGTTTTCTGATGCTGATATTATGTCAGTGTGTGTTTGTGTGGGGGTCGTGTGATGTAATCTTTGAAAGTTTATGACCGAACCTTTATTGGGGAGCAACAAGAGATCTCCCGGACTCAGGTTGGATGGAGCAGAGCTGTTATACTCAAGTCTATTGGTATGTATGTGTTTCGCTGTGTTCGTTCCAGTATTTTGTCTGATTTATTTAAAAACTAAAAATTCGATCTGGTATTGCAGCGAAATTGTCTAAACTGGTATTAACTATTCCTGGTAAATCGCGGAGAAGAGTGGCCTGAACAAAAAAGTCAGACCGAGACTAGTACCTCCCGCAACGTAACAAGGAAATCTTGGAACAAGAGAGACGCAGAGTGGCTCGTGTTGTCCAGTCTGTATTTATTTAATCCTGTTACAATAGATTTAAACAAACTGGTTTGGTTTAATATTTTCTAATAACATGTGTTATGTTTTAAAGGTTTTGATATCAGCGGCAAAGCGAACGTTGTGTGTACTATTGCAAAATAGCGGATCTCCCCGGTACGTTTATGTTGCATAAGAAAAAGTTGCTTTATTTAGATATTTGTCCTAATAACTTGTTTTTATCTGTTTACAGGTTAGGATACAGACCACAACGCTTTGGACGTATCTTTAAAAAAGAGAAAAATCAGAGACTTTTTGGATTTGTCTGGGGACATTTTAAACATTTTGTGTCAAATTGGATTTAAAACATTTCGGATACTGGATACCTAGTTTGATTTGTCCACAGAGCTTGTTTAAGACGTTTTCACCTCATTTTAGGGTTTATTTTTAATTAAAGGCTTCTTAAAACATGTATGAAAATGTGTATATTATACAATGAGTCTTATATTGTCTGCTCTGACAAAAATAAATTATTATTTTAGATTTTAGGACAAATGACTGCGTGTGTTTTATGTCAAGCGTATGCTGTTATGTTTAATGATGGCTCGTGTGTGACAGCTCGTGTTTTGGCATTCGATGTCAGCTCTCACCCTTCCTCCCTACTGTCTCACAAGCCATGCATTCATTCACAGGGGTGCGTGTTGTAAAGCGAGTAAAGATTTCTAAAACCCAACGTGGGTAAAATAATTCCCCATTACGGGGGTCAAAAAAGTAAATGTTTATTTTAGATTTAGACAAATCATGAACAATGTTATAATTAAAACTTTTGTTTGTAACATCACAAGTTATTTAATTAAATATTCCGTATACGTGTATAGTTTAAGCAATGACCTGAGCCATATCCTTCGGCGCCGTCAATACTACAATATTTAGACGATAGTCTAAACTAAATAAAATTTTTAAACGGTTTCAGGAACTCCGTGAATCTTTTCATAACATGCTCTATAGTTTCACGCGTATTAAAGATCCGGCGGTGCCTGACAAAGCGCCGGGTGTGTGTTCATATATGCCGTTTTAAATTAACCTTAATAAAACGTAATTCTGTCCACTATGGCAAAATAGGAGTTTATTTTAGATTTAGGGGAATCTTTAACCAAGGCTCTGATTAAGACATATGTATACGTGCACCGATGGTGACAGAGAAACTTATAGCTGACGTTAATAAACTTTTTAAATGTTTTTAAGACGTCTACAACTCATTTTAGGGGTTTATTTTTAATTAAACGTTTCTTAAAACATGTGTGAATATGTGTATATTATACAAAGAGTATTATATTGTCTGCTCTGACAAAAATAAATTATTATTTTAGATTTTAGGACAAATGACTGTGTCTATCTTATAAATACAACTTGATATATACGTTTGTTTTGTCAAGAGACTTTTTTAAAGTCACGCAAGAATAAAATCTTTTAGTTGTAATTGGTTAACATTAAATGTACTATTATCTATTTAACTATAAGCTATATTTTTCTGATCAGATATTTTTCTGTTTCTGATGATGGTCTTATAACAGTGTGTGTGGGATGATGATGGCTGTTCACAGCAGGTGGCGGGTTGTAAACTAGGATCTTTTTAAAACTGTAGTGGTAAAAATGTAATAGCACACTGACAAAAATAAAGCATTTGGTTGTAACAAATTATTTAATGAAATATTCAGTATGTGTATAGCGATGAACGATGTCAAAACCCCAGTAGGTCGACATTTCTTTAGACTAAATCCTATTTATTTTAAACTATATAAAAGCTGATTCGCTTCACGAGATCTGTGAAGCATTTCAAGCAGGGGGTTCTGTTCAAGCCATTAAAGATCGGGGGCTCCGGCGTTTACAATAGAACATACACGGATGCGGGGACATATGGGCCATTAAGAAACTTTTAAACGATTAAAAACATATTCATATCATCTTCTGGGTTTTGTTTTAAATTAATGACATCTTAAAACCAACTGGGAATATGTGTTTATTACACAATAAAATGTAATTCTGTCCGCTCCGGTATAATAGGGGGTTTATTTTAGATTTGGGACTTTCTTTAACCAAGTCTCTGATTAAAACACGTGAATGCGTGTACCAACGTTGCCAGAGAACGTGCGCTGAGGTGCTCTTATGGCGTTAAGAACCTTTTTATTGTTTAAGACATTTTGACCCCATTTCCTGGTTTTGTGTCCGCTGTGGATCCCAACCTCTATGTGTTATTACAACAAATGCAATTCTGTCAGCATTTCTAGTTTAGAACGCCTCTGATTTAAACATGCGGGTTTTAAAATGAAACGGCCATGTGACTTTTATGACAAAAGCTATTCGATCTTAATTTTTTTGTTTTAACATCCAAAAGTTTTTATACACATTCCATAATTAAACATCTAGGTGTGTATGAGTAAGTTTATATCTAATGTCACACGAGCAGCACCAAATCGCGCTTGTGTCTCTGTGTGTGCATCCAGGCTGTTTATGTGGGGGTGTGTTTATGAGCCCGTGTCTTTGCAAGGTGTGTGTGCGTGTGTGTGTGCGTGTGTGTGTGTGCGTGTGTGTGTGTGTGTGTGTGTGTGTGTGTGTGTGTGTGTGTGTGTGTGTGTGTGTGTGTGTGTGTGTGTGTGTGTGTGTGTGTGTGTGTTTGCATGGTGGTCTATGATGTCTCTGTTTGTTACTAAACTTTTGATATTAAGTCTGTGTCCTCATTGACAATAAGTAAGGGTTTTTAGATGTAGGCTTCATTACACAGATACTGATTAAATCATGTTATCCATTATTTGCGATTTAAAGAAACTTAAAAGGTTTAAGACATTTTATCTCACATTGTGGTGTTGTTTTTTAATTAATGTAACCTTAAACCCCTCTGTTATCCATTTAGGGAACAATAAAATGTTAGCAAATATTATTTATCAAAGTTGACGATGTTATAAGCCAGGATGTCACTAACGTGACAACAAACATTTATTTAAAGACAAAACATTTTAACAAAATTGCCATGGCTTACAGAGACACACTAGACTTAATAATAAAAATAAAAATATACTATTCGAACATCCTAACCTGATATTAGGGTAGATTAGGTTTAAGGTCAATCAGAGTCTTTAGCTTTACAACTTACAGCACAAAACCCCCCAATGACAGGATTTTTATGAAGTGGAGCAGACCCTTGGTATGCCTGTGGGGTTAGGTTCAACTAAGGTCAACATCTATCAGTGCATAATAAGCAAACATGAAATTATATTTTACCTATGGTTTGTTAATGATGTTGCTAGGTTCGCGTATTTTTGCTGAAACAAATTTTTCTTTTCAAACTTAGTTAGGATACACATGTTTGTCGCCTCAAACACCTGATCAAAGTTTTTTCTTCGCTAGCGACAACTAATGTCTGAGATTTTGTAAATTCATCAGATGTTTCTTACTTGTGTATTTTCTTAAACAAACTATTCTTTTCAATCTTAGACAGTCTTCATACGTTTGTCTTTCGATAAGTTGTTCATAGTTTTTCTTCGCTAGTGTCAACTCATGTCTGAGATTTTGTAAATTTCATCAGATGTTCTTACATGTGTATTTTCTAAAACAAATTTATGCTTTTCAAACTTAGGTAGTCATCATACTTTTGTCTTTCGATAAGTTGTTCATAGTTTTTTATGTGGTAGTGTCAACTTATGTCTGAGATTTTGTAAATTCATCAGATGTTTCTTACGTGTATATTTTCTTAAACAAACATTTTTTGTTTTCCAAACATAGTTAGGATACACACTTTTGTCGCCTCAAACACTTGATCAAAGTTTTTCTTCGTTAGTGTCAACTAATGTCTGAGATTTTGTAAATTCATCAGATGTTTCTTACTTGTGTATTTTCTTAAACAAACTTTTCTTTTCAATCTTAGACAGTCTTCATACGTTTGTCTTTCGATAAGTTGTTCATAGTTTTTCTTCGCTAGTGTCAACTCATGTCTGAGATTTGTAAATTTCATCAGATGTTCTTACATGTGTATTTTCTAAAACAAATTTATGCTTTTCAAACTTAGGTAGTCATCATACTTTTGTCTTTCGATAAGTTGTTCATAGTTTTTTATGTGGTAGTGTCAACTTATGTCTGAGATTTTGTAAATTCATCAGATGTTTCTTACGTGTATATTTTCTCAAACAAACATTTTTTGTTTTTCAAACATAGTTAGGATACACACTTTTGTCGCCTCAAACACTTGATCAAAGTTTTTTCTTCGTTAGTGTCAACTAATGTCTGAGATTTTGTAAATTCATCAGATGTTTCTTACTTGTGTATTTTCTTAAACAAACTTTTCTTTACAATCTTAGACAGTCTTCATACGTTTGTCTTTCGATAAGTTGTTCATAGTTTTTCTTCGCTAGTGTCAACTCATGTCTGAGATTTGTAAATTTCATCATATGTTCTTACATGTGTATTTTCTGAAACAAATTTATGCTTTTCAAACTTAGGTAGTCATCATACTTTTGTCTCTACATACATTTGTTCAAAGTTTCTTGTAGCTAGTGTCAACTGATGTCTGAGATTTTGTAAATTCAACAGATGGTCTTACGTGTGTATTTCTTAAACAAACATGTTGCTGTTCAAACTTAGGCAGAGGTCATACGTTTGTCTTTTCATAAGTTGTTCATAGTTTTTATTTGTTAGTGTCAACTAATGACAGAGATTTTGTAAACTCATCAGATTCAAACAAAACTCATTCATTTCTGTAGTTTATGTAACACCTTGTCAAACTCTTAAAGGTAGTACTAACTGTTTAAAACAACAATGCAAAGTATTTTAGATTTACTTGATAAATCTTTTACATCAAAACAAACTAGGATAGCAATACGTCTGAATCTGTAACAGGTGATACCATCAATAGCGTGTTGTACATAACAAAGTCTGCAAAATAATAAAGATTGATTAGGTTTTTATTTAGTAAACCTTTTAACATAAAGTGTAGAGTCTTTTGTATGTAACAACAAAGATGCGATGAAACAACGCAAAACAAGAGAGGATGCGTTTGTTAAAACACATATAAATTAAGATGCATACATCTACAAATGGGGCAATGTTTGAAATAGTTTGCCCGTATAGCATCTTAATTCGGGACCAATAGATTAAAAACATTGCCCCATTTGTAGATGTATGCATCTTAATTTATATGTGTTTTAACAAACGCATCCTCTCTTGTTTTGCGTTGTTTCATCGCATCTTTGTTGTTACATACAAAAGACTCTACACTTTATGTTAAAAGGTTTACTAAATAAAAACCTAATCAATCTTTATTATTTTGCAGACTTTGTTATGTACAACACGCTATTGATGGTATCACCTGTTACAGATTCAGACGTATTGCTATCCTAGTTTGTTTTGATGTAAAAGATTTATCAAGTAAATCTAAAATACTTTGCATTGTTGTTTTAAACAGTTAGTACTACCTTTAAGAGTTTGACAAGGTGTTACATAAACTACAGAAATGAATGAGTTTTGTTTGAATCTGATGAGTTTACAAAATCTCTGTCATTAGTTGACACTAACAAATAAAAACTATGAACAACTTATGAAAAGACAAACGTATGACCTCTGCCTAAGTTTGAACAGCAACATGTTTGTTTAAGAAATACACACGTAAGACCATCTGTTGAATTTACAAAATCTCAGACATCAGTTGACACTAGCTACAAGAAACTTTGAACAAATGTATGTAGAGACAAAAGTATGATGACTACCTAAGTTTGAAAAGCATAAATTTGTTTCAGAAAATACACATGTAAGAACATATGATGAAATTTACAAATCTCAGACATGAGTTGACACTATCGAAGAAAAACTATGAACAACTTATCGAAAGACAAACGTATGAAGACTGTCTAAGATTGTAAAGAAAAGTTTGTTTAAGAAAATACACAAGTAAGAAACATCTGATGAATTTACAAAATCTCAGACATTAGTTGACACTAACGAAGAAAAAACTTTGATCAAGTGTTTGAGGCGACAAAAGTGTGTATCCTAACTATGTTTGAAAAACAAAAAATGTTTGTTTGAGAAAATATACACGTAAGAAACATCTGATGAATTTACAAAATCTCAGACATAAGTTGACACTACCACATAAAAAACTATGAACAACTTATCGAAAGACAAAAGTATGATGACTACCTAAGTTTGAAAAGCATAAATTTGTTTTAGAAAATACACATGTAAGAACATCTGATGAAATTTACAAATCTCAGACATGAGTTGACACTAGCGAAGAAAAACTATGAACAACTTATCGAAAGACAAACGTATGAAGACTGTCTAAGATTGAAAAGAAAAGTTTGTTTAAGAAAATACACAAGTAAGAAACATCTGATGAATTTACAAAATCTCAGACATTAGTTGACACTAACGAAGAAAAACTTTGATCAAGTGTTTGAGGCGACAAAAGTGTGTATCCTAACTATGTTTGGAAAACAAAAAATGTTTGTTTAAGAAAATATACACGTAAGAAACATCTGATGAATTTACAAAATCTCAGACATAAGTTGACACTACCACATAAAAAACTATGAACAACTTATCGAAAGACAAAAGTATGATGACTACCTAAGTTTGAAAAGCATAAATTTGTTTTAGAAAATACACATGTAAGAACATCTGATGAAATTTACAAAATCTCAGACATGAGTTGACACTAGCGAAGAAAAACTATGAACAACTTATCGAAAGACAAACGTATGAAGACTGTCTAAGATTGAAAAGAATAGTTTGTTTAAGAAAATACACAAGTAAGAAACATCTGATGAATTTACAAAATCTCAGACATTAGTTGTCGCTAGCGAAGAAAAAACTTTGATCAGGTGTTTGAGGCGACAAACATGTGTATCCTAACTAAGTTTGAAAAGAAAAATTTGTTTCAGCAAAAATACGCGAACCTAGCAACATCATTAACAAACCATAGGTAAAATATAATTTCATGTTTGCTTATTATGCACTGATAGATGTTGACCTTAGTTGAACCTAACCCCACAGGCATACCAAGGGTCTGCTCCACTTCATAAAAATCCTGTCATTGGGGGGTTTTGTGCTGTAAGTTGTAAAGCTAAAGACTCTGATTGACCTTAAACCTAATCTACCCTAATATCAGGTTAGGATGTTCGAATAGTATATTTTTATTTTTATTATTAAGTCTAGTGTGTCTCTGTAAGCCATGGCAATTTTGTTAAAATGTTTTGTCTTTAAATAAATGTTTGTTGTCACGTTAGTGACATCCTGGCTTATAACATCGTCAACTTTGATAAATAATATTTGCTAACATTTTATTGTTCCCTAAATGGATAACAGAGGGGTTTAAGGTTACATTAATTAAAAAACAACACCACAATGTGAGATAAAATGTCTTAAACCTTTTAAGTTTCTTTAAATCGCAAATAATGGATAACATGATTTAATCAGTATCTGTGTAATGAAGCCTACATCTAAAAACCCTTACTTATTGTCAATGAGGACACAGACTTAATATCAAAAGTTTAGTAACAAACAGAGACATCATAGACCACCATGCAAACACACACACACACACACACACACACACACACACACACACACACACACACACACACACACACACACACACACACACGCACACACACACACACACACGCACACACACACGCACACACACCTTGCAAAGACACGGGCTCATAAACACACCCCCACATAAACAGCCTGGATGCACACACAGAGACACAAGCGCGATTTGGTGCTGCTCGTGTGACATTAGATATAAACTTACTCATACACACCTAGATGTTTAATTATGGAATGTGTATAAAAACTTTTGGATGTTAAAACAAAAAAATTAAGATCGAATAGCTTTTGTCATAAAAGTCACATGGCCGTTTCATTTTAAAACCCGCATGTTTAAATCAGAGGCGTTCTAAACTAGAAATGCTGACAGAATTGCATTTGTTGTAATAACACATAGAGGTTGGGATCCACAGCGGACACAAAACCAGGAAATGGGGTCAAAATGTCTTAAACAATAAAAAGGTTCTTAACGCCATAAGAGCACCTCAGCGCACGTTCTCTGGCAACGTTGGTACACGCATTCACGTGTTTTAATCAGAGACTTGGTTAAAGAAAGTCCCAAATCTAAAATAAACCCCCTATTATACCGGAGCGGACAGAATTACATTTTATTGTGTAATAAACACATATTCCCAGTTGGTTTTAAGATGTCATTAATTTAAAACAAAACCCAGAAGATGATATGAATATGTTTTTAATCGTTTAAAAGTTTCTTAATGGCCCATATGTCCCCGCATCCGTGTATGTTCTATTGTAAACGCCGGAGCCCCCGATCTTTAATGGCTTGAACAGAACCCCCTGCTTGAAATGCTTCACAGATCTCGTGAAGCGAATCAGCTTTTATATAGTTTAAAATAAATAGGATTTAGTCTAAAGAAATGTCGACCTACTGGGGTTTTGACATCGTTCATCGCTATACACATACTGAATATTTCATTAAATAATTTGTTACAACCAAATGCTTTATTTTTGTCAGTGTGCTATTACATTTTTACCACTACAGTTTTAAAAAGATCCTAGTTTACAACCCGCCACCTGCTGTGAACAGCCATCATCATCCCACACACACTGTTATAAGACCATCATCAGAAACAGAAAAATATCTGATCAGAAAAATATAGCTTATAGTTAAATAGATAATAGTACATTTAATGTTAACCAATTACAACTAAAAGATTTTATTCTTGCGTGACTTTAAAAAAGTCTCTTGACAAAACAAACGTATATATCAAGTTGTATTTATAAGATAGACACAGTCATTTGTCCTAAAATCTAAAATAATAATTTATTTTTGTCAGAGCAGACAATATAATACTCTTTGTATAATATACACATATTCACACATGTTTTAAGAAACGTTTAATTAAAAATAAACCCCTAAAATGAGTTGTAGACGTCTTAAAAACATTTAAAAAGTTTATTAACGTCAGCTATAAGTTTCTCTGTCACCATCGGTGCACGTATACATATGTCTTAATCAGAGCCTTGGTTAAAGATTCCCCTAAATCTAAAATAAACTCCTATTTTGCCATAGTGGACAGAATTACGTTTTATTAAGGTTAATTTAAAACGGCATATATGAACACACACCCGGCGCTTTGTCAGGCACCGCCGGATCTTTAATACGCGTGAAACTATAGAGCATGTTATGAAAAGATTCACGGAGTTCCTGAAACCGTTTAAAAATTTTATTTAGTTTAGACTATCGTCTAAATATTGTAGTATTGACGGCGCCGAAGGATATGGCTCAGGTCATTGCTTAAACTATACACGTATACGGAATATTTAATTAAATAACTTGTGATGTTACAAACAAAAGTTTTAATTATAACATTGTTCATGATTTGTCTAAATCTAAAATAAACATTTACTTTTTTGACCCCCGTAATGGGGAATTATTTTACCCACGTTGGGTTTTAGAAATCTTTACTCGCTTTACAACACGCACCCCTGTGAATGAATGCATGGCTTGTGAGACAGTAGGGAGGAAGGGTGAGAGCTGACATCGAATGCCAAAACACGAGCTGTCACACACGAGCCATCATTAAACATAACAGCATACGCTTGACATAAAACACACGCAGTCATTTGTCCTAAAATCTAAAATAATAATTTATTTTTGTCAGAGCAGACAATATAAGACTCATTGTATAATATACACATTTTCATACATGTTTTAAGAAGCCTTTAATTAAAAATAAACCCTAAAATGAGGTGAAAACGTCTTAAACAAGCTCTGTGGACAAATCAAACTAGGTATCCAGTATCCGAAATGTTTTAAATCCAATTTGACACAAAATGTTTAAAATGTCCCCAGACAAATCCAAAAAGTCTCTGATTTTTCTCTTTTTTAAAGATACGTCCAAAGCGTTGTGGTCTGTATCCTAACCTGTAAACAGATAAAAACAAGTTATTAGGACAAATATCTAAATAAAGCAACTTTTTCTTATGCAACATAAACGTACCGGGGAGATCCGCTATTTTGCAATAGTACACACAACGTTCGCTTTGCCGCTGATATCAAAACCTTTAAAACATAACACATGTTATTAGAAAATATTAAACCAAACCAGTTTGTTTAAATCTATTGTAACAGGATTAAATAAATACAGACTGGACAACACGAGCCACTCTGCGTCTCTCTTGTTCCAAGATTTCCTTGTTACGTTGCGGGAGGTACTAGTCTCGGTCTGACTTTTTTGTTCAGGCCACTCTTCTCCGCGATTTACCAGGAATAGTTAATACCAGTTTAGACAATTTCGCTGCAATACCAGATCGAATTTTTAGTTTTTAAATAAATCAGACAAAATACTGGAACGAACACAGCGAAACACATACATACCAATAGACTTGAGTATAACAGCTCTGCTCCATCCAACCTGAGTCCGGGAGATCTCTTGTTGCTCCCCAATAAAGGTTCGGTCATAAACTTTCAAAGATTACATCACACGACCCCCACACAAACACACACTGACATAATATCAGCATCAGAAAACTTTGTGTCTGAACAGAAAATAGACTAGTTCGATAGAAAATATCGGCTTTAAGCTTAACCAGTTACATCTAATCACATATATATATATATATATATATATATATATATATATATATATATATATATATATATATATATATATATATATATGATTAGTGATTGCCTTAAAATAAACTTTCGATGTTGCAAAACTTTAGATTCAACAACACACACATCACTGTGTGACACGCAGTGGTGAGACTCGCAAGGGTCGAAAAGGGAGGGGTGATAGACAGCAAATGTCACAAACACGAGCCGTCATTAAACATGACTGCATACGCGTGACATAAAACACACTCAGGAAAAACAATCACTCTAAATGACCGGCAATAAAACCATTAAATACTTTCTGTCTAAAGTTGACAACTTGTACAGATTTTGATTGATGGTCCCGCCCCCCTGTCAAAGGGGTCATAAAAACGACCTGTCAGACAGCAACTGTCACCGGGTGGGGGAGGGGGTCATAAAAGTTTGACGAATGCTGCCCCCATACAACTACTGGTACATTTAAGCCGTTTTTACAAACATACCTTATAAAAAAAAATAGTCAGATAAGTACTTACTTCTGAAATCGTCTGGTATGGTTTTGCACGTTTGTGCTCTGTTGTTGAGGTCACGTAATCTCATTTTCATGGTCTGGAGATTGAATATATTGTCGTTGTACATGCTCTCAATGTCACTCTTTGTTTTAACCAACTACAGTAAGAGGAATAAAAATTAACGTCTCATTATTTAAAAAAATTTTTTTTCATTTTAAGCAAAGTCACCAGTGATTATAAGGTGTCATTTAAAAGCAAAAGAGCACGTGGAGAGAGGTTTACCTCTTTGAGAAGTTTGCGTGTGTCTTTGTTGGGATTTGTCTGATGTGCTTCAGTGGCGGTCTGATGGATCGCTTCAAGTTCCTGGCTTAGCTTTCGCAGTTGAAGGGCGTTGTACAGGCCATTGTTGTTGAGATAATCAAAGGGTTCCAACCGATCTGTGATGTTCTTAAGAGCAAATTCCATCTTTTGTAGCGCTACATTATTGGTCTTTATCTGTAAGTTACAGATGAAAGAATTCACTTCTTAGGGCTTCTGGCAAGCACACACTGTACACTGTATATGCTCTTAAAAGTAAATGGTTCTTTTCTGGGATGAAAGTGAAGTGTTGTTTGAAGGACCATTGTTAGTTTCCCAAAGAACCATTTAGTCAAATGCTCTTAACAGAATCGTTTCTTTCATACCTTGTAATAGTCTGAAATCTTTTTGGCAGCAAAAAGGTTCTGTGGATGTTAATGGAGTGTAAATGAAGAGCTCATATGCGAAGCCGCTAATACCACCTCCATCAAAAATAATATAATGACAATAACCGACTACTCTCGGCACATATAATATACCATCATCAAATGGTTTCACTTTAAATCCGCTTAATCCCGTCGTTAGCCATTCAAATGGGTGAAGGACAGCACGCATACGTGGAGGTGCATAAACTTTTTACCCGGTATAAGGAGGTTTACCAAATATATTAGGATATTGACCAAATATTTGATTATTTGTGGTACAATATTATACCCTAAGGACCTATTGTTTACCTTAAGGAAAAAATTGTACCAGTTTAGTACAAAATTAGTGCATGAAAATAGCACACTTATTAAGTGTATTTTAGTGCAATTTTACCTGGGAATATTAAATGAGTTCAGATTCAAAACCCTCTAAGGGCATTTTTATCTTATGTTTAGGTTCAGTTATTTCACTTTAATAGCAATTAAAAGGTTATTAGTTTGTAATTAAATTGCAAATTTTCACAAATCTCACTTTACATTGTCAGAAAAAGGAACAAAACCTTGTACCTTTTCTGTTGCTGGAGTGGTACCCTACACTGTAAAAAAATCCGTAGAAATTTCAATGTTATTGCAGCTGGGTTGCCGGTAATTTACCGTAGATTTAAATTTATTTTATTTAATGTCAAGAGTTTGTTCAAAGTTAAATAATTTTTTAATATTAACAAGTCTTTATCTTTACAGAATAAAACTATACAATAACAGCCTCATGCAAAGCATTCTGGGAACCATAAATAATCATCAACCTTTTTCTGTTTTTTGCTTCAGATTTTGTTTCCCAGAACGTTTTGCTTGATGCTGTTGTTTTAGTTTTACTCTGTAAAGACAAAGACTTGTAAATGTTAAATGTTCATTCAACTTTGAACAAAATTTTGCCAGTAAATAACATAAGTTTAAATCTACTGTAAATTACCGGCAACCCAGCTGCAATTTCTACGGATTTTTTTTACAGTGTAAGGTTCTGTTTTGTACCTTTACAGGTAAACTAAACATAAAACAACGTTTAACCTTTTGGGTACATTACTGTACCTTAAGAAACTATTGTGCAGGGGTGTAATGGTGCATTGATATGGATCGACAGCAGTTTTATTTCTATTATTTATTTTGCCACACATAAACCATCGATATGGGCTATCTTTATTTTGACACTCTCAACGTCCTCATACCTTGACATAACCACTGCAGCATTTGTTTGACTATCAGATCTAAAGTTGGATGACAGATCAAATACTTCGCTCAAATACTACAGGTTTACTTTTTATATACCTCAGTGATTGTCACTATTTTGGCACAAAAATACTGAAAGACGTAGACTGTTTCATCATAAGTTTAATTTTTAATAATTGCCTCGAAGCGTTTGATGTATCGACAAATATCGCATCGCTGGTGCACTGGAAAAAATGATTCATTCAATTTACTCAATTTTTTAAGGTAAATGGTTGCAATCAATTACGATATCTCAGCTGAGAAAAAATTTATTTCACTATACTAAAGTATTACTGGTATTTAGTATTTATATACTTTATAAATTGACACTATTATTAAAGGCGGAGTGCACAATGTTTGAAAGCCAGTGTTGATATAATAACCTAAACAATCACGCCCCTACCCCAATATAATCTGGACCTTCTTTTGATAGACCCACCCCACACATACCCAGGCAACGATATCGATTAGAAGACACGCCCCTTACTGCTGATTGGCTACAAGTGTGTTTTGGTAGTCGGCCGATTCCCTTTTCCAAAATATATTTTTTGGGGGGGCTGTAGCTAAAACACTTAAAAATATAAAATTAAACTTGAACATGCTTAAATTTTGTAGATGCTACCAATTTAAGTAATTTTTAAAAAAATGTACCTTAAAGTTTTTTACTTAAAGGCGTTCTAAGCGAATCTGCGAGACGTTAGTTTTTGTTGACGTTTGAATTTTTTTCAAACAGACGGAGCGTAGCTAACTCCTCCCCCTCCCTTCTGTGCTTTCATGAGCGTGCCCAAACACCACCCCCAAATTCTTTTTGTCGTTTATTCGCTGGAACACTTTGTTTTGTTTTGTGGTGCTAGGTTTGGCCACTATGTTGATATTGCCGTTTGTGAAGCCTGGGCTGTCTACAGAGATCGCGTTTTTTTACAGTTTGATCAGCAAAGCAAGCAGATAGTGAGGAGATGTTTGCTGAATGTAACAAAAAAAATTTTATGGTCTAAAACGCGTCAATTTGCTTAGAGCGCCTTTAAAGTGAAAAAAATGTAAGTTGGAAAAATGTTTTTAGGTTTTACCAACTTAAGCAATTTTTTAAAAGTTGTTTACTTTAAATTGCTTACTTAAAGTGAGAAAATTAAAGTTGAAAAAGAAATATTTTTAGGTGCTACCAATTTAAGTAATTTTTAAAAAGTTATTTACCTTAATTCTTTTACTTAAAGTGAGATAATTAAAGTTGGAAAAAAATATTTATTATGTGCTACAAATTTAAGTAATTTTTAAAAAGTTGTTTACCTTAAATTTTTTACTTAAACTGAAAAAATTAAAGTTGGAAAGAAATATTTTTTAAGTGTTACCAAATGAAGTAATTTTTTTTAAGTACATCCAAATTTAACTTTTTCAGAGTAAAAATGTACTTGCTGATATTTAAATGTTTTTTTTTAGTACATTCAAGTATATTTTATTTTTCTTTGAGTTTATACAGTATGTACATGTATATAAGTATAAGTTTTTACCTTTTTCTGCAAATTCTTCAAGTTGTCATCACAGATCTGGACTTGTGTTTCGACTTCCTCAAACCGTTTGGCAGGAAAAGCCCAGATAGAGCTGCTTAATTTACATACACAGGCATTGTTCTCCTCTACACCTTGAATCTTCTCAGCCTGAACAGTCGACTGAATACACACAGACACATTTACACAGACATAACACACTACAGTTTTTACAATGCTGCTGTTTATTAAATATTTTAATATTTAAGGGTTTTTATCTGATCTAGAATAAATAAAGAAATATTATTGTGCAGTATGCAATGTAGTTGACATTGAAAATAAACTTACTATGACTGCGAGGAGCAACAGGTACGAGAGCATGATGGTCAAATGGTGCCAAAGACAATAAAGTCCTCCTTTAAACCCGCACACAAACAAATGTTGCAACCGTAATTATGAAAATACTATCTGATATTACAAAAGCAACGAATAATAACAAACAAAATAACATTTCAAAACCTGCGTGATTTCAGCATTTTTGTTTTATATTGAAATGATGATTTAGCAAAGTCTTATCATAACTAAACATGTCCATTTTTCTGAAGAAACTGTCCACAGAGATAAGAAACCACTTTATTTCTTCATTTGTTGATTCTTTTTAAGGTCACCGTGGTTGGCTCACTCTCTGCTAAATGTACATTTTACAGTAAAAATATTGAACATATTTATATTGCAATTGACTTGCTTGACGAATGTGAAACTACCGCTCTGCATTGGTGTCAAAAGTATTCACATTCATTACTAGGGTAGAAGTATGGTTTAAAAATACTTCTTTAAAAGTATCAACTCAAGCTTTTTACTCAAGTAAGTGTAAAAGTACTGGTTTCAAAACTACTTAAAGTATTAAAGTAAAAGTAATGTATGAAAAAAATGCCAATATGGACAAAAGCTTAGGCAGCACCACATTGGGGCCTATTGTGGTACTAAATTTTCTAAAGGCCACAATGACTATAATGTTATATTAAAATGTTAATGTTGAAAAATTTGGGATGCACCAAGGTACCGCATATATGCCCATCGGAAATGAATGCATTTTAGTACAATGCAAATACATTAGAAAAACAAATGTGTACTACTGGGCATTAACAATGGAGCGGAAGATATGATGACTGCCTATAAGTATTGTAATGGTGCAAAAAAACAAACTTTAGAGGCATGTCATTATGTCCATTTATTGGAATGTAACCATCCAAGCTTAGCTGCAGGAATCTGTAAAGGCAACAGACAAGAAAATTGGTGTACACAGGGCAGGTTTAGTAACAGTTACCCTTGTATGGTTTTCTATATACAATAAACATTAGTGCTGTCAAAATGAATTATTAATCCAAGTCATAAATAAAAAAATAACTGATAAACCTGATACCTTACTGTTTCATTCCTTCCTGATATGTTCTATGCTTAGTTCTATAGCTAAAATAGCAACGATGTTACAAATTACTACAAGATGTAACAAACACTTTGGGATCAGTTCTCTACCCTTACGAAAATTAACCATGGATTTACTACAGTAAAAAACATGGTTATTGTAGTAAAACCATGGTAACCCTCAAAATAACCATGGTTTTGACAATCATGGTTTTTCAAAACCATATTTAAACCATGGTTAGTGTAGTAAAACCATGGTATTGCTGATAGTAATCAATACACAAAAAAAGGTTACTACACTTTTACCACAATAAAATCATGGTTAATTTTCGTAAGAGTATTTACAACCACAGGGAAATTTACATCACTTAATCACAGAACATGCAACAAAGAGTTACCAATAGTCTTGTTCAGCCGCAAAAGCAGCCATACATTGCAAGATGAGGAAGTGGCAAAGTATAGCCTACTTATCACAACATAAATGTCTCTTTCCCAAACTACCTACAGTAGCTTAATTTGATGAGGACAGAGAGAAAGCACCTGTTTGATAATGAACCAGTAGTTTGAGCAGAGGTGGACTCGAGTCGAGTCACAATTTTCAAGACTTGTGACTTGCTTGATTGAAGTATAAAAATGACTTGACTTGACTTGTGAACAAGTTACTTGAGACTTAACTTGACTTAAAGTGAAGACGAGACAATGACTTGAACTTTAATGACTTAAACAAACAGCAATGAAATTCATTAAAATAAAAAAATGTGCACATTTTCAAGTGTTTGTGTGGACTGAGTGTAAAAAATAGCCATATTTATACAGTAAGCAGAGAAAAAATATAGATAGGATGAAACGTTTTTTCCCGTTTTGTTTGTTTGTTTGTTTGAAAGCAGATGGTCTGCGGCTTCACTTAATATGTTTGTATGTTTATATATTTTTAGATGAAAAATTTCCTGGAAGGCATTTTGTGAAAATATTTTTTTTAACGATGACGAGCCGGAATGAAAACAAGACAAAATTATATAGGAGTAAGGAGGCATAATGTCAGTAGTAAAGTACAGATAATTGCGTGAAAATGTAAGGATTAGAAGTAAAGAGTCAGCTTAAAAAAATTAGTTTAATGAAATATATAGATACAAAACAAAATTTGTGATTTAAAAGAGCATATTTTTTATTTTTACCAAAAAGTTAAATATATGATACAAATTAATACAAAATAAAATAATTTAGTTGTAGTACTTCACAGTTAGCCATGTTATCATTTATTTAAAAAAAATAAAATTGAGTTTGCTGTGTGTGTGTCATATGTGTGTGTCTGTGGCGCCACCATTGACTGTAAAAAAATTTGGACGTAGTGTCTGTGACATTCCCCATTGGTTTGTGAAGATCGTTTTTGAAGCTTAAAGTAGGCGTTTGCCTGCATTCACCATCTTGGCCGCACGTCACGGCAAATCACTCGCGGAAAACCCGAAAATGGGTAAAGGGGCGGGAGATGGGTGAAGCTGAGATGCCTGGTTGCTGAAACCACGCCCGCCTAACTCAATTCTAGTGACAGCAGTGGCAGTTCACCCGTCACTCAAGTGGCCACGCCCTTTATTATGCAAAACTTTAAGGCTTACTATAATTTAAACAGAGTTCAAAAAATGTCACCCTCCTAACAGTTGTCATGAAGGGCAAAATTAGCTATACAGACAAAAAACACTTTTTGTACCAAGGCAAGGCAAGTTTATTTGTATAGCATATAAAATATAGTGCAATCAGTTCGGACGCAGCATAGTGCTCATTCAGTAAATGCATAGCTAATACCAGGCTGTAAACATATTATTTTCTACTGTAAAGTTGGGCATTTTAACATGGAGGTCTATGGGAATCGACTCTCTTTTGGAGCCAGCCTCAAGCGGCCATTCGATGAATTGCAGGTTAAATCACTTCCGTATTGGTTTCATCAGAGAGATCAGAAGTGTGTATGTAGGTCAGTACATTTGCTAAAAGCATGTGACTTGAGGCTGAGCTCTAATTGGCTTGTTTCAGATTTGCCTTGGGGCGCAGCACTGTAAGCCCCATCCTCCCACCGTTGTTGTTTTTCGTGTTTTTCAGAGTCTCATAACCTCATTGCAGATTACCCTGTAACTGCTAGCTACACTAATCATTGGAAGCAAGTGAAAGATAAAAGAAAATACGATTTTATTATTTTTATTTTATACAAAATCACCCTTAACAAGGCGTTCATTTGAAGAATAAATGAAGGATTAAGGAGCTTGGACCAGACCAGTTTTAATAAGTAGAAATAATGGGCTTTGAATTTAGAGCTCAACACTAAACACACACCTTAATCATGGTGAAAATCAAATAAAAGCATCATACAGAACACTGTAAAAAGTGAAAGCTGCTCTACTTAAAAAATATCATTAAATTGGTAACACCTAAAAACATTTTTTAACTTACATTTTTTACTTAAAGTGAGAAACATTAACACATTTTAGGTGTTACCATTAGCAATTAAAGTAATTTTTAATTTGATCAAACTTTTACTTTTTCCAGTGTACAAAACAACAAAATACAGCCGATAACTAACAGAGCAACAGCAACACCATAACAGTCATTCTTTTTAAAAATATAAACCATTGAATTGAAGATACTGCAGTGCATGCTGGGAACTTTTAAGTTCTTAAAAGTCCAGTGTTTTTATTGTTCGCTCAGATTATTGGTCAAACTTTTGACAAGTTTTGGACAATGACTCAACTTAAGTCCAGACAACAAACTAATCTTATTCATTAAAAAACAAAATAAGAAATTAACCCTTTGTTCAGGTTTTTGGTTAAAGTTTTTTTTACCTTAAAGATTCTGATACTGTCAGACAATGAAAACAGAAGATCCCAGTGCAGGTAACAGAAATGTTTATTTAAATAATAATGAGTGCAAAATGACAATAGCACGTCTGGGCTAAAAGCCACACCAAGGCAGACGGCTGGGAGCGGGGAGCACACACAGGCACTGGGGCGAAGAACCACACACGTTCGGGCTCCGGCCAGACAACGAACGGTGGGAGAGAGTATATAAGGCCGATCACCTCACGCAGGGAGAGTAGTAGTCAACCCAGCTGCTGGCACACGAGACAGGTGGTAGAGAGGAATCCTGCAACGGGCAGAGAGAGAGAGGCGGTCAGAGTCTTCAGCAGAGTCCGTGCTGGACAGCGCACAGGGGCTGTCCGAGTCTTATGCAGAATTACGCGCCGGAGCGCACTGCGGCTGGACAGCACAAGATGGAGACAGGCGCTCGGAGAATCCACGGGCAGAGTGTTCACAGCGGCTAGAAGGGAGACACGCCACTCAGGAGAGACTGACAGCGGGCGGGGAATCTAAAGGGGTAAAGTCAGCAGAGAGCACGGAGAGTAATCCAAAATCAAAAAAAGGAGACAGATACTATGGCACGACAGGACAGGACTAGAACTAGACAAGCTAGCGGGCAGGAACATACAAAACGAACTTGCAAGGAACAAACACACACACAGGGATTAAATACTAAACCGATAGGGCATCAAATGAATATCAGGTGAGGGACGCAGGTGAAGGAAATGACACTGATGACACCCGTGACAGAGCCGCGCACGTGTGAAACTGTCAACACAAAAACATGAACAGAGAACCAAAAACATAGCGGTCACTGAACCAAAGTCACGACAGATACTGGATTTTTATTAAGTTGAAAAGCATTATAAAAATATAACGCCAATTCAGTTCAGCATTCAGTTAAACAAAAAGTGAGAAAGATGGAAAAAAAGATGGAAGTTAAACATTAAGCAACCCCTGTTACAAAAACAGATATCAGATCATCTTACATGTTGTACCAAAAGATAAAAAGTCACTTCTTTATTTTATCAGTTATTTCACCATTATTTCTCAAGTATATTTCTCAACCGACAAATGTTTTTTTTTCTAAGTTGTTTTTCCATTTAAAAACAGCTTTTCAGATAAAAGTTGTATTTGCTCCTGAGGTTACAGAGTCCCAACCATGAGTCTGTCTAATGTGTTCATTTTGATGATCGTCATTCCTCAAATTCTTGTTCAGGTAAGAAAGATACAAAGTCCAGTTTATTGGATTTGTTTCATTTTCATGTAATGTTTTATCCTTTTTTATTTTAATGTTTTTTTCCAAATTCCCTCAAGACATAAACTAAATGTGTAATAGCATAAACTGTTTGTATCATGGATTTAACAACATAGATTCAACCCAATATGTCTTTGTTTTTCATTCGTTTGTTTGATTATTTATTGTCCTGTGATGTGATCAACCCAGTCGGTGAGAGGAAAGGACTGTGTGTGCGATCTAAAAAACACTGATCCTGCTTTCCCTAAAAGCAAATTTAAGAGAGTAGAGACCATCGCCTTACAATGCACTGCGACCATCACTTCAGAAAAGGTACACAAAGTACATTACGAATCTTTTGAATTAAATATTTATATTGATAATCTTGTCATTGTCCCTTAAAGATGTAATTTTTGTCGTAGTGTTCAATTTCTAAGTCGCATTGAATAAAAGCAAGAAATGTTTTTGTAGATGTTAGAGAATGACAGACGACTTCTGGGTCTACAACAACGTATCAAGCAGCTAGAGGACTACGTGGGGATACTGGAAAAAGAGGATGATAAAAATTTGTACGGGGCCGTGTCTCTCCGGATCATTGAGCTGGAGTATGCCGAGATTCGAAATCTCCTGGACAAATTTAACAAAACCACCTTCAACTCTCAGCATCTCAATGTACAGACTGTAGCAGACGTAAGGAGATTTTAAACAATAATAATGGTTTAATATTTTTCTTTCTAACAATTACCAGACTTTATCAACAATGTAACAAGTGACACCATGCACAGAAGCGAAGCTACATTAAGGGAGCTGAGATAATGGCATTTTTGTTAAAGGAATAGACCATTTTCTTAAAAGAAAAATCCAGATAATTTACTCACCACCATGTCATCCAAAATGTTGATGTCTTTCTTTGTTCAGTCGAGAAGAAATTATGTTTTTTGAGGAAAACATTGCATGATTTTTCTCATTTTAATGGACTTTAATGGACACCAACACTTAACACTTAACTCAACACGTAATAGAGTTTCAAAAAACTCTAAACGATCCCAAACGAGGCATAAGGGTCTTATCTAGCAAAACGATTTTCATTTTTGACAAAAAAAATAACAAATATACACTTTTAAACCACAATTTCTCGTCTAGATCCGGTCGAGCGTGACTTAACGTAAATGCTTAGTGATGTAGGGAGGTCACGTGTTACATATATAAAACGCACATTTGCGGACCATTGTAAACAATAAACTGACACAAAGACATTAATTAGTATCAGTTGACATACAACAACGTAGGAACGGTCCCCTTTCTCCACACTTGTAAACACTGGGGCGGAGTTTCGCGTTCGTCCACTGTGACCTCTTGATGTCATGACGTATTGCGTGGGGTCACGCTGACGCTTTCAGTACTGGATCTAGACGAGAAATTGTGGTTTAAAAGTGTATATTTGTTATTTTTCTTGTCAAAAATGACAATCGTTTCGCTAGATAAGACCCTTATGCCTCGTTTGGGATCGTTTAGAGTCTCGTTTGAAACTCTGTTGAAAAAAACTGTTACGTGTTGAGTTAGGTGTTAAGTGGTGGTGTCCATTAAAATGAGAAAAATCCTGCAATGTTTTCCTCAAAAAAACATAATTTCTTCTGGACTGAACAAAGAAAGACATCAACATTTTGGATGACATGGTGGTGAGTAAATTATCTGGATTTTTCTTTTAAGAAAATTGACTATTCCTTTAAGGACCTTTGTTAGGGATCAGAGCCAGAACGATGATCAATACATACACAGAGGTAATGATTGGGTTTGGATAATAGCGAAATTATGGATTGCCATAAAAACTAGTCAAATCATAAATTTTTACAGTACTGCAAGTTTAACGTGCTATGCCTATGCCAGTTTGAAACAGGCGGCAAAGGCGTCAAGAGCATAGGAGCATAACGAGAGGGGGCCCCACTAAGGGGGATGCAGACATGCGGTTGCATTACGTATTATTAACATTACAATTTCGGATTGTTTGAAATGATCATCGCTCAGGCAATTGCCTGCCTTGCATTAGATGCCTAGATTACATACAAAGTCAATGTAAAGATGTTAATAGATGCAAACTCATGCGGGAGTGTCTTGCGCAAGTTAAAATATTCAACTCATGCTAAAAATTAAGTTAAATCCCATGAGTAATCTAGAGCGAGGAACGTGATGCTTCGCCTTTGGTGTTTACGCAGCATTAAGACAAGTCTAATGGGGCATACCCACAAATGTGAATACAGTGAATTGCACAAGCAGATTACATACAAATTCAATGCACAGATGCAAATAGATGCATCTGTGCACTGCGCCCAATTGAGTAATGCTTTGTACTTTTTCCTCCAATAGCTTCAGGACATGAAGGACACGATGGCAGAGCTGGAGAGTTTTGACAGCATGCAGGTGATGAAGAAAGAACGTCAGAACCGCAGTTTGAAAAAGGACCTTGAGAAGTGCAAAGAAGACAAAGCTCCACCACCAGCCCCAACACTTCCCCCGGTTAAGGGTAAAACACAAATAGTCCGTTCCTTCGTGCTTTTTGGATTTTGTATTATTAGCCAAATGTGAAATGTTCTTTGTTTTACATTTCTTTATAGGTCGATGTGGTCTGGGTCAGATTGTCAGTGTGAAAGGACCTAAAACTTATTCCCTCACGGTATATTCAACCTCTTACACCTATGGCGCTTGGGGCAAGGATGCGAACCCTGCTCCAGGAGATGAGAATAAATACTGGCTGATGGTGCTGTATACTAGTAATATATATGGCAACTTTATCCGCCAGTACAATAGCTTGAGCACTATGTTATTAGGCATTGGACATACCGATGTATATATTGCAAGCTCTAATCCCACAACTAACACAGTTCAGGGGCCAAACATGGTGATGTATAGAAATGCGCTCTACTATAACTGTTATTACTCATATTCCGTCTGTCGGTTTAATATGACGGCAGCCACTGTTAGTAACGTGGCACTGCCAAAAGATACAGGTTACGAGAACAAGTTTCCGTTCGGACATCTCGGAGCAGAATACAGCTATACAGATTTGGATTTTGTCACAGATGAATTTGGCGTGTACGTTATATATGCAACGACAAGCAATTTCGGGAATATAGTCATCAGTAAAGTTGAGACCAGCACTCCGCCCGTTCTGGGCCAAACTTGGTCAACTTCACTGTTCAAAAAAACTGTCACAAATACTTTCATGGTGTGCGGTGTGCTGTACGCCACCAGGTTTATAGACAATGACAAAGAGGAGATCTTTTATTCATTTGACACCAAAACCAACACAGAGCGCTACGATTTGAAAATTTATATCAAAAAGATGCAAGCCAATATTAAATATCTCAACTACGACCCCAGAGATCATTTGCTGTACGTGTACAGTGATGCCTACATTCTAACATATGAGATCGTGTTTAACTAATTTAAACTGGATTATGGCTACATCCCACTTATACAACCTTATACGCTTTGGAAAGAGCAGATGTTTTATTTTTTGTGCTTTTAAGCTAATACTCTGGAAAATTTAAAGGAATTATCTACCCAAAAATGAAAATTGTCATAATTTACTTACTCTCATGCCACCCCAAATAGATTTAACTTCCTTTCAGGGATAGCATGAGGGTAAATAAATTAAGAGACCATTTTCATTTTGGGGCATAGCCCCATTTTGGGTGATTTATCCATTTAAGGCAGATTTTTACCCAAAAAGTAAAATATAATTTTAGGATAAATTATTTAGCTTGACGCTAACACAGTATGAAATTGTATCCCAATACTAGCAGTATACTTTTTTACTACATATCTAAAAGTATGTACTTTACCATCCACAGAATGTACATTTGGCTTTGAGTAGAAATATGTGATTGGTATGCAGCCTTATAATTTTGAAGTTTTTACTTTTGTCTTTTTAATGCTTAGCTTTGTTTTGTAAGCTTAAGCAATCTACTGATGGAATGGGAATTTTGTGCCTTGAAATAAATCACAGCATGTCTAGTGTTGGATTATCACTGCTGGCAAATACATTACATGCAGATAGCGTTGCAAAGGGGTGGACAATTTCCATGGGAAAAAACGTATTCTCTGGAATTTTAGAAATATTCCAAATTTGAAACTTAACGGGAATTTATGGAATATACGGACATTTGTGGGAATTTATGGGAATTATTAGGAAATTTATATAAACTATATCATATGCAATCATAAATAAATATTTAGTTTGGTCATAACCAGACATGGATGCAAGATAATACCAATTTTTAAAATGACGTCTTGACTGATTAGTGCTGACTGAGCTTTATGTATCACCTTGAGGCAATTAATTTAGGCTATCGTGGTGCTTCACACAGTAATATACACATACAACTTTTAATGCATCAGAAGATACTATAGAATAGTATCTAATATATAGTATATCCTCTATAAAATCAGCTATGTCTGGTTTTTGTTCTCAAGGGTTTTTTACCCTCCTAGGATTTTTTCTCATCCTGATTAAAAAAGCCAGGAGGGTTTTTCTCCTAGTAGGTTTTTTCAACCCCTGGGGAGTCAGCCGAAATTGGCCTAACTTAGCACCCTCCTCTATACGTTACATTATTACTACGCTTGCTCATACAGTTTAATCTTTGCCACTGTTTTCTGCTGCTTATGTTTTTTTCCTGCATCTATTAATATAAAGCTGCTTTGAAACATTTGAAACAATTGTGAAAAGCGCTATATAAGCGCTATGAAATTATAAGAATTTGTCTTGAATCAAGTTATTTCCTAAACAAAACAGTCAGTGGCTTCAGATTTATAGCCAAAATTAATGTCTGTAGGGAGAAGGATTTGTACAATATTTGCTTTGAATGCCCCCTACAGGTTAGATGAAACCATTCAAATATGAGCTGTATTGACAAGATGGACAAAACACAAAACTTTAAGGGTATTCATTGGACAAAATAATTTGACAAAAAGGCAAACCACAGCATATTAGGGAATCTGTGTTTTATATGAATATACAAAAAAATGTCATATTATTGTAATATCTTAACATTTTACAATAATATGACAACATATTAATAACATTTTATCTGTTATTAATATTTGTTGATCCTCTTTGTGGTAATATTTTGTTGTCAGTGTCCTGCACTCTCAGAAAAAAGGTACATGAAGGTACAAAAGTTGACACTTTTTAAAAGTATACTTATAGGACCTTTTAAAAGGTACCGTTCCAGTAACAAAAAGGTACAACTTTTTAAACTTGTTTTTTAAGAGTGTAAGATGTGTCTTTGTAAGGTTTGCAAATGTGTTGTGCACTCAAAAAATGGATGGGTTATTTTTTACCCATGTTGGGTAAATATTGAACAAAACACATGCTGGGTTAAAAATTAACCCAATGTTGAGTTGTTGTTATGCAACCATGGGTTAAAATAACCCAGCAGTTGGGTTAAAACAACCCAGCATTTGGTCAATTTTAACCCATCGTTGTGTTCTGTCTAATATTTACCCAGCATGGGTGTGTGTATTTTCCAAGCCTCCTTAACCCGTTCCCCGCCAGTGTTTTAAAAAAAAATTGCCTCCAAGTTTCCTTCCTGAAAATTTAATAAATAAATAAACATACAATATAGAAAATAAAAAGAACAGACCATCTGCTTTCAAACAAACAAACTTTCAAAAACTCCAATTCCAAAAAATGGAAAAAAGTTTCATTCTACCTTCATTTGTTCTCTTTTTATCACCTCTACAATATGGGTGGGTTTCTTCAAAAATACCAACATTTTTGTAAAGGACTTTGCTTAGAGATCAGATTCAGAACGATTGTCAAAACATAAACAGGGTTATCAATATTTTTGAATCAATTGAGGCCTACATTTTTTATAAGCTGGGTTAGAGCACCACCTAGTGGATAATAGCGGAAATATAGATGACAGTAAAACCTCATCAAGGAAGCGTCACTGGCAGGAAAAGAGTTAAATTCTTCTCAAAGCTGAGCTTACGGTTATACTCCAAACACACCAATGCAACATGTATGCACAATTTTGAAAGGAACACGCCGATTTTTGGATTTTAATTTATTCATCATATCCCCCAGAGTTAGATGAGTCCATACATACCTTTTCATCTCAGTGCGTGCTGTAACTCTGTCTGACACACCCACCGCTAGCCTAGCTTAGCACAAAGACTAGAAGTAAATGACTCCAGCTAGCATACTAATCCCAATAAGTGACAAAATAACGCCAACATTTTCCTATTTATATGTTGTGATTTGTATATTCACATATAGCACTGCTACTTGGGTGGAGTGATTAGCCCAACGCTTGCACAAACTCTCTGCTCCTCACCACGGGACTTCTCTTCCCGCCCAAGAAGCAGTGCTTCGCCTTCTGAGAATATAGTTCCCTGTATGTGGTTAAAAGATGGCTGTGTCTCATATGACCTTGTTATTAAACACTGTGACTATACAAATCACAACATATAAATAGGAAAATGTTGGCGTATTTTGTCACTTATCGGGATTAGTATGCTAGCTGGAGCCATTTACTTCAAGTCTTTGTGCTAAGCTAGGCTAGCAGTGGGTGTGTCAGATGAAAAGGGTGTGTATGAACTTCTCTAACCCTGGGGGATACGGTGAATAAGGTAAAGTCTCAAAAAGTCGGCGTGTTCCTTTAATGCATACTGTATTTGATAAAAAGACAAAGATGTCAATTGTGAAAGCTTTTGGACTCGCTATTTGTACGTCCAGTATTACACTTTGGGAGTAGTTTCATCAAATTATTCACATTCAATTTTACAACAACTTTCCTATCATGATTTTAGAAATGTTACAGTTGGACATTAATGTGCAATTGTTAAAAGTTTGTGTTGTGTTTTTTTAGTAAAACTTACACAACACAAATGCTAAAATGGGACACCAATACCATATAAAAACTCTTTGATGTATTACATATCTAAACAATATTTCAAATGAATAATAATCATAAATGTTGACTAGATTTCGTTTCCTGCCTGTGTGTTTATGTTGAATTCTTTTATTAAATAAATGTTTGTCTTTGCTAAACTTCTATCTCATGTCTTTATGTTTATAGAGTTGCCTGGTGCGATTTTAAGCCAAAAGTCTCCGTGAATGTGACGTAATTTCCGGTAAGAGAACATTGATGTCCTGTTGTTGTTTTCTGATATTCAGTTTTTTTGTGCATTGTGGGATTTCTATGGGAGCTAAATTTTCTTTACCTTAAAACATTTTAAAGTAGGCCTTAAACTGGTTGACTCGAGTCGTGACTATTGATTGTTTATATGACTTTTGTGTATGACTCTTTTGCTGCATTAGATTTTTGTTGTATAATCTAATTAGCTTTACAAGTCATTTCAATGAACTATTTTATTACAATTACAACTCATTTTTATAAGCAATTCAACACTGTTCAGAATTAAAATAATAGCTAAAATTCGATTATACTTAAAGATTGTAAGGAAGCAAAATATTAGAGAACTAATTGGGATGCACCCCATGTATTTTCATGTTTAGTTAAGGTTCCACTAAAATAAAATAAAAAACCACCAACACTTCATAAGCACGTTTATTTGGAAGATTTGGTCATCTTATTAACAAACATTGTAAAAGTGTAATCTTCACATAACAATATAAAACCATACTTATTATTGCTGACTATATGAAGGACAGATCGTATTTCAGTCCCAACCCAAACATCAAATGACTCTGGGCCAGATCCACAACGGAGCTGCTGATTTCGGCACAGATCCGGCCCAGAGTCATCTGCTGTCTGGGAATATAAAAAATAATCGCATCAAGTGTAATTTGACTTTCAATTAAACAGTTGGGCAATGTATCTATCTTATCTATCTGCTTATCTCACCTTAAAAGACCGTGTCATATGCTAAAAGATAAGCATCGTTATACAGGTAAAGTTTCCGGTCAACTGGGTTAAAATGCAGATTGGCTACACCCTCTGCAACTTTCTCAAAAGGTATAGAAAGAGTGTTTATCGCCTGACCAGTGACCGTATCAAAGGCATAAAATACCTCTTCTCGATAAGCATTAACATAACGTGTAGCATACAAGACACCGCACACCATAAACGTGTTAGTGACAGATCTCTTAAACAAATGTGTTTTCCAGGTATGCGTGATATTGAGCTCAACCGGGTCCAATCGGCTCACAACGATATTGCCGTGGTTCTCCTCCGTGGCGTATATCACCCATACAGCGCCTTGATCCGCTTCCAGATCAAAGTCTGTCCAATCACGACAGCTGTAGTAGCAGTATGGAAATGTGTTTTTGAAACCAGCACCAACGATAGGCTTTCGCTTGGTTACTTTTGTTAGAATATTGTAACTGCAAATCTCAGCTTTGTTGTAGCATTGGTAAAACACAGTGTTATCGTACAATATAGTGCCTGAACCCTGGACGGCATTAGCGTGACTGTAAGACGATGCAATGTATTCATCTTTGTAGTTCTTGCTGGCCATGAAATCTTCATATGATTTGTAAATTCTGATTGTGTTGCCGCGTTTGTTTCCACTGACCAGGCTGTGCTCCCAGTAGATTTGCTCGTTCAGTTTGGCATCTCGGCCCCAAGCACCAGAGATGTACGACTTATCTAATGAGTTGAGCTTTGTGACACTTGGAGAACTTATGCTGGTCATGATACGCTGATGACAAGAACCTACAAGTGGAGTAGATTTATGGATTTAGATTAATACAGGACTAGGCTTTAGTTATATTAGGACATTAAAGCAGTTTTTACAAACATAGCTTACAAAGAACATTACTTTTGTGCATCTTGAGACCAAAAAAAATGGCACTGACATACTATATGTTAAGATATGTCAGGGCAAGATGTTTTTTAATTAAAGGGGACATTTCACAAGACAGGTAGTACATAATGTGAAGTTTTAGCTCAAAATATCATATAGACAATTTTATTATAGCATGTTAAAATTGCCACTTTGTAGGTGTGAGCAAAAATGTGCTGTGTCCTTTAACATGCAAATGAGCTGATCTTTGCACTATATGGGAGTGGCATGGTTGGATAGTGCAGATTAAGAGGCGGTATTATCCCCTTCTGACATCACAAGGGGAGCCAAATTTCAATTACCTATTTTTTTGCATGCTTGCAGAGAATGGTTTACCAAAACTAAAGGGGGTCGCACACCGGCCGCGTAGGAAGTTGCTCAAATCCCTGTCACGCCACAGAGTGCCACTCACATAGTTAAATAACACATTAAATAACATCATATTTGTCCCAAATCATTAACGACTAACATTGGCTGCTAACATATATTTTGCATTTTGAAGTAGACACTATCTGACTAAGCTCGCGCTATTTAATGTGCACTTCCGGTTTACGATACCTCCGAGTTGTCCTAGACGCAACTCGGCGTTGAGCTGCGCGTCCGGTGTGCAACCCCCTTAAGTTGCCGAGTTGTTCTAATTCACATTTTCTAGGTTGATAAAAGCACTGGGGACCCATTTATAGCACTTAAATATATTTTGAATATTTTCAACTTGGGCAAAGACGCATTTGAGGTGAAAAGCGAGTGTTTTTGCGCAAACGCACAGCCCATATCGTGTAATTCGCATCGCCCCACGCGAGGACGCGTCTGATTGCGTCTTTGCATTGACTTTATATGTAATCTACTCACGCAAATCGTTGAACTCGCGTCGGGTGTAAACCCACAATTATGCTACGCACACACCAAACGCAGGGCATTGCGTTACTCGCTCTAGATTACTCGCTGGATTTAACCTTGTGTCATGCGAATTTTTTGCCTCATTTGAATATTTTCAACTTGGGCAAAGACACATTTGAGGCGAATAGCGCATGTTTTCGTGCAAACACGCAGCCCATATCGTTTAATTCGCATCGCCCCACGCGAGGAAACGTCTAAATGCGTCTTTGCATTGACTTTGTATGTAATCTACTCGCGTAAATCGATGAACTCGCGTCTGGTGTAAACCCACAGTAAAGGGCGATTTATAGTCGTGCGTAGGTTCTACGCCGTAGCTATCCGTAGCCTGTGCGTAGCTGACGCGCACCTCACAAAAATTTTAATCACATCATTTAAGTCACATCTACGCGGACCACAAGCGCTGTGATTGGTCCACCAGAACCCCTCCCGTCAGGTAAAAAAACTGCGTCATAGGTATTTCCGTTTGTGACGGTGAAAACAAAGATGAGCCAAGTTGAGGAGTGATTTAACTCAAACTGGATCAAAAGTCACTGTTTATTTACTTCCATCATTTCTGGTCTTCTCAAATTATACACAACAAGTTGCTGTTTCTTCTTCGTTTGTGGGTTAACTTGCCAAGCTTCTTCTTCTCTGACGGTCGCGCTGCTACTGTGGTTACACGTGTGGATACTGCATACCAGCGGTTTCTGGGTGTGTTTGCACGTTGACGCGGAGGACGACGCAAAAGTATAAAAGAAAACCGACGCGGAACCTACGCCGTAGGACCTACGCACGACTATAACGAGCCCTTTACTCGTTCTAGATTACTTGTGGGATTTTACTTTGTGTCATGCGGATTTTTCGCTCGAGTTGAATATTTTCAACTTGGGTGAAGACGCGTTTGAGGGGAATAGCGTGTGTTTTCGCGCAAACACGCAGCCAATATTGTGTAATTCGCATCGCCCCACGCGAGGACGCGTCTGATTGCGTCTTTGCATTGACTTTGTATGTAATTTACTCGTGCACATCATTGAACTCACGTCTGGTGTAAACCCACAGTAAAGGGCGATTTATAGTCATGTGTAGGTTCTACGCCGTAGCTACTAGGTTCGTAGGTTCTATCCGTAGCCTGTGAGTAGCTCTGCGTAGCCTGACACGCACCTCACAAAAAATTTAACAGCGCGTCACATCTACGCGGACCGCAAGCGCTGTGATTGGTCCACCAGAACCCCTCCCATCAGGTAAAAAAAACTGCGTCATAGGTATTTCCGTTTGTGACGGTGAAAACAAAGATGAGCCAAGTTGAGGAGTGATTTAACTCAAACTGCAACAAAAGTCACTGTTTATTTACTTCCATCATTGCTGGTCTTCTCAAATCATACTCAACAAGTTGCTGTTTCTTCTTCGTTTGTGGGTTAACTTGCCAAGCTTCTTCTTCTCTGACGGTCGCACTGCTACTGTGGTTACACGCGTGGATACTGCCTACAAGCGGTTTCTGGGTGTGTTTGCACGTTGACACGGAGGATGACGCAAAAGTATAAATGAAAACCGACGCGGAACCTACGTCGTCGCTGCTACGCCGTAGGACCTACGCACGACTATAACGAGCCCTTTACTCGTTCTAGATTACTTGCGGGATTTAACTTTGTGTCCTGCAAATTTTTCGCTCGAGTTGAATATTTTCAACTTGGGTGAAGACGCGTTTGAGGGGAATAGCGTGTGTTTTCGCGCAAACGCGCAGCCAATATCGTGTAATTTGCATCGCCCCACGCGAAGACGCGTCTGATTGCGTCTTTGCATTGACTTTGTATGTAATTTACTCGTGCAAATCATTGAACTCGCGTCTGGTGTAAACCCACAGTAAGGCAGCTTATACATGCATTTTAGTTTGGGACTAGGATAAACTCTGTCCCATAAGGTTTATGTCTATCATATTTCGTATAACATTTAATAATAACATTCACTCAGTGAGTCAGATAAGTACTTACTTCTGAAATCATCTGGTATGGTTTTGCACGTTTGTGCTCTGTTGTTAAGGTCACGTAATCTCATTTTCATGGTCTGGAGATTGAATATATTGTCGTTGTACATGCTCTCAATGTCACTCTTTGTTTTATCCAACTACAGTAAGAGGAATAAAAATGAACACCTGATGATTTCAATATTCAATATATATATTTTTATAAAATTCCCAACAAGCAATAGCCATCATTTCAACGTTTAGGTAACCTATAGATCCATTAAAGTCCGGCTATGAGTAATCCACTTCTAGCCGAAATAAACTTGAATTTGGTTACAACTATTTCACGAGATGCATGATATTCCATTATATAAGCAAAGTCACCAGTGATTATAAGGTGTCAGTAAAAAGCAAAAGAGCACGTGGAGAGAGGTTTACCTCTTTGAGAAGTTTGCGTGTGTCTTCGTTGGGATTTGTCTGATGTGCTTCAGTGGCGGTCTGATGGATCGCTTCAAGTTCCTGGCTTAGCTTTCGCAGTTGAAGGGCGTTGTACAGGCCATTGTTGTTGAGATAATCAAAGGGTTCCAACCGATCTGTGATGTTCTTAAGAGCAAATTCCATCTTTTGTAGCGCTACATTATTGGTCTTTATCTGTAAGTTACAGAGGAAAGAATTCACAGACACTTCTTAGGGCTTAAAAGTAAATGGTTCTTTCCTGTAATAAAAGTGAAGTGTTGCTTGAAGAACCATTTTTGGTTCCCCAAAGAACCATTCAGTCAAATGAAGTGTAAATGAAGAGCTCAGATGCGAAGCCGCTCATACCACCTGGATGCTGCTGTCATCCTTGGGATGTCGTTGCTGAACTTTTTTGACAGCGATCAGCCTTAAAATGTTTTGGTCCTGCTCGATTTTTGTTGACTTGGAGTACTTATTAAGTGTTTTTTTAAAGTGTATTTTAATGCAATTTTTACCATGTAATGGCATTTTTTATCTTATGTTTAGGTTCAGTAATTTCACTTTAATGGCAATGAAAAGGTTATTAGTCTATAATTGAATTGCATATTTTCACAAATCCCACTTTACAATGTAAACCTTGTACCTTTTCTGTCGCTGGAGTGGTACCCCGAGGTTCTGTTTTGTATCTTTACAGGTATACTAAACATAATACAACATTTAAACTTTTTGGGTACATTACTGTACCTTAAGGATCTATTGTGCAGTGGTGTAATGGTGCATTTATATGGATCGACAGCAGTTTTATTTCTAGGGATACAATGCAACTAATAAAATATCGATATGAGGTTTCTTTATTTTGACACTCTCCACGTCCTCATTGAAATAACCACTGCAGCATTGTTTGACTGCTAGATCTGAAGTTTTGTGACAGATCAAATGCTTAAGTTCAACAGCTTTATTTTTATATTCCTCAGTGATTGTCACTATTGCACATTTTGGCACAAAATACTGAAAGACAATGACTGTTGCCATCATAAGTTTGATTTTTAATAATTGTGTCGAAGAAGTGTTTGATGTATTTGCAAATACCGCATCACTGGCGGAGAAATTAATATCGCATCGTAAAGAACGGTCCGATTTACACCCCTATACTGTGTAAATGTACCACAACTGTTTTGTACCCCTAACATTTAATATAAAAAATTGTCTTTAGTACTTCTTATGATAGCTCAGCTGTGCAATTTTGAGAAAACATTTATTTCAATATACAAAAAATCAGACTAAAATATCAAACTGGTATTTAGTATTTATATACTTTAGAAATGTACACTATTATTAAGCAAAAAAAAACAATGTACTACACTGCACTTAAACTGTACCTAAACACCTAAAAATATATATTATTTGGGGGGAGCTGTACCTAAAACACATACAAATCTTAAACTTAAAATTTCCCACTTTAAGTTAAAAAGTGGAACATGCTTAAAAATTTTAGGTGCTACCAATTTAAGTAATTTTTAAAAAGTTGTTTACCTTAAATGTTTTACTTAAAGTGAAAAAAAAATTGGAAAGAAATATTTATTAGGTGCTACCAATGTAAGTATTTTTTAAAAGTGTTTTACCTTACATTTTTTACTTAAAGTCAAAGAAATGTAAGTTGGAAATTTTTTAGGTGCTCCCAATTTAAGTAATTTTTAAAAAGTTGTTTACCTTAAATGTTTTACTTAATGTGAGAAAATTAACGTTGGAAAAAATATTTTTAGGTGTTACTAATTGAAGGAATTTTTAAGTAGATCCAACTTACACTTTTTGCAGAGTAAAAAAATTTAGTTGCTGATATTTAAATGTTTTTTTTAGTACATACAAGTATATTTTATTTTTCTTTAAGTTTATACAGTATGTACATGTATTTAAGTATAGGTTTCACCTTTTTCTGTAAATTCTTCAAGTTTTCATCACAGATCTGGACTTGTGTTTCGACTTCCTCAAACCGTTTGGCAGGAAAAGCCCAGATAGAGCTGCTTAATTTACATACACAGGCATTGTTCTCCTCTACACCTTGAATCTTCTCAGCCTGAACAGTCGACTGAATACACACAGACACATTTACACAGACATAACACACTACAGTTTTTACAATGCTGCTGTTTATGAAATATTTTAATTTTTAAGGGTTTTTATCTGATCTAGAATAAATGAATTAAACAACCACTGCAATGTATCCAAATAAATAAATATTATTGTGCAGTATGCAATGTACAGTTGACATTGAAAATAAACTTACTATGACTGCGAGGAGCAACAGGTACGAGAGCATGATGGTCAAATGGTGCCAAAGACAATAAAGTCCTCCTTTAAACCCGCACACAAACAAATGTTGCAACCGTACTCATGCAAATACTGTCTCTGGTATTACAAAAGCAACATAACGAAATAATATTTAAAAAAAAACATTTCAAAACCTGCATGATTTCAGCATTTTGTTTTTATATTGAAATGATGATTAAGCAAACTCTTATCTAAACATGTCCATTTTCTCACAGATCTGAAGAAACTGTCCACAGAGATAAGAAAACAGAGACTTATTTCTTCATTTGTTGAGTTTTTCAAGTTCAACGTGGTTGGCTTACTCTGCTAGCTGGCCACATTAAAAGTTCAATCAAAAAAGAACCAAATGATAAATTACTGTAACAAAATATAAATAACATTTATCATTTTACAGTCATTCAAAATATTGAACAGTTTTACGGCTGAGGTAAAAAAAAATTGACTTGCATGAAGTATGTGAAACTACAGCGCCGCTCCAGTGTTTACAAATGTGGAGAAAGAGGACCGTTCCGACGTTGTTGTATGTGGAAAAATACTAATTAATGTCTTTGTGTCAGTTTATAGTTTAAAATGGTCTGCGAGTGTGTGAGTGTGTATCACATAAGGTGTGACCTTTCAACGTGATTACGCAATATGTAAGGTCACACTGGCATTTCACACTGCTAATGAAAGATGGGAATTTATGGTCTAAAAGTAAATTTTTTTATTTTTCTTGGCGAAAATTACAATCATTTTGCTGAATAAGACCCTTATGCCTTGGTTGGGATCGTTTATAGCCTTTTGAAGCTGCACTGAAACTGTAACTTTTAACTGCATTAAAACTCTAAAGTGTTGATGTCCAATAAAGTCTTATAAATAGAAAACAATCCTGGAATGTTTTCTCAAAAAAAACGTAATGATTAAAGAAAGAGAAAAATATCTTGATGCAGTGGTGTCTGGTCAATTGAGGCGCGCTACCTATCTAGTTTTTAGACCAAAAATATCAAATTTAAGTGATTTTGTGCATAAAACAAGCCTGCCAATGGGGTAAGCTAAATTTTTTTAAATTTAAAGTGTTTAAGAAACATTTTCAAGATTTTTTTGCTTACCCCATTAGCAGATTTTTTTTGCTTGTATTATGCACAAAATCATTTAAATTTGATATTTTTTGTCTAAAAACTAGACTTATTTTCTTGGGTTGTTTTGCTCATTAAGAAAAAGCATCTTAATTTAAGAATTTTTAGATATTTTTACTGAAAACAAGAGAAAGATACTAGGAAAATTTTTTCTTGAAAATCTTTTTTTGCAGTGTACTTTTTACAGTGTACAAAACAATTAAATACAGTCAGTAACTAACAGAGCAACATCAACATCATCCTTTTTTAAAAATATAAACCATTGAGTTGAAGATACTGCAGTGCATGCTGGGAACTTTTAAGTTCTTAAAAGTCTAGTTTTTTATTGATTACGTTTAGCAAATTGGTCAAACTTTTGACAAGTTTTGTACAAAGACTCAACTTAAGTCTAGACGACAAACTAATCTTATTAATTATTAACAAAATAAGAAATTAACCCTATGTTCAGATTTTTGTTCCTTGGTTAGGAAAAGATTCTGATACTGGATTTGTATTAAGTTGAAAAGCATTATAAAAATATAACGCCAATTCAGTTCAGTATTCAGTTAGACAAAAAGTGAGAAAGATGGAAAAAAGATGGAAGTTAAACATTTAGCAAACCCTGTTACAAAAACAGATATCAGATCATCTTACATGTTGAACCCAAAGATAAAGTCACTTCTTTATTTTATCAGTTATTTCACCATTATTTCTCAAGTTAGAAAGAAACTGTTGGCTCACCGACAATTTTTTTCTTAGTACACCATTTAAACACAGCTTTTTTAAGTCCTGTCAGATAAAGTTGAATTTGCTCCTGAGGTTACAGAGTCCCAACCATGAGTCTGTCTAATGTGTTCATTTTGATGATCGTCATTCCTCAAATTCTTGTTCAGGTAAGAAAGATACAAAGTCCAGTTTATTAACTTCGGTCCACTTTCATGTAATTTTCTTTATACATTATAATCTTTCTTTTTTTCTGAATTCCCTCAAGACAAAGACACATAAACTTAATGTGTAATAGCACACTGCAAAAAATTATTTTCAAGAAAAAAAATCGTAGTATTTTTGTCTTGTTTCAGTAAAAATATCTAAAAATTCTTGCATTAAGATGCTTTTTCTTGATGAGCAAAACGACCCAAGAAAATAAGTCTAGTTTTTAGACCAAAAAAATTCAAATTTAAGTGATTTTGTGCATAAAACAAGCAAAAAAAAAAAATCTGCCAATGGGGTAAGCAAAAAGATCTTGAACATTTTTCTGAAACACTCAATTTAAGAAAAATTAGCTTACCCCATTGGCAGATTTTTTGGAAAATCATTTTTGCAGTGCATGAACTGTTTGTATCATGGATTTAACAACACAGATTCAACCAATATGTCTTTGTTTTTCATTCGTTTGTTTGATTATTTATTGTCCTGTGATGTGGTCAACACAGTCGGTGAGAGGAAAGGACTGTGTGTGCGATCTAAAAAACACTGATCCTGCTTTCCCTAAAAGCAAATTTAAGAGAGTAGAGACCATCGCCTTACAATGCACTGCGACCATCACTTCAGAAAAGGTACACAAAGTACATTACATATGAATCTTTTGAATTAAATATTTATATTGATAATCTTGTCATTGTCCCTTAAAGATGTCATTTTTGTTGTAGTGTTCAATTTCGAAGTCGCATTGAATAAAAGCAAGAAATGTTTTTGTAGATGTTAGAGAATGACAGACGACTTCTGGGTCTACAACAGCGTATCAAGCAGCTAGAGGACTATGTGGGCATACTGGAAAAAGAGGATGATAAAAATTTGTACGGGGCCGTGTCTCTCCGGATCATTGAGCTGGAGTATGCCGAGATTCTAAGTCTCCTGGACAAACTTAACAAAACCACCTTCAACTCTCAGCATCTCAATGTACAGACTGTAGCAGACGTAAGGAGATTTTAAACAATAATAATGGTTTAATATTTTTCATGCTAACTACAGTAGTGAGGCCCTAATAAAAGTTTTTTCATTCTAATATCTTCATTATCCAGACATATTATTATACAACATACAATAGTCAAAACACATTTAACAAAACATAAATTGTTTATTCTAATTAAAATAATGTCAGTATTTATATTACAATTTTCAGAAAATTATGAGCAAAGAGCTCAGATAGTTGCATTTTTGCTTTACGTATTATTAATATTAAAATTTTAGATTGTTTAAATAAACAGCCCTCAGGCAATTGCCTGCCGTATTGCTACAACACCATGCACCTAAAAGGAATTGGTTTAGAATGGCAAATAATAAATATAAGGATATATTTGTTTTGTAATTTCTAATAGCCACTTTCTAACCATTAGTAGTCCATTTCCAGTGACAAGCACTAACTTTAAGATTTAATTCGGAGCATTGGGATTCCAAAGTGGGCGGGGCCACTCGGTGTGACAGTGCAGATGTTAAAACTAATCACACCTACTAATGGGGCTTACAGTATACGCCAAACGCGAATAAAAAAATTGGCACGAGTAGATTACATACAAAGTCAATGCAAAGACGTGAATAGTCACAAATACACGTGAATAGATGCGGGACGATACAAATGATGGGAATCACCTCAAAGTGTCTTCTAGCAAGTTAAAAATATTTAACTCAAGCTTAAAATTTGCATAATACAAAGTTAAATCCCACAAGTAAACTAGTGCAAGGAACGTGATGCTTCACATTTGGTGTGTAAGCAGAATTACATTAAGATAAGTCTTAAAGGGCGTACACACCAAACGCGAATTCAAAGATTTGCGCAAGTATTACATACAAAGTCAATGCAAGGACACGAATAGACAAAAAATAGACGTGGGACAATGCAAATGATGCGAATTGGGTGAAGCGATTGCCGTGAAAATGCCATATTCGCCTCAAGTGCAAGTTAAAAATATTCAACTCAAGCTAAAAATTTGCATGACACAAAGTTAAATCCTGCGAGTAATCTAGAGAGAGAAACGTGATACTTCGCATTTGGTGTTTACGCAGCATTACATTACCGTACTCACCGTAGTTTAAGCCGCAGCATTCAAAAATGTGTCATCAAGACCAAATAACATATATAAGTCACACACGTCGTGTTTATTTAGAAAATTATTTTACAAAATCCAAGCCGAAGAACAGACATCTAATCTGGAAAGGCAAGTTATTCAAATAAACAATAGCAGACAGAACAGCAGGCTGAATAGATGTCTTTACGTTAAAGTAACATTATCAGTTATTTAAACGATAGACCATAGCATCAGAACTTACCTAGAAGGTTGAATAGGCTAGACGGTAATGTTGTCTCTTGCCTCATAAAGGTCAAATTAATTCATATTAAAAGGCGCACCTGACTATAAGACGCAGCACCAGCCAAGTTATGAAAAAAATGCAGCTTATAGACAGAAAAATACGGTAAGATAAGTCTAATGAGGCGTTTAACGGCATTCAAATTCAAAGATTTGCACGAGTAGATTACATACAAAGTCAATGCAAAGACGCGAAAAGATACTAACTTACACGGGCCAGTGCGAATTACATGTATTGGGCAGAGTGACTGCCGCGAAAACATGCGCTCTTCACCTCAAACTCGTCTTTGCACAAATTGAAATTTTGAAAAATTCAGCTCAAGCTACAAATTTGCATGACATGAACTAAAATCTCGCCAACGCAATCCTTTGCGTTTGGTGTGTACACAGCATTACATTAAGATAAGTCTAATGAGGTGTACACACCAAATGCAAATTCAATGATTTGCGCAAGTAGATTACATATAAAGTCAATACAAGGACGTGAAAAGATGCTAACTTACACGGGCCGACGCGAATTACATGTATTGGGCAGCGCAACTGCAGCAAAAAAAATGCGCTCTTCACCTCAAACTCGTCTTTGGGCAAATTAAAAATATTCAACTTAAGCTACAAATTTGCATGACATGAACTAAAGTCTTGCAAGTAATCTAGAGCGAGGAACGCAATCCTTTGCGTTTGGTCTGTACGCAGCATTACATTAAGAATGAGACATACACACCAAACGCGATTGCCGTGAAAACACGCGCTCTTCACCTCAAACTCGTCTTTGCGCAAAGTGAAAATATTTAACTGAAGAATTTGCATGACAAAAAGTTAAATACTGCAAGTAATCTAGTGTGAGGAACGCAATCCTTCATGTTTGGTTCGCAGCATTACATTAAGATAAGTCTAATGAGGCGTACACGCCAAATGCAAATTCAACGATTTGCGCAAGTAGATTACATACAAAGTCAACACAAAGACGCGAAAAGATACTAACTTATATGGGCTGATGCAAATTACATGTATTGGACAGTGCAACTGCCGGCAAAAACATGCGCTCTTCACCTCAAACTCATCTTTGCGCAAATTAAAAATATTCAACTCAAGCTACAAATTTGCATGACATGAACTTAAATCTCGCAAATAATCTAGTGCGAGGAACACAATCCTTCGCGTTTGGTGTGTACGCAGCATTACATTAAGATAAGTCTAATGGGGCGTACACACCAAACGCGATTTCAACGATTGACGCGAGTAGATAACATACAAAGTCAATGCAAAGACGCTAAAAGAAGCAAACTCACACGGGACAATGCGAAAGACGCAAATTGGGCAGCGGGATTGTTGTGAAAACATGTGCTCTTCACCTCAAACTCGTCTTTGCGCAAAGTGAAAATATTTAACTGAAGAATTTGCATGACACAAAGTTTTATCCTGCGAGTAATCTAGTGTGAGGAACGCAATGCTTCGTGTTTGGTACGCAGCATTAAATTAAAATGAGTCGAAAGAGGTGTACACACCAAATGCAAATTCAACAATTTGCGTGATTAGATTACACATTAAGTCAATGCAAAGATGCAAAAGATGCTAACTCACACAGGCCAACGCGAATTACATTTATTGGGAGCGCGACTGCCAGGAAAACACGCACTCTTCACCTCAAACCCGTCTTTGCGCAAATTGAAAATTAACTCAAGCGAAAAATTTGCATGACAGAGAGTTAAATCCCACGAGTAATTTAGAGCGAAGAATGCGAGCTTCACGTTTGGTGTGCATTAGTCTTATTTGTACCTTTTCTTCTAATAGCTTCAGGACATGAAGGACACGATGGAAGAGCTAGAAAGGTTTGACAGCATGCAGGTGATGAAGAAAGAACGTCAGAACCGCAGTATCAAGAAGGACCTTGAGAAGTGCAGAGAAGACAAAGCTCCACCACCAGCCCCAACACTTCCCCCGGTTAAGGGTAAAACACAAATAGTCCGTTCCTTCGTGCTTTTTGGATTTTGTATTATTAGCCAAATGTGAAATGTTCTTTGTTTTAAATTTCTTTATAGGTCGATGTGGTCTGGGTCAGATTGTCAGTGTGAAGGGACCTAAAACGTATTCCCTTACGGTATATTCAACCTCCTACACCTATGGCGCTTGGGGCAAGGATGCGAACCCTGCTCCAGGAGATGAGAATAAATACTGGCTGATGGTGCTGTATACTAGTAATATGTATGGCAACTTTATCCGCCAGTACAATAGCTTGAGCACTATGTTATTAGGCATTGGACATACCGATGTATATATTGCAAGCTCTAATCCCACAACTAACACAGTTCAGGGGCCAAACATGGTGATGTATGGAAATGCGCTCTATTATAACTGTTATAATACATATTCCGTCTGTCGGTTTAATATGACGGCTCGCACGGTTAGTAACGTGGCACTGCCAAAAGATACAGGTTATAACAGCAAGTTTCCGTTCGGATATCTCGCAGCAGCATACAGCTATACAGATTTAGATTTTGTCACAGATGAATTTGGCGTGTACGTTATATATGCAACGACAAGCAATTTCGGGAATGTAGTCATCAGTAAAGTTGAGACCAGCACTCCGCCCGTTCTGGGCCAAACTTGGTCAACTTCACTGCACAAAAAAACTGTCACAAATACTTTCATGGTATGCGGTGTGCTGTACGCCACCAGGTTTATAGACAATGACAAAGAGGAGATCTTTTATTCATTTGACACCAAAACCAACACAGAGCGCTACGATTTGAAAATTAATATCAAAAAGATGCAAGCCAATATTAAATATCTCAACTACGACCCCAGAGATCATTTGCTGTACGTGTACAGTGATGCCTACATTCTAACATATGAGATCGTGTTTAACTAATTTAAACTGGATTATGGCTGTATTCCACTTTAGGACTACAGGCCACAACCTTATACGCTGTGGAAGGAGCAGATGTTCTCTTTGTGCTTTTCAGCTACTAATACTCTGGAAAATTTAAAGGAATTATCTACCCAAAAATGAAAATTGTCATCATTTACTCACTCTCATGCCACCCCAAAAGGATTTTACTTCCTGTCAGGGATGGCATGAGGGTAAATAAATTAAGAGACCATTTTCATTTTGAGGCACCACTGACTTCCATAGTATTTTTTCTTACTGTGGAAGTCAATAGCAGCCCAGATCTGCTTGGTTATGATTTTTTTTTAAATATCCTGTTTTGGAATAACTCTAGGGTGAGTACATGTCCATTTAAGGCAGATTTTTACCCAAAAAGTAAAATATTATTTTAGGATAAATAATTACTAGTAGTATGCTTTCTTACTACATATCCAAAAGTATATACTTTACCATCCACAGTAAAGAATTTACATTTGGCTTTTAATTGAAATATGTGATTGGTATGCAGCAAAATTTTTACTTTTGTTTTTTTAATGCTTAGCTTTGTTTTGTAAACTTAAGGAATCTACAGATGTAATGTGAATTTTGTGCCTTGAAATAAATCACAGCATGTCTAGTGTTGGATTATCACTGCTGGCAAATACATTACATGCAGATAGGGTTGCAAAGGGGCAGAACATTTTCGGTAAATGGGAAAAAACTTACTCTGGGGAATTTTGGAAATATTCCAAATTGAAAACTTAACAGGGATTTATGGGAATTACTGTATTAGGAAATGTATATAAACGATATCATATACAAAAATAAATAAATATTTAGTTTGGTCATAGGTCATGCAAAATAATACAAATTTTTTAAATGACATTTTGACTGATTTAATTGTAAGTAGAACTTGTTTTTGTTTAGTTTAGAGCTTTATTTATTTCCTTGGGGCAATTAATTCAGGCTATTGTGTTGCTTCACACAGTAACATACACACAACTTTTAACACGAATGCTTTGAGAGAGTCTGTCCATTATATACAGCTAGGGGCGGAGTGGGACCCAAAAATCTACCGGGAAATTTCATAGACCACCAGCCCTCTGTGGTCAAAAAAAAAAAGAAAAAAGAAAATGGTTCGCTGTAAATAAGCAAATGCTGAAATCTAAAATTACAATAAAATGACTGCAAAACAACATGAAATACCAAGTGTAATAATTATTATTTAAAAGATCTTAAAGTCAACAGTTCCCTAGTTTTAGGTAAGCTAAAGCTTACTTTGGTTGCAAAGCAGTTGCTTATAAAATTATTATGCCTGTTTGGAGAGAGATATTTTATGTGACAACATGTCAGTCATCGTGTGATAACGAAAATTTAACGAGGCTTAAACTAACTTACGTGTTCTGAGCAGGTGTTGTCAGTGAACAGGCTGTAAACTGTTGGCTAAGTTACAGACGCTCGTGAAAAACTGATGCTGATTATCTGGGAAACATTCTCTAACAGCAGTCAATTTGTCATTGTTTGTGTCAAAGTTGTGCATTTGTTGTAACATTAAAATAGGAGATCAGACTTACTCTGTGCTGCTCAAAGTGATGCTCGGAGCTTCATTCCTCTGTGTGTGTACGAGGCTATGCTTTTTTATTGGTTGTTGCGTTAAATCTTACCCAGATACAACAGTCCTATTTTCTGATTGGCTATTGTGTAGCCTCTTTCTTTATTTTTTGATTGGCTGATAGAACTCCAGGGGAGACGGGCTTGATAAAGAGAGCGCGGTGCGGCCAGATACATTTTAAGCGCTGAAGCATATTAAATATATGATAAATAGGTAGTGTGGCCGGAATGCATGACTAAAGACTGAAAGCACGGCTATTATCAGACCAGCCCTCGCAGCCTTAAAACACTACCGGCCCACCGGAAAAGTCCCGACTCTCCCAATTGCCACTCCGCCACTGATATACAGTATTCCACTGATCTGGGAAGTTTTGTCAATATTCAGGATGTGTGTTGGGCTTATCGAGAGTTCAATCAGATTAATAATAATCACGCTGCACATGATGTAGGTGAGCACGCTCCCTACCCTACTTTCCATATAGTGGTGTCCCATTTCATAGGGAAAGATCGTAACCCCCACTTCCCTCGTTGAGGGGACTTTACTGTTGAGGGCACTCAAAACCAAGTGGAAGTTTTAAGGGGGTAGAAATGGGACGGGGCCTAAATGTACTGATTTGTGGAACATCTAATTGATCTTAAATGTTGCCCAAGGGGCATCCACTCAAAGTAGTCAACATTAATCGTTTTTCTTTTGGGTAACAGAAAAACATAATAAACATTATTATAGTTATTGTAATAGTGCTAGCTTACATTTAGATATCTGACTTACTGGCTAGCCAGCTAGCTACTGTACAAACACATTTAGGTATTTGCTAGTTAAACTTAGACTTCTGTGGTACTCAAGGCCTGGAAAATGGAGGGGAATAGGAGGAAGGGAAGTTTTAAACAAATGTATGTAATTTATGTGAATGCAAAGATTTTGACATTATTTTGTGTGTAGGATTCGAGAAATGATCTGTGCATGTTATGGAAAAATGCAAATACATGCAGGAGGTGTGGCCTCTATGGCCCTTCAGTAAGTGTGCATGTGAATAAAGAATATGCTGGGTCGAAATACAACAAACATTGCTCTAATCTTGTTATTTTAAACAAAATTATGCTGCAAGATTTTTTAAACTATATTTAAGTTCCCTGTTATAGGCAACTCTGCATTTTTTTTTTCAAATTCCCAGTTAATTCCCATGGAAAGTTTCCAGCCTTGAAAATTCCCAACATTTTGCAACCCTACATTTTGATTAACATTTAGCAGACAGTTTTATAAAAAAAAACTTTAAAGCGAATTCAAACCATACACTTTTTAACAATGCATGTGTAATACACTTATTAAATCCACATTGTGTGAAAAAAATTGTCAAAATATGTACCCCAGCTGTCACTATAGGCAGTACACTTTAAAAAGGTCCTGTCATGTAACATTAGGTACAGATACGCATACATTTTGTACCAATATGAGGTACCTCTGAGTCTGACATACTTATATGAACTCTTTAGGTGCAAAGCTATACTTTTTGAAAGGGTATTGATCGGATGGCATCTTGCAGTTGATGGAGATTTGTGGGATGCACATCAAGGGCACGAAGCTCCCGTTCCACCACATCCCAAAGATGCTCTATTGGGTTGAGATCTGGTGACCATTTTAGTTCAGTGAACTTATTGTCGTATTCAAGAAACCAATTTAAAATGATTCGAGCTTTGTGACATGGTGCATTATCCTGCTGGAAGTAGCCATCAGAGGATGGTGGTCATAAAGGGATGGACATGGTCCGAAACAATGCTCAGGTAGGCCGTGGCATTTAAACGATGCACAATTGGCACTAAGGGGCCTAAAGTGTGCCAAGAAACACCTCACACCATTGCATTAATGATAATTGAACAAGTGTTCCTAATAATCCTTTAGGTGAGTGTATATTGATTTGATATAATTTTAAACAGTGTACACTATGAAAACCAAAACCCACAGAGGCACAAAAAACGTCAGTCTTTTACATACAGTATCTGTTTTATTTGATGCACGTTCAGTTTTTTTAGTACACAGACAGTGACAGCTTGTATATAGATGTACATATTACATAAACACATTGTTTCGTTTTATTTTCCTTATTATGGCAAAGCAGGTTAAGTGAATCTATTTCTGTAGATGTATTTGTAACAACCAGCTTCCCTTCCAAAAAAAAACAAAACAGAAAAACAAAGGAACTTATTGCTTAATAAAAACAATGGCTAGTCGTAACAACCATAATCATATTAAAAATTAATAATAATACTCATCGAATCTTCACAATAACAGATGCAGCACACGGTTAAATAAGAACTACCATTATATATATATATATATATATATATATAATAAAAAAAGGAAATTGTATTTGATTTCCACATGACAAGGCTAGTGGTAGAGACCTATTTTTAGATTGTATGCCCTAAAAACAGCAAATATCTACAGCGTAGAACATTGATCGATAGGGGAAAGGGTGCAAGGAAGGCAGGTATGGCAGGTTACACTGGTGTGAGCCCTGATTTTAGTAAAGGTGATATGGGGCCACATTGACAATACTGTACATCACTTCCAAGGACTCGATACATTCAGGGCCCCCAGGCAAACACTGGGGTTTGGGGATAAAAGCGCACCTTTAAAAGGTGAACTTGTGGCATGCTCCTCGTCTCTTATTAAGAGCTCACGACTGCATACTTCAAACAGGATATAACGGACACAAACACGAGGTTGGCAACTCATGCAAATCAATACTGGGGAAGAACGCTTGTTTTTGTCCATTCAGTCTTGAGGAGGAAACGCCACCACGGTTTGCTCTTTCGCTATATTTGCGTTTGGCTTTCACCCTCCTGAACCACTTTGAGCATCATCATCGCTTCTCTCAATCAGACTCTCCCTCTCTCTTTCGCAAACATTCATCTCTCTCTTTGTACAGTATCTACAGTAACGCCCAGCATGGCACGGAGTGAGGAAATCTCGATGCGTTGCCCGGGTCGACAGCCCTTTGAGGCGCCTGGTTGTGTTTGTGAGGGCCGGGGCACCTTGTGATTTTTAGGGTTGGGTTTTTTGGGGTTGGGATTTGACCCTACATTCCGAGCTTGGAGCAACGTCGCTCCTGAAAGCCCCGCCCCTTACAGACACGCATGCAGGAATCACCCCTGAGAAAGTGTTATTGTTTTCCTTATGGTAGAAGCACATGACATTCAGTAAGACAAAAAAGTGCGGATGTGGAACGGAAATTGCTCCGCCCCTTTAGTAAATCAGGCAGTGTCAGCCAATCAACTCATTTCATGCCATTCATTCATGTTTAGTATGGTGGTCGTCTACATAAAGCAACAATAAATTAATACGCCCATTATGAATTAATGAATAATTACAACAATAACAAATGTATAGCAAAGTTTAGCATTCATACAAAAGCATGAATTTAGTGTCTGTACAAACATGCATAACTGACATGCAAGTCTATAAACACTACAAAAAGCTTAGTTCTCTTGCAGAGTCCAGCCCTCATCTATGAATATGCGTTTGTGTGTGTGTGTTGTTTCTTTAACTTTGGTATATTCTTCGTTTAGGGCTGGATGCTGTAAGAGAAACTCGTCGCTTGGTTCATGTCCCACTAATGGCGACTAAATAAAAGCGACAAACCCCGTCGCACGGGCTCTGCCTCAGTTGACGGTTCCAGTTTGGTTTGGGTCAGAAGATGATTGTCTACAAAAGGGAAACCGTACAGAACCGATCTCAGGCGAAGCCACCTTCGTATGACAGGGAGTGGACACTACGACGATCATATGGGTGCCAGGTATGTACCTAAGGTATGGATGCACCTTACCAAAAAGCCACATGAATGTCACATGCGCCTTTCACAGGCGAGAAGATGTGAAAATCATCATGTCGCTTTTTGTAAGGGTCGACTAGCTGGTGCTTAATCCGACAGGAACGGGAAAATACAGGTAAAGTTTGACTATTTAGTATGTTAGTATGAGTTTATAATAAATACTACGCATGCTAGTCAGGTAATGTTCATGCGCTTCTAACGGCTAAAAAAGTGATTGCGTAACACAAGCGATAATCACTAATAAATTAAATGTGCATACGTTCATACAGTCGCCATAAACAATGTCACAACTTGAAAATTAATTAACGAAAAAAACTCGTCACATCGCGTGCACACCTCGTGCAGTGGTTTTGAAATGTACAGTATGTTGTTTATACTACATACTAAATAAACAACACAGTCTCCTGTCGATTCGTAACGATTTGACAAGGTGGCTAATCATAGGCTGAGTTTGGGGGGACAAAGGGGGCATTGCCCCCCCCCAAGACCAGAGCCACTTATAGAAATATAAGAATTCACATTGTATTTGTAAAATTCAAGTTTGAGTAACTTTAGGCTAAAACAGTTTTAATTTATTTAAACCATATTTAAAGGCGCTCAACGCGAATCTGTGTGACGTCACTTCTTGTTGACATTCGAAGTGTTGTCAAACAAAATGGAGCGTAGTTAACTCCTCCCCCTCCCTTCTGTGCTTTCTGAACGAGTCATGAACGCTCCCAACACCTACTCTCAAATCCTTCTTGTCGTTTATTGGCTGGAACACTTTGTTATGTTTCGTGGTGGTAGGTTTGACCACTTTGTTTTTGTTGCCGTTTATGGTGCCTGGGCTGTCAACAGAGACCGCGTTTTTTACAGTGTGTTCAGAGGACAGGCAGCTAGCAGATAGTGAGGAGATGTTTACTGTATGAAACCAAAAAAATGTTTTGTGGCCTAAAACGCGTGAATTTGCTTAAGCCGCACACTCGTGCTAATCTCAAAGCATTGCAGTACCCTTGTTTGCCAGTAGGTGCCCCCAAGGGGGTGGGGCTTAATTAATGCTTTTTATGGTAATTGTGCGTTTTATACAAGTCACATCGCACATTTCATACAAATTGGCCACCTCGTAAAATAGTTACGAATCCCAGTGACCTGAGATGATTAGTCAAAAGCTGCTATTCATTGGTTAATTTTTGCACTCTTTAACAACGCAACTGCTTCGCGTTTACACGTAGCAAAGAGGGAGAGCATAACCATAATGTCACTTTTATATCTCTCTCCGGATCAATCTTCTTTAGCTTTATTTCATATTTTTTCCTCAGGACCCACCCCCTCTATTATGACCCACCAATCAGTTACTCCACAAAGACTGTCGTAGGACAGGAACGAGTGAGAGCTGATGGGACTTGTAGTTTTTTCTTAGGAGAAGGTGAAGGCCAGAGGCAGCAAGCGAAGGGTGCAGAAATACTGACACTTAGCGATAAATAAGTCGTGTTATACAGTTGGGGAGAATCAAACACTGTTAAGGGGAAGACATTATTGTCTTTATTTTACAGGTTATTTAAGTAACAGTTCGCCCAATAATGAAAATTGGGTCATCAATTACTCCCCCAATGTCATTTTAAAACTTAGCTAAGCAGAGTTCCTCTAAATTGTCTGTATTAATTATTATTATTAATTATTAATTATCAGTCTTTATTCACTGCATCTAGACTTAAACAGCCTTACTTGAAACATCAAGTACATTAAGGGAAGCAACGATGACCGATTTGTCATTTTTGGGTGAACTGTTCCTTTAAGAGGGCTAACACTGAAAAAATAATCAAGAGAAAAGTACATGGAAAGTGAATGGCTGAGAAAGAAAGAATGAAAGTAATACGAGTTTTCCATTCTTCTCAGGCCCTTCTTCCATGCAACATGTCTCTCTAAATGTGTGCATGTGCGAATATGAACGAGGGCTCAGCAGGAAACCTCCATGGTTTGGCTGACCTGCCCGACACCCTCTGTGCTGTCTGAATGCGTGCATGCGCGGTTGCGAGTCCCGTCCACCGAGCCGGCGCTGGTCAGAGAGGCTGTTCGCGAACGAGCGAGACGGGTCATACTGGCCGAGGGCACTGGGAGAGAGAAACAAAAGAAAAAGAGAGAGAGAAAGAGATGAATATTTGTATATTCAGATATAATTACATCCAGGGTGCATGAGGTGTTGTGGAGGCAGTATGACATGCTTGAGCTTCTGGTCAAAATCTTTTTAGCCTCAAGCTGATCACATTCCCAAAAAAATAAAATCACATAACCAAAAAAATTATTTTGATCCGCTCAACCTATTTGCAGTTTTTTTTTTTTCAATATCATTTGATGCAGTATCACACAAAAATGTTGTTATCTATTATGCTATAATATATGCAAATGTATTTGTCATCCTTTAGTTTTTTATTTTGCAATCATATAAAATTAATATCCGATAATAGAGTGGCCACCAAGATAAACATAGTTGTAGGCCTATCTCATGTGAATTTACATCGCACTAAACCTGTTCAATAAATGAAGAGTTTCGTTGCAAAGAAATCTCGTTTTTTGGTTGTGCATTCCAATTAATATCAATTCAACTGCAGTTGGTCTGTTTTGATTTAAACCAACATAACTTATAAAATACAGCTAAGTAGCACCATAAAACATAATAATAAACATGTTTTGACAAAAATTTTAAAAACGGATTTATCTCGTTTTCCAACGAAACTCTTCAAATATACTATTAATTTCTTAAAGTCCCGCTGTAGTCAATATTTTTATATTTAAAATGTTATTTTTGATCATCAAAATGTTTTCCCCTGTGAAAACAATGACTTTATGCCTTTAAATAGCTTGAGTTTAACTATATAACCTTGATTCATTTAGTCTAAGTAGATTCATGAATATGTTAATTAGCCCCCGCCACCACTTAAAGGGACACTCCACATTTTTTGAAAATATCCTCATTTTCCAGCTCCCCTAGAGTTAAACATTTGATTCTTACAGTTTTGGAATCCATTCAGCTGATCTACGGGTCTGCGCTAGTACTTTTAGCATAGCTTAGCACAATCCATTGAATCTGATTAGACCATTAGCATCGTGCCTAAAAAATAACCAAAGAGTTTCGATATTTTCCTATTTAAAACTTGACTCTTCTGTAGTTACATCGTGTACTAAGACTGACAGAAAATTAAAAATAACTCTTTGGTTAATTTTTTGCGCGATGCTAATGGTCTAATCAGATTCAATGGATTATGCTAAGCTATGCTAAAAGTGATACAGCCAGACCCGGAGATCAGCTGAATGGATTCCAAAACTGTACAAATCAAATGTTTAACTCTAGGGGGAGCATATTTTCCCTTTTGTGACAAGGAAAAAATGTTTTTTTTTTGTAAACTGAAGTTTACAGATGAAAATACTCGGCAATGGTTTTTCGACTGATGAGTTTGCACATGGTTTGTTTTATATTAAATTAAAAAACACCACACAGACATAAACAACATTAAAAGTTGATTTTCACCACAGGGGGACTTTAAAATATAAAACTATAATAAAAACAAAAATTATTTTTACAAGTTCAGAATATTAACACGCTTTCTAAACCTGACATTTGGAAATAATCGCCATGCAAAGAGCACGAGAGGCCATTCAATGCCCGCAGTGTGCAGAAGCGCAAGACACATTTTTCCTCAAGTGGAAAAATCACTGATCCATAAAGAAAATAATGAATGAATGGAAATATCGGTCTGGGGCAGATCATTCAGAAATCAATCGGGTAGATCAACACAATCGGGAGACTGAAGGTACATGTGTCATCTGAATGAGGGCTGGGGATGAGGAAGAGGGCAGGCGTAAACACAAAACAGAAAGTACCTGGCCCTCCACTCAATCTCCGATCCTTTATAGACGCAACTAGAAAAGGGCAGGAAAGGGCAGGAAAATATACATAGGGTACAGATTATAACAAATACAACATACACACATGGTCCAAAATTAACTAATATCACTTTATTCACCACAAACTATATTTTGCCTTGTTTAAAAATAATAATAATAATAGAGGAGCACAAATGCAGCTAAACGCCACCTCCATCGATTATTATTATTATTAATTATTATTATTATTATTATTATATAAATAGCAATAAAAATGTATGTTGTTGTTGAAAGTATTATTCATATTTTATTTCTACAAATTAGCAAGTGGTAATTTTGGACCCTTACCCGCACACATACACTCCAAGGATGTAGACACACAAGGAAATAAGACACTCTGAGAGTACTGGATCGGATTTACTTTGGTAGGCTGGTTTACGAACATGAATAATTTGTTAAATTAATACACTGATATTCAAAATAATTCCGACTTACTGTATCCCATCCCTTGTAGGAAGTACTTGAAAGCCTCTGTGAGCTTTCCAGGCTGTGGGAATCAAAACATTGATAGTTTAAAGTAAAAATCTATTAGTCTTACAGTCAGCACAGAATATCAAAGACTGATCTGAGATCAGACATTTTAAAATAGGCTGACCTGTGTAATCTGAGGCAATCCACCAGAGTCAGCCATCTGCAACAAAACAAATACGTTTTCACAGAAACTTCACAATTTTATAGTTTGAATGTTTGCAGTATTTCTGTTTTCTTACCTTCAGGAATGTGGTGTTAGTTGGATCCAGTTTGGAGTTGCACTCAACCTAAAACAGAGGACACCATACATCATTTATGAAAAAAATATTCTGCCAGATCTCCTTTTGTGCGCCATAGTGCTATAAAATGTCATATGTGTGCATTTGATATACTATTCAAACGTTTGAAAACACTTCTCTCATGACGCTAAAAATAAAAAAATTCCTTGTTGCACTGAAATTTTTTAGAAACAGATTACAGACCTTACTAAATTAATATACATAAATTACTCAGAAAAATAAAAAAGTTAATAAATAAATAATAATGATACATTTCCATTTCAAGACCACAAGATCCAGACAATCATAATCTAGTTAAACAAGCTTAAATTACAACTTTATTTTTATAATTTATTATAGGAACTTCTTACTAGTCAAAATGTTGAACTGTTAAAAGTTGAAATTTCTTTTTAATTCAAGTTGTTTAAATTTAAACATTTAGATGCAACAAATAATTTTACAGTGTAATTTTACAGTTTTGTTGTTCTATAGTTTTAATTTTACTAGTATTATTTTTTACTAGTATTATTTTAACTCTATAACCTTGCTTCATTTAGTATAAGTAGATCATGAATATGTTAATTAGCCCCCGCCACCACTTAAAGGGACACTCCACTTTTTTTGAAAATATTCTCATTTTCCATGCAGCTCCCCTAGAGTTCAACAAGAGTTCCCCTAATTTTAACTCATTCCTGACAGCCTTTTTTGAAAAGTTGCCCGCCAGCATTTTTTGTGATTTTCACAAAAGTTTAACAAAATGCATTCCAGGAAAATTTTATTTAAAAAATATGTAAACATAAAAATATATCAAACAAAACGGGGACATTTTTTTCGTCCTATCTGTATTTTTTTCTCTGCTTATAAACTCTTAAATATGGGTATTTTTCTTAAAAAAAAAAAAAAATTATTTATTGAAATAATTGCATTTTTGTTAAGAAATGTTGTTAGAGATCAGTTTTAGAATGATTATTAAAACATACACGGGTGTAAAATTTATAAATAATTTTTTGCTTCAGTTTTGTTTATAAATTTGGCCATAGTGCTATAAAATGTCATATGTGCATTTGATATACTATTCAAACGTTTGAAAACACTTCTCTCATGACGCTAAAAATAAAAAAAATCCTTGTTGCACTGAAATTTTTTAGAAACAGATTACAGACCTTACTAAATTAATATACATAAATTACACAGAAAAATAAAAAAGTTAATAAATAAATAATAATGATACATTTCCATTTCAAGACCACAAGATCCAGACAATCGTAGTTAAACAAGCTTAAATTACAACTTTATTTTTATAATTTATTATAGCAACTTCTTACTAGTCAAAATGTTGAACTGTTAAAAGTTGAAATTACTTATTAATCCCAGTTGTTTAAATATAAACATTATTTGCAACAAATAATTTTTACAGTGTAATTTTACAGTTTTGTTGTTCTATAGTTTTAATTTTACTAGTATTATTTTATTATTACTAATTTTAACTCATTTCTGACATTTTTTGTGATTTTCACAAAAGTTTAACAAAATGCATTCCAGGAAAATTTTATTTAAAAAATATGTAAACATAAAAATATATCAAACAAAACAGGGAATTTAATTTTCATCCTATCTGTATTTTTTCTCTGCTTATAAACTCTTAAATATGGGTATTTTTCTTAAAAAAAAGCTGAAATAATTGCATTTTTGTTAAGAAATGTTGTTAGAGATCAGATTTAGAATGATTATTAAAACATACACGGGTGTAAAATTTATAAATAATTTTTTGCTTCAGTTTTGTTTATAAATTGGGTATTACAGATAATCATAAAAACTTAAAAAGAACAGTTTTTTTCATGCAAATGTTTTCTCTTAATTGAAGAGATAACTTGTCAGTGGCAGAGAAAGGGTTAAAGTTCATTATTATACTAAAATATTATACATAAAAGGAAGCAAAAACCAGGATGTCCAAAGATCACATGAACCTTATCACCATGTCCACTGAATTGATTGGGAGCGATGGAGAGCACCTACTAAAGCTGGGCAAAAAAAAAACACCTGCAATTCTCATGCGTATATCATCAGTAAAGCCGGTTCGGTGATTGGTAGTAAATCGGCATCACCTTCTTTCAGATGGAGATGGCATTTACTACACAGAGCCGTATTTCACAGAGAAGCTAGGCAAAATCGCGTTCATAATCGTAGAAAATAATGTATGCGATTTTGCCTAGCTTCTCTGTGAAATACAGCTCTGTGTAGAAAGTGCTGCTCCATATGAAAGCAGATGATAGTGATTTACTACTAATCACCGAACCGGATTTACTGATAAGACACGAATGAGAATCGCAGGCCCAGCTCTAGCACCTATTGCCAAATGTGCTGAACGCCATGGGAGGATGTAAGCGTATTAAAACCTTTGAACAGTAGTCCAAAGTCAGATATAAATACTATATATATATATATATATATATATATATATATATATATATATATATGTATGTATGTGTTGAGAGGGCCTGACCCAGTTACTGTGGTACTGCAAAGATGAGTCATATCCCAGCACTAATAGAAGACAGCTGCGCAGACGCAGACACCTGCAGGCTTATTTCAGACTATACCAGACGGTAGAAAATGGTGCTAAATAGCACTAAAAGTGTTTCATTGGCTCATAATCATAAGGGAACCACTTTCAGTGCTATATAGGAGCTATGTAAACCACTTTCGGTGCTATTTAGCACCATTTTGGGCTTGTATTTTTGCACTTGTCGGTGTGATGCTACATGCAGAAAACAATTTGTCAGGTTCCTACCTTCTCTTTCCATACACATCCATTTCAAAAGAATGGACACGCTTGACTTTTATAGGTCAATTATGTTAAACAGCGTATTTGTTTATTTTTCCGGATGTCTCACTTTAGCTGTATTTTATTTATTTTCTTCTTAATCTCTTACTCATCCCTGTCTATTTTTAAAGAGCCCATTTTTTCCATCTTCCTCCTCTTGCCCTTAATGACTCAAATCCCATTCTTTCTCATCCCTCCCTCATCACACTCTCCTCCTGCGTGTCTGATTTGATATGATGGGGCACTGACCCGGCTTTTATATGTTAGATTAAAAGGCCACGGTGTGGAGCACACAAGCTGGCCAAGCCCAGAAGATCAAGCCCTGGGCCAATGCCATCTGTTCCCACGAGGGATAAGGAGGTAGGGAGGTCGTCACAAGGAGGTAAACAGAGGAAGGGAGACAGATGGGGAATGAATTGACCTGTCACTAGATGACAAAACACTTCCTGTTTCCAGCTTGCTAAATATGCCACATAGACGCATGAATACATACATGTAATGAAGCAGAACAGGGAAAGATGTCTTAAAGGAACAGCTCACACGAACATTTATATCATGTTAAATTGTAATATATAATATAATAGCTGCCAAAACAATGTAATAAATAAAAAATAAATAAAAATGAATAAATAAATAAATAAATAATTTATTTATTTATTTATATTTATTTATTTTTATATTTATTTATTTATTACATTATTTTGGCAGCTATTATATTATATATTACATTTTTATGTTAATTTCATTCAAAGCAACTGACAGTGCATTCAAGGTTCATATGTTTTATCAGTATTTGTGCTCTCTGGGAATCAAACCCACAACATTTTGGGCTGCTAATGCAGTTTTTTACCAATTGAGCTACAGAAACACTGGCACCATAAAAGTAGTTAATTAAATAATATGTGACTACTATGTGTGTGCTAAAATCCCTAAAATAAAATTTGCTGCATTATCATGACATCAGAAGAAAGTAGGTGGTATGGATATATTATTATTATAATTATCATTATATTATGTAGGTGAGACAAAGGTGAGACTCACCACGCCCTCCTCAGCCGGTGCATTGTCTCCAACGACAAGCATGACTGGGCACCTGTAAAAAAAACAAGAGCTGTTAAACATACTGATCATAGAAGCACATTAAATCACATGTATCATCTAATAAAGATTGTCTTCACCTCAGGGTCTTGGCATTCAACACAGAGCCACTGCGGTTCATTTCCAGATCCCTGCGGCTGAGAAAGAGAAAGATTTTTATGTATTTCAAGCCAGTTCCTTTAACAAATGTGTCCATGCCTGTGAAAACCCAACTAAAGTCATTTTTGATGTAAAGAACATCATGTTAAAAATATAACATTGAGTAAATTCAGATCAAAAATTAAAATCAATGACTAAAAAAATAAACTTTGATGCTCCTGTCTGATAATAAAATTATATTATTGTGGATTGATATGTGGAAAGGGTACAAATATGCATTTTACTCATGCATTATGCATATCTTATTACATATTAATGAGGCAGTGGGCGTTACCTGTTGTACATGTTCCAGAAGAGCTGTAGATTGAACTGGTTGACGGTGTTATTAATCTGTTGGCGGTACGTCTGCACCACCTCTGTGTTGCTCATAAGCTCCTCCTATAGATCAAATACAACTATATATTAATATAACTATATAATCTGTTTCACTTTATATCTAATGTTTACAAAGTTAGTTATTTTTACCTTATATTATTAAAGGTGCCACAGAATGCATTGAAATAATCTGTTAAATTGTTCTCTGATCTACATAGGAGGTATGTGACTTTATGAAGTTCCAAAATGATCCAGATGTCCATTTACAACCCCAGAATTTGCCCTTAGAATAAAATTGTCTTTTATTACCTTATTGAAAGGGTCATGAATAATAATGTTGAGCTTTGCTCTGATTGGCTGTTTCACAGAGCAGCTCTTTCAGTAGCTGTGTGTGTGTAAATGCATCTTATGTTTGAGCATGTATCGGATGAAGATACAGAATTTGAGGGAAAATAAATAAATCATACAAAATTAGAATAGAATTGTAAAGACTTTACATTAAATACATAATTTGCTGTTTTGAAACTATTTTGTGAACCAAAGGTGACCCAGTGGTAGTATATAAAAAACTTAAGAACTTGATCCCCTAGTTGTCACCACCAAAAGCAATTTGTTCATATCTGTTAATGTTGTACCTGGCTAAAGAGGTGCGCTAGAACAGTGTCCGGGAGAGAACTGGTGAGTCCAGACAGTTTTGTGGCGGCCCAATCGATCCAGCCTTTCCCATTGGGGTCGATGTTTAATAGAACCAAACCCTCCACGAGATCAGGGAAGATGAGCTATAGGAAGAAAGCAGGATTGAATTGTTAGATCGAATGCGCACAAACAAACAGAATAAACCAATGGTGATTTACTAACTGCAAATTTGGCAAGGATGTAGGCACCAGCCCCGACTCCGATACCAACAATGCTCTTAAAGCTGGAAAAAAAAGAAATTGAATTTGAGCAAAACATCACTTAAAACTGCAGTGTTGACAAGAACAGTTTACAGTACATCAATCATTACTGATCTCACTCACCCAAAGTGTTGCACGACACTGGGAAGCATTCCAGCTAGCTGATCCATAGTGGGGTACTGGTACCTGAAAAATATTTGTTACGAAAGAGATTAAGTTGCTAATAATGGTGGGTTTATGCTCGACTGTAACTCAATTGGTTAAGCATTGCATTAGAAACACAAAGGTCAAGGTCACTGCAAAAGCGTCTGGCAAATGTATGAATGTAAATGTGTGCATGTGTTTGTCTTACCCTTGTGGCAACTGAGGAGCTCCAATATGCTGGCCAGGTGCATCCACGTGGCACACAACGAAATGCTTGGTGATCTCTTGCATGTCTTCATTGTGGAAGAATGAGTTGAAGCACAGCTTATCTGCTCAAAGAAAGGTAAAGATAGTTAACAGTGCAGTCCTAAGTTAGTACAATGGTAAAGTCATAGCAATCAGATGCTACTAGTGCTGCCTCACGATTAGTCGCGACTAATCATTTGCAGAATAAAAGTTTTTGTTTACATAATATATGCGGGTGTACTGTGTATAATAATTATGTAAAAATACACATACATACACACACACGCATGTATATAATTAAGAAACGTTTGCATGTGTATATACATGTTTATATTTATATATAATCTATACTATATATATATAAATATACATATTTATTATATAAATATATTTTTTTTCTTAAAATTATACATGCATGTGTGTGTATTTATATAAACATAATTATTATACACAGTACACACACATATTTTATGTAAACAAAAACTTTTATTCTGCAAACGATTAATCGCGACTAATCGTGAGGCAGCACTATCTTTGCTATCGTTTAGCTTGCACATCAGCGCATCAAACCGTTTGGCTTTTCCAGTAATTCATAGCCAATGACAATGCACTTAAATGCTGTTGGTGTGCTTTAATATAGTCCCTTTTTTACCCATATGCGAGGGTCCGCGTACAGTTCGCATGATGCAAATAGTATTTAATAGTAGTTACAATATATCAAAAAGCGAAACAACAAACAACTCATGCATTCTTACTGCTGAGCCATTTCATTCCATCACAGCTAATGGCATGAACGATAATATAATTTTCACACATTGTTGTGATTATTTAAATTAAATCTTTTGCAAGGTTTACCTGGCAGTAAATACTCATACACATAACACATGTTTAAAAGTAATTATTTAATGAATATATCTTTCAAAAACTGAAATTCTTCATAATATATAAACAATAACTGAAAATAATAATGCAATCAAAACAAACTGACTATACCAGAACAGGCCTTAAATAGTAGCCAGTCCTACTAAGGTCATATTAGTACTGGACCAAATGTCTGTAGTGGTTGCAAAAATCTATTCCTTACAGATCCTTAAGAATAGCATCCTTCACTTCCCTAAATTTGAAATCGCTGTTTTAGAAATGTATGTTTTACATGGCAGTTCATACTACTTATCAAACTTTTGCAGCATTTCTTTAAATGCTGTTTTTTCCACGGCTTTGCAATGTATCGTTTATACAGGCTCTTCAGCTCCCCCTTGTGTTTTTTAGAGAGATGTGCAATCATTGCGGTGATCTGAAATCATTGGGACGAGGTCAAACAAAAACAAAAATGGTTTGGCCTAAAAAAAAGAGATCACATAAGCCATGTAACGTAATCTCAATGTAGATTCCTATAGACTCTAGTATCAATTTTCTGAAATTCGATGATGGTTTAAAAACAAAGAGAAATCAGGTCTGAGCGAGCCTGTGCACTTCACCATAGTGCCGCATCATGGTATGAATCATATTCCCAGCTGTTGACCCAGTTTTTACATCCCCTCCAAGCTGTACTGCTCACTTTGCATTTAGGCCACTTTCGATGGTCTGTCTCTCTCTCTTACTGTTTCTGTCACTGAGTCATGCTTTGGGATGAAGAACGGCCACGCATACTAATCCATGTATCCGCAGCAGAGAGGAAAGAAACAATCGCTCCGTGCCGCAGTGCTGACCCCAAAACACTGCATGATGGGTATGTTTTTGTGACCTAGATATCTCTCCCTCCCTGTCTGTCTCCCTCGCAGCATAAAAATAAAAACAAGCAGCAACATCCGGTCCTAACAATACACATGAGAAATGCATAAGAAATAAATAGATGTGGGAAGGAAGAGACGAAGGGATTAAGAGAAAAAAGGAAGTAAATATGACAAGAAGAGGACAGGAAAGTCATGCTGAGCGTAATAAATGATCAGAGCCAAGGCTGCAGGAGGAATTTAATGCTGTTAGATTGATAGAAATGTGAAGTTCAACATCAAGGTCAATAGTGTGCCGGACGACTTGTTTTGTTGACCCATAAATAAAATTCCTGTGATGCATATTAGAGTAACAATGCTGTTTGAGGTTTTAATGAAATGAAAAACGGTTTAGTTCAAAGCAAGCTAAGTTGTACTTCTTGTAATCTTGAAGATAAGACATTTTTCTTTTTTTTCAAAGCTGTGCCCGCAGCAAATGCGATGCTGAGATCACCTGCCACCTGCGATCAGTCACGTCTCACACTGTACGAGATCTGTTAAAATACCCGAAAAACTGCCATCTGCTGGCATCCAAATTACACCTCTGATGACACCCACATCATTTTCACAGATATTGACGAGGTACAAACAAAAACAGCAGTCTGCTTTTAGTTATGGAGATAAAGAAATTAGCTCCAGTTCAGTGTTTTGGAGACAAGCGAAGCATTTGAAATCGTGCAGTACGTGATGCTTCTGAGAACTTTGACTTTGGTATCACACACAAACAAACAAGCTGTTTACTTACGGTTGAGCCCAACATCATGGTAGGTCAGGATAGCTGGCTTATTGCCTTTGGGAGCTCCCCGGATGACCACATGCAACATCCCATAAGGCGTTTCAATATCGTGTTCCTGCATGTGATACAAAAACAACTATTTTTGTAAAAAGACTTCAATGTGCTTAATGCCGAGACATGACACACTTTTGTGTACATATTTCCTGTATTTTCAGTTTGTATGAAAAATAAGCATGGCTTAAACAAAGACTTTTGCGCAGTACTGTAAATGCGCACCATTAACTCAAATGTGAACTACCAACACCACTCCATTTAACTTGGAATAATTCACTGCTATAAGGAATAATATAACTAAACATGATAATATATACTGTATATCATTTTATTAAATTATAATGAATACATAAGGACAATAAAATGTGCTAAAATTCCATACATATTTATGAAATTATATTCTACGTACTATACATTAATACTTATAATTTTCTGTGCTTTCTTTTCATATAAAGCTGCTTTGAATCAATGCAACATTGAAATAAAAAGCATAAAATGCATAAAAAGTGCTATAAATATAGTAAATAAAAAAAAAACTTTTCACCGGATCAAATTTTTTTTTATAAAAAAGACCCCAATTTACCCTTAAAGGAAAACAACACAATTTTTCATAATTTTACTTTGTTCTTACCTCAACTTAGACAAATGAATACATACCTATCTTTATTCAATGCGTGCAATTAATCTTTGTACAGCGTGTCGTGAATGTGTTAGCATTTAGCCTAGCCCCATTCATTCCTTAGGATCCAAACAGGGATGAATTTAGAAGCCAACAAACACTTCCATGTTTTCCCTATTTAAAGACTCTTACATGAGTAGTTACACGAGTAAGTATGGTGGCACAAAATAATTTATATTCATACAACTATATTGTATGGCGAAGAGCACTTAGTTTGCAGCACTTCGACCTCAGTGCACAGTAACATCATCACTCCTGACTGCTCCCTCTTTCCCTCAAACTTCTGTCAATATTACTGCGCACCGTTTTATTTTGTGCCACCATATTTACTCGTGTAACTACTCATGTAACATTTTTAAATAGGGAAAACATGGAAGTGTTTGGTGGCTTCTAAATTTATCTCCGTTTGGATCCTAAGGAATGAATGGGGCTAGGCTAAATGCTAACACATTCACAATGCGCTGTACAAAGATTGACGTACGTATTGATAAAAGATAGGTATGTATTCATTCATCTAAGTTGAAGTAAGAACATAGTAAAATATTGAAAAACTTTGGTGTTTTCCTTTAACTTAAACCCTAACCATTTTTTACCCCTCAAATTAGTGTGAAATAATAGTTTTGAAAATAATTTTTGAAATGCATCTAACCCAAACCTAAATCTAATATACTTCCTAATCCTGCAATCTGATTGGTTTATAAAAATGTTGATCCAGGACCAACAATGGTGTTGATCCAGGATCACATCCTACTTGGTTAAATCACATTACTTTCTTTATTTACTTGCAGTTAATGCACACGGTTGTCTAATCACTTTTAGGCATTTTAATCTGCGCTGACCCATATTTACACTTAATTTTCGACATGGGGATGTGTGCCTGTTTTATTCTTTTCTTAGGTTTATTTTAGCATCTTCATTGACGAAGCATGCATCTTCAGGCTTCAGTGCTGTGCACAAATCCGGGCATCTAACTAAAGGTGGTAAGATTAATGCAGATCGAGGTACAGACGAAAAAATCTCCCGTGGGATTTAAGCCATCATTTGTTGTTTTTGATGTTGTAAAATGCACGTCTGTTCAGACTGGATGAGTGGTGCGAATCAAGTGAAATCTCGTGACATCTGTCACTTTTGTCACAAAATGCTAAACATGTTTTCTAGTGTGATAATATGTAACGAATCACTAAAGGGATTAAGTATAAAATTTGACCTAGATACAGCAATGCTGCGTAAATATGGCACAAACTAGCTCTAAAATACGTCTATCATAAACATTTTCAAGGTCATAGATTTGTCCTCGCCAGAAGATGTTTACAAGGGCAGATACAATAAAAACAAAATAAAGCAATAAAAACATAAAGACACGACTGTCGGATAGAAAAACAGACAGGCAGACAGACACAAGCACGCATCAGACACGCTCAGGTTATTGCATAGGTGCATGAGTGTGCACACGTTTCACACGTGTCAGTGTGTTAGTGTGTCAGTGCAAATGGCCACCTCACACATGACTGTACATTTCTGCACAACAACAAAAACCTAAACTAAAAATGCATCCTGTCCTTTTTTGTTGATATTAAATATACTAATTTTGCTTAAATTTAAATGCAAATCATTACTTATTAAGGGCAAACATATTTACAAGGAATACATAAATATGCAATGAATTTCTTATACTGAATAACAACCAGTTCAGTAGGTCAACTGATTTATTCTGACCATACTGCAAATAAATGTAAACAGCAACCATTATTTTATCAGGTAAATCATAATACAGCACACAAATAACTATGAAATGCACACCTTAACACAAAGTCATTTAAAATGTCGTAATATTTTTAGAGAAACTAGATCTCTCTCTCCCTATTTACATTACGATATCCCACTCACCCCATCCCAGCATTCCGGCATGGCTGCTCAGAGATAGTGTATGCTTGCGAGCAGTAAAAAGTCAACACAGTGTCGTAATCTGTCAGATACGGGTGACCAGAAGGATGCTGTGGTTGCTACGGCGTCTCTTTGTCTCTTCTCCTCGTCTCGATCAGTGCCTGAATTATGCAGTGCTGCTCTCCCCTCCCCCAGCCTATTTTAAACCCCACCCGAGCTTCTTATTGGTTGGCAGAGTGGACGCGTGACTGTGATTGGCTGCTGTTAGCGTCAGTCTAAATCTGTTGTTGTCTGTATTTGTCCCACATTTGCAATTTCTTTCTTTTATGGTCTCCAAGCTGTTTAAAATGGATGTAGTACATTTTAATATGATTTAGCGCAGCATAGTAATGCTACTTTTTTCCGAAATTAATTGTTTCCACATTTAAATCAAACATAGAAATGTGCCAGGTCAGATGCTTCAAAAGATACGATAGCTGATCGTGTTTAAACACAAAGCTTCGTATGCTGTACTGTATGTGTACAGCGTGTGCTTTGGGTATGTGTACAGTATGTGCTCTCACATTAACACGTAAGGGAGGGCTGAGACATGAACACACGAGGCACACGGCCCACTTTTCTGCAGCCTAAAGGAGGTGGATTTCATCTACATGGCTCGTCTTTTGTGTTCGATTCTTGTTTTTTTGCATCTGATAGGTGAAACTTTAGTTAGTCTCAGCAAAAAAATGTATCTGTTTGCAGCTAACTTGACAATCGGCGTCTCTCACAAATAAACAACTATTATCAGTTATGTGCACGTAAACTGTACTGTCAATAAAAAGGTAGTGGGGCAGTACTCCTTAAACGGTCCTAATATGTACCATTTAGGTACACATTTGGTACCAATATGTACCTTTGAGGTATAATTGTACACTCTTTGGTACCAATTTGTACTTAAGGACGTACTAATTTGACCTCTTTAGGTGCAAATGTGTACTTTTTAAAAGGGTACCATCCCTGTGACGGCTATTTTTTGACAATGTTTCCTGACAGTTTAATAGCTGATACTTTAATTTGTAATGTGGCATCCAAAACAACAATAACTTTTGTATAGATATTGTATGCTTACTTAATTTGTTTTTGCATTTGGGTAGCTGTATTGTGAGCCAACACCTTTTTAATAAATCTTTTCTCTGTCACAATTAAAACCTCTCGCTTGCTGAGCGTGAACCTTACAGTTCCCTTCATCTTCAGCCCCCTCCCCGTTTTGTTTTCTCACTGTTTAAATCAAATGCTTCTCACTGCGATTTCGTCCTTATTCTGTTTGAGGTGTGAAAAGATGATGTAAACCGTGAGACAGACACAAATCCGAGGTGAAAAAGTTCAGAGGCTTAAACTTTTGTCTTATTAGTTCAAAAGCTACAGTTGCAAATGATGCAAGTTAAGGATTCAGGATAAATACAAACACGTATAAATACAAACTTAAGTCAGTTGTTTTCAAACTGGGGGGCGTGAGATGGTCCCATGGGGTTCACAGTTTTATGACATTTTATAAAATACATTAACTCATCCTAAATTCTGTGCAATTAAACCTTAGAAAAATAAGGCTAACCCACAGCACTACATTGTATCCTTTAATGCTTTGTTTTATTCTAAACAAATAAGAGATTGTTGTCATTCATTTTCTTCGGAGGGGTGCGAAGGGATGCACGCCGAAAAGTCTGAGAACCACTGCGTTCAACATGAAATGAAAAACAAGAATAACTAAAAAATCTAAAATCTGTTAATGTTATATTTTGTTTCATCCATGTTATGAACATGATACATAATCATAATATAATTTGGCGATTTTTTGTGTGTTGTTGGTTTGTGACTATCTGCCTGTAGCTGTGCCTTGCGTGTATATGTTCGCTGTTTATTTCTATCTGTGTGTGGGAGCTGGAGTTTCATCCAGCAGGAACAGTGTGTCTGGACATTTTATTTCTTCACTAATACCGTTTGGACTGATGGATCGCATATGCGTGAATTGGACTCTGTTGTTGATGTTACCTGTGATCGAAAGTACATTGTGTTTGTTGTTATATTGTTTTGGTCACTTATTTTGATTAGATGTTCTTGTATGTTAATGCTTTTAAAGTGCATTTAGCACTAGCTGAAGGCAAAAACAAAATCTTTACTTTATAAAGTGGTTTCATTTTATTTACTGTAGCAGACTGGTCATGTGATGTCAACATGGCAGCGTGCATTAGCCCCTTCAGACCCTGCGTCCACTGGAATGGACATCACATGTTTTGTGGTTCAAACCAATAAATATGCTGATCAAATATGTAATCAAAATAAGGCACACCGATTAAACACCTTAAAAATAAGGTCTGAAGGGGTTAAGTGAGTGGTTCTGTAACTAAGGGGTGCAGGCCCTCTATGGTGGGTGTTAGATGGTGCTGGGGAGGGGGGTGCAGTTTTATGACATTTTCAAAAATAAAATAATTCCTCGTAAATTTTGTGCAATTAAAGGTGCAGTGTGTAAATTTTTGTGGTATCTAGCAGTGAGATTGTGAATTGCAACCAGTGGCTAGTGATCGTCGTTTTCGAAGCACTGCTTCATGAGGCTTCGAAACATTTACGAATCTTTTGTTTCGAATCAGTGGTTCGGAGCGTGTTTCAAACTGGCCCAAGTCATGTGATTTTAGCAAACGAGGCTTCATTACGTCATAACTGTTTCGAAACATTTCGAAAATCCGATGGTTCACCACGAGGGGGAGTTGATCACAAATGACCAGTGTCTAATATGTTTAGGTGAACTCAGGTCAGTTTTATTATGCAAGTTCATAAAACATTTATCTGATCTGACTAATAACACTACCATTTTGTCTACTTTTTGTTTATAGACAGATTTAATGACAAAAATGTGCATAAATAAAAGGGTAGTTAGTTTAAATTATTTGTTTGCCCTAAATAAAACTAAAAACACATAATCCACTTTTAATTATGTCTTAATTAAGTTAAATCATTTTTTTAACATATTTTAATAAAAATCTTGCTATTATTTTGTAAAAAAAGTGTAAAATGTTTGGACATATCTGCTTTTACACTACTTTGACCAGCAGGGGTCGCCAGCGTGTGTGGTGTTTTTCGAAATGCTTCGAAAAACTGAATCAATTTTCGAAGCAATTGGTTTCTTCCATCACTACGTGGCTCAGTCTACCGTTCACCAGAACGCACAGAGAAGCTACGGTAGCCGCACAAGGACAAACATGTTGTTGTCTAAGACAAAATAAAAATGCGCTCTGTAGAGCAGTTTGTCCGTTTAGTGCTACTGTAGATACATGGAGACACAAAATGGCGACTCCCATGTGAGGGGACCCTTGGTGTATGTAGATAAAAACGGCTCATTCTAAGGTAATAAACACATAACAGTTCATTATGTGCGGTCTTTATACACCACTGATAATATAGTTATGTATATTATATTGCAGATCCTTCGAAAAGTTACACACTGCACCTTTAAACCTCAGAAAAATAAGGCTACTAAACAGCAATATATTGTATCATTTTATATGTTTCTTCTAATTCAACTTATACAGTAAGTTTAAGATTTTTTGTTATGAATTTTCTTTGGATGGGGGCACAAGGGAGGTGCATGCCAAAAAGCCACTGCATTAGGGGGTGACCTGCTACAATTAAGAATTTGAAAAAATTGTCCAGACCAGCAGTGTCCAACATGGTGCCTGTGGGCATCAGGTTGCCAGCACGGAGTCTGTGAGATTCCGGCCTTAGCGGGCCTCAATTTTAATATTTATTTATTACATATTTTTAATATTAGCTTGGCTTCTTTTATGTATGTTTAGGTGAGATAAACATCAATGATGCTTTGCTACAAGCAGGAATTGCAAGAGCTACTTGGATATGGAATATCGTTCCACGATGAGAAGTGGAGCGTCCACATTGTTGGAAACCCTCTGCATCGTCAGCAGGTGTCTCAGGTTCACTAGCGTTTCACCCCTTAGCCTGTACGCTTCACCTGAGTGGGGCAGCAAAGAGCTTTTAGCCTTTGCCTGCAGAGGGGTTCCAACTCTGGGCTCTCTTCAGCCACAGCCATCTTGAGCTTGTCTCGGCTGCTAAGGCTATCTCCCTAGTGGCTTTTTTCAGATGTCTTGGATCCAGGCCAACTTTCTGCAGGAAATAGCGCAAAGATGTTGTTGGTAAACCGCGACAGCCGACTTCGATGGGAAACATGTTAGCGTGCCAACCTTTGGTAAAAGCCTCATCAATCAAGTCCTGGTACTTGTCCTTCTTAAGTTGATGTGAGATAGCTAGCCTGTCCTCCCACGGCACCGTGAGTTCCGCTACGAAGATGGTCTTGATATTCCTGGAAATCAGGACCAGATCCGGACGGAGTGAGGTCACTGCAATGTCTTGTGGAAAGACCAACCTGCTCCCCAGGTCCACTTGCATCTCCCAGTCAGAAGCACGCTGTAGAATGGATGGCGGGTGTTTGGCAGTTGCCTTTACCGTTGGAGTATGGTTGCCTTCATGCTGGAAATCAATAAATTCTGGAGACTGTGATGCCAGGTTGCTGTTGGCTTTGACCCTTTGCAGATCCACCCATTTGGCGACTTCTGTCAGGACCTTGTCATGTCTCCACCTGTATCGGCCGTCTCCCAATGATTTGGGGCATGCCGTCAAGATATGATTCAGCGTGCAAAGCCCTGCTCCACAGTTCTTGCACGATGGATCTTCTTCCTTGCCCCAGATCTTTAAATTACTTGGGGTTGGCAAGAGGTCAGCTACAGCACGTAGCAAGAAAGCCAGCTTGCCTTGGTCGATTTCCGAGAGCTCTTTCCAGGACAGTGATCGCTCAAGAGCATGACCCCACTGCATCCACTGCCCTTGCGAGGCCAGCCCTACCGCTTTCACACGGCGGTGTTCTTCTTCTGCTTCTCGGACCCTCTGCACCACAAGCTCTCTCTTGCCTTTGGTGTTGGCCGTGCTCCACCTCTTAGTATTGTAGTGTCCAAGTCCCATGCGGCCCTGGCAGACCACTCCGACAATCTCCTGATGTCTCCAGTGTGCTTCAGCTTCTGACACCGCTTCTTGGGGCTTCCATTTCCTGCCGCACTTGATGAACTTGCTAGCGTGCTGGACTTTCCTATCCTTGGACGAGAGTAGAGTGCTGACTGCTCTTGCCTTGGTGACCTTATATTCTTCAGCTACTGATGAAACAGGCAAACAGAGTTTGGAGGTCTTGCTGTATAGGTTTACTGAGCTGAAGGAAGGGGGAACACCCAGCCATTTCCGCACAAACTTGCTACACATCCTCTCCATTGCTTCCACTTGTGTCATAGGAAAGTCATAAAGCAGGAAGGGCCACTGCAGTCTGGGTATAATCCCGTACTGAAAGCACCATACCTTGAACCTCCCCAGCAACTGGCTGGTGTCAATTGCCTTAAGCCAGATGCTTAGTTGGACTTTGGTGTCTTTGAGGTTGCTGGTATCCTTCAGGAGGTAGTCATAGTTTTTCCCAAGGCATCGAATTCCTTGGTCTTGGATTGCTGGGATCTCTGAGCCTTGGATTCTGAAGGTGTTTCTGGTCAACTTTCCTTTGTGGATACTAAGGCTCCTGGATTTCTCTGGTTTAAATTGCATCCGTGCCCATGTCGCCATCTTCTCCAGTGCACTCAGGATCCGCTGTGTTCCCTGAACTGCCGGGGTCATCACAGTCACATCGTCCATAAAAGCCCGACAGGCAGGATGTCTTGTGCCGTCTTCTGCTCTAGGGCCTCTACACTGCGTTTCTCCTGCATTCAGAAGAAGATTCATAGCAGCCACGAACAGGACCACTGAGATAGTGCATCCTGCCATGATTCCCTTCTCCAGCCTTTGCCATTTGGTGGTAAAGTCTCCCACTGTAAACCTCATTTTTAGTGAGCCCATGTGTGACATCACCAGCTTAACAACCTCTGTTGGTACTTGGTAGTGTTCCAAAGCCCTTTGTATCAGCTGATGAGGTACGCTTGGGTAGGCTTTAGCCAGATCTAGCCAGACAACAGCAAGTGTGTTTTTATTTCTCTTTGCTTCTTTGATGATCTGGCTGATCACTGCTGTATGTTGCAGGCATCCAGAGTATCCTGAAACTCCTCCTTTTTGGACACTAGGGTCGATGTACTCGTTGTTGAGCTAATACGATGTAAGCCTTTTAGCAACAATGGACCAGAATATTTTCCCCTCTACGTCCAATAGGGAGATCTCTCTAAATTCTTCGAGTCCTGTAGAGTTCTGTCCTTTAGGCACGAAGCAGCCCTCAGCGAGTGTCCAGAGCTAAGGTTCCTGCCTTTTTTTCCAGAGCGTTCGTAAGAGCTTGGCTAACCTCTTCAGTAGCAGTGGACAGTTTTTATAAATCTTATACGTTGTGCCCGATGGTCCTGGAGCGGATCCTGCACAAGCTTTTTTAACAACTGACCTCACTTCGTCCATAGTGAAGTCTGCCATACTAAATGGAAAGTGTGGTATGGGCCTTGACAGCTGGAACGGGCATTCCCCCAATGGGATGTCTCTACCGGGGTCGCTGTGTGCTGCCGCCACACTCTTCTCCACCTCCTCTGTGGAACACCTTAGCTGCCCACTCTTAGGCTTTCCTAGAAGGTTAGATGTAAACTGGAAGGGGTTGTTAAAAAAAACTTTCCTCTTACAACGCTTTTCTCTCTGCTTCTTCCGGAGTGATTCTGCTTTTTGGAGAAGAATTAAGTTTTTCCGCACTTCCACCTGTATCTGGTTCAGTGCTATTTTTTCCTCATCATTTGCCTTCTGCCATCTTTTCTTGAGTACTCTCAGTTGTTCCCGTAATTCTTTAATCTGCCGCTGTCTCCTGTTTGGACCAGTTGGTGGTCTAATACCATTGCCTTTCTTTTCGCCAAAGGTATCCAGACATGCGTGAAAGACAGTTTTTACCATGGTTTTTATTTTCTTGGTTACATCTCCCTTGAGGGTATTCTCCAAGGTGATGTCCAGATCTCTGTCCAGCTGTGCCCATCTGCAGTCTTTAGCTGATGGTAAATTTAATCGTGGTTTCCTCTCAACTTCCTCTAGCGTTTCAGATTCACCCCCTCTTCTTGTGCTATGAGCAGATTGAGCTGAGAGGTCCTGCGCACTGTGGTGTGCCTCCTGGCTCCAGTCCTCTTCCGACTGACAAGCGACTGGGAAATACTCTGAGATAGATCTCCGGGTATCACCGGGTGCTTCGCGTTGCTGCAGCTGCTTTTTGCACTTGGTCTTGCCTTGGTGAATTTTAACGCCACGCTCGTTCTTGAATACTCTGCCACAGATGTTACATTTTTTACATTTTAAACAATGATAAAACATATTAACAAATAAAATAAAATAAAATCAACAAATAAAACAAAAAAGTTTTGAGTAGACTACACTCTAAAAACAAACGGTGCTAAATAGCACTAAAAGTGGTTCACTGGCTCGTTATCATAGGGGAACTATTTTAAGTGCCATGTAGCACCACACAAAAAGACATTGATTTTGACTAATAAAATACATAAAAAACTACACATTGTCCCTTTAACCGTATACATACTGGGAACTATATTTTCAAGGAAAAAAGCACTGCTACTTGGGTGGAGTGGTAAGCACAACACTTGCGCGAACTCTCTGCTCCTCACCACGGGGTCTTCTCATGTGCTGCGAGCAAATCAATCTGCCCAAGTAGCAGTGCTCCGATGATGTAATATGACGATTTTTGCATCATCGGAGGACTTTTTTGCAGAACCAAAATGCAGATATCTCTCCTCTCAGGGGGAAATGATGGAGGGAAACATGGTCATTCAGTAATACTGCCGGGTTTCTACAGATACAAAGCTGAATGCTAAATCGGTGAAGTATCCCTTTAACGGTGGGTGCATTAGACAGAGTTACGGGACGCACAGAGAGGAAAAGGGTATGTATGGACTTATCTAACTCTGGGTGATACAGTGAATAAGCTCAAGTCCCAAAAAGTTGGCGTGTTCCTTTAATAAGCAGATTACATTTTGACAAATGCAAACTAAAATTTAAAGCGACAAACGAAATCCGTGATATTCCATGACTTTTTGACGTTTTAAAATTCCATGATATTCCAGAAATTCCGTGACGTGTTGGGAACCCTAACAGCAAGTACATCTACAGTTCTTACTGTATCTCATGTGAGTGAACATCACTGTAATGATAATACTAGATGAACCTTTAAATAGATTCATGTAAATTTATTCACAGATGTAAAATAACCTGTCAAATTACATAATACAGTACTGACCAACTAAATTTGATAATGACTTAATCTTTTTCGAATGCTTGTCTCTTATTCTATCTCTTTTTTTGCTGCTATAATATAACTACAACTATAATTGTCTCTATGTGACCAAGATAAACAATGCATCATCTGAATAATCACATAAAAACACTTAACTAAAAATGTATTCATATTAAGCCAAGAAGTTCATATTCATAAATGAGGCAATGCATCAAATAGTCAAAGGGAAGAATTACTGTACCTTCCAATCTCCGGAATACACATCCAGCGTTTCACAGTTTTCCTGCAGGAACACAAACGGTCAAATTCATCAAAGCCTTCAGCACAATTTCATTAACTTAAATCACAACAACTGAAGTGATTGGAGCAACACGCTGCAAGGTTCGGCCGACAGAGGAAAGCTGAAGAGTTTCTGTGATGGAAACAGTTCATATGCTGCTGATTTCAGACCTGTATGTGAGGTTTTCTTTTATTAGACAAGGTTAGTATGTGGGTGACTCAGCTGGCTTCAGATCGGCAGCTGAGATTAGTTTTGCTGCAGATTTGAGTCCTGTTTAATGCCATTATACATTAAAATACTGTATAATGCGCAGCGTTTTTGGTTAGTCCCACTTCAGAATTAACGATGGGTCAGGGTTACTTTTATAGTTTAGTGCTGGGAGAAAAGGTTTAGTGGGTGCAAAAGGGTTAAATTTGTTCCCCTCGCCAGAATCTCCTTGCACCTCAAAAATCACAGCGGGAATAAAACATAATCATGTTGAATGAGTTAACACAATCCACAGAAAGACAGACACGTAGAAAGATAGATACAGCAACTAAAGTGGCATTTATTGTTAAAGAAACATTGACACAATTCACACAAACACAAAAACCAAAACAAGGCACCCACATTGGCAGAAAAGCAAAGCAAGTCTATGAATGATACCTTAAAAGCTGGAACAAAGGTACAACCTAAAGAAAGAGGTTAGTGCATGCAGATTAAGCTGTTGAGAGATGGCTGACGAATGACAAAAGCAGTTTTAATGTCGGACCAGCAGGTGTCACTCCTTTTTAAGATTCAAACCTCCAATGCAGTACCTTAGAATTCCATAAGGGGGCACAATTTTAGGTAAACAACAATGTGCAACAGTATTGCTTTCTTGAGTATGTTATATTTGGGAATCTGTGTTAATATGCTTTTCTAAAAAGATGTGAAATGGTGAAATTGTAAAATGGGATGTTGTTACAACATGACATGTTAAAGCATTTAGTTAGTGTGAAACACATGAAAGGAACTTGCCTAACTTTCGAAATGTGTTTATAAATATATAGACATTCCCTGTGTCCAAAATTGCATACTGTGACAGTACTTATTGAAATAGATGAACGTTCCCAAGCTATCACCGGGGCAGTACCCTTTAAAAATGCCCTAATATGTCCTATTTGGGTACAGATATTTGGTACCAGTATGTACTAACTTTTTGAAAGGGTATGGCCCCAATTACAGTTACTGTAGGGACTTTTTTCACAATTTTTTTCTGACAGTGTACCTACTTATCGACTGTAAAGTCGATCAGTATATAGTATTTTGTGCATATATAGTATATAGCACAATATAGTTCGAAATAGTATGCATACTACATCCCCCATGTTTTCAAACATAATTTGTTACAGTACATCACTAACACTCAATAAAGTTGTTTTGAAAATATTTTATTAGTTTTTTTCTCTTATGATATCTCCTTACATAAGGAATATTATTTTATTAATATGTTACTTTTGTTAGCTAAGTTTAATATACATAAATGTAAATATGGAGATTATAAACCATTATTTCGTATTTTTCTATTAGAAGTGAAGCAATATTTAAATACTATTTATAATCTGATAAACAAGAAAGCTGCTAAATGTATTAATGTATGTAAGTATTTCCATGTTTTTATTTAATTCTTTTTTCTCTTTCATCCCCTGGCTAATGTAAAAACAGTGTTGAATATGTTTGATTAAAAAAAAATATATATATATGTATATATATATATATATATATATATATATATATATATATATATATATATATATATATATATATATATATATATATATATATATATATATATATATATATATATTGACGACGCCAAGTAAAAAAAAAAAAAGTAGAGGTGCCCATCTTTTTAAAAGGTATTTTTAGCTTGAATTTTTTCATGTGATAGAAAAGTGTCCATCTGATACATACTAAGAATTCATAGTGGAAGAAGTACATACTTGCATAGGTGTACTATTTTTTGCATACTGAGGTTTCGAACATTCTCACTTCACAGATTGTTGCATACTATACAGCAGTGGTTCTCAAACTTTCATGGCGTGCCGTCCCCTTTGGTACGGTGCATCATTTTGCGGCCCCCCAAAAGAAAATGTATGACATAAAACTTTTAATTTAAATGAAACAAAACATATTCAATTATAAAACGTATTGCTGTTGGTTAGTAGCCTTATTTTTCTGAGGTTTCATTATACAGAAATTATAATAAATGAATGTATTTTATAAAATGTCATAAAACTGGGGCCCCCCTGGCACCATCTCGGGCCCCCTAGTTTGAGAACCACTGCTATACAGTATAGTAAGCATGCAATTTCTGACACAGGCAATTTCTTTTGTACTGTTCACATCTGTGTCTTCCCCCAAAAACAAGTAAAAGTGAATGCATGTGGACTAGAGACTTGAAAATCTTGATCTTGACTTGCCTAAAAGATGTATTTCATGAAAAGTAATTAGTATCTTTTAGTAAGAAGGGTGGACGTGCTCGGTGCGGTACTCAGCCTACCGGGATGTACCCGCTGGTCCGACGGCGTGTGATGCCAAGCCAGTGCCGGGCCATCGAATGCCAGCGTTTAGGGGGGCGAGCCGTGTGAGGGGAGGGCGTATCACTAGGCGGTGCTTGCACACACTGTTCTTTAGCCTGCACCGTTACACACAGACACAAACACTAGTTACAGCACACTACATCAGACAGCATCCTCTACAGGACTGGAGGACAATGTTTGGTAGGGGTGGTGGGTGAGAAGCTGTATTGGGAGAAAGTTTGATATGTATTTTCTCAATACATCATATGTGTCATATAAACAGTATTGTGATATGTGGGTAAATGAATTGCAGACACAACAGGGTTCGGTGTCAACACATTTTGATGAACAACTTTTTCAGTCGCTTAAGTCATTTTATAGAGATGACAGTGATTTCTAGCAAATGAAATATATGAATAATATATATGCAGAAAAATAAATACTACTTATTAATATATATCATGTTCTAAGGCCCACAGAAAATTAAGGTACTATACTCTCATTCTGGCATAATAATCAAGGACTTTGCTGCCCTAACATGGCTGCGGCAGGCGTAGTGATATTACGCACTGCCCGAAAATAGTCCCCTTGGTTACTTTTAATAGCAGGGGACTACAGGCACTGTGTAATATTATTGAGCCTGCTGCAGCCATGTTACTGTACAGCAGCAAAGTCCTTGATTATTACGCCTAAATAAGAGTATAGTTCCTAGCCATATCTGCCTAGAAAATCGCAACTTTAAATTTTCCCTCGGTCTTAGTACACGATGTAACTACAGAAGAGTCAAGTTTTAAATAGGAAAAATATCGAAACTTTTGGGTTATTTTTTTTGCAAGATGCTAATGGTCTAATCAGATTCAATGGATTATGCTAAGCTATGCTAAAAGTGGTACCACCAGACCCGGAGATCAGCTAAATAGATTTCAAAACGGTAAAAACCAAATATTTAACTCTAGGGGAGCTGTAAAATTAGCATTTTTTTTTTTTTAAGTGGAGTGTCCCTTTAATTCTTTAGCTAACAGGAACTAACAAAGTGCAATATATTTTTACAGCATTTATTTTATACAACATTTATTCATATTTATTTCAGATATGTCACGCTTTTCATTTTACATTTTGATTTAAATTAAACTCAGTATTTGGTGAGGGTAGATAAATACTCATGCACACACACACATAATATTTTGTCATCTTGCAAAAAAGTCACAGTTTTAACCGGTATACTATATTTAGTCAAGGACACACACATCCACACTCACCGTCTCTGGTTCCTGTCCCCTGATTTCTGGCAGAAGCGGTTTCTCTTCAGTAAACTGCTGATCCTTTATGCCAGCCATCCTGGAGAGCAACCTGCAATCACCATGGCAACACACACACCTGAGATTAACATGGTCATGCGACAGCAAACCAGTGTCCAATAACATCAATCTTGCTGCTCTAATAATTGTAATGCTATTATGTACCGCTATTGTTTAAACATCTTATTAAGGCGATGCTGGAAGAATTACCTCTGGAAATACCAGCTTGAGGTGGTTCACCACTTTAGGTGCGTTTGGGACCACAAGTGCCAAGTGTAAAGGTATGAGTTTGGATATAACAAGATCGAGCACTGCATTTACTATGAATAGAAGATGATGCAACTCTAAATATGGCGGCTTTGGCAATGGAAGTCCCGCCAAACTCATGTTAAAAAGTGTGAAGCTCTTGCCAACCTATGTGTATGGGCAATAGTTGATACAACGCAGAAAGAAAGTTTTTTAGCACAATTTGAGCTTAAAGGTGCATTGTGTTACTTTTAGAAGAATCTCTTGACAGAAATGCAATATAATATATATAACCATATCATCAGTGGTTTATTAAGACCTTACATAATGAACTGTATTGTTTTAATTACCTTAACTGTGAATTTTGAGATATCTGTCTTTTCCCATTCAAGTATATAGGACTTTTGCAGACTGATCTCACGGAAAGTCGTGTTATAAACGGTTTCATCACTCATCAGATGCACGTGCGGTGACGCGATACGCGTCTGGTCCAAACTTTACTTCCGGTTTCAGTTTTTTTTAATGGTCTGACTAGTTGCTAAACTGAACTTTGAAAAATACCTCGTCGAAAATAACAAATGTTTTGGTTTCCTGGGTAATCTACGTGTTGTTTATTTTGGTTGTTATATAAATAAACTACGTTTAAAGTACTTTGTTGTTATTTATTCTTAGCTGAGTTTACTTATTTATGTATGGTTTTCTCATAGTTTTTTTCTTATTTTCTTACTACTGTCACTTGGAGTTAGAAACTTTTTTTTTTTTTACATTTATAGACATCTTAACCCAAATCCCTACTCCAGGCGAGAATAGTTTTAAAAGCGGAAGAAAAACATGTAGAAACCAATTCATAAAAGTACATACTAACCCAAAACCCAAATCTACACTGCAAAAAAATAATTTTCAAGAAAAAAATTCTTAGTATTTTTGTCTTGTTTTAAGTAAAAATATCTAAAAATTCTTAAATTAAGATGCTTTTTCTTGATGAGCAAAACGACTCAAGAAAATAAGTCTAGTTTTTAGACTAAAACTATCAAATTTAAGTGATTTTGTGCATAAAACACGCAAAGAAATCTGCCAATGGGGTAAAGCTAATTTTTCATGATTTTTTCTTGAATTTAGTGTTTAAGAAAAATTGTCATGATTTTTTGCTTGCCCCATTGGCAACAATGACATTAAAATAGGGGAAAAATTTGAAAACAATACATAAAATTACACAAAAAAGAAAGTCGTGCCAAGGACACAAAAAAAGTTGAATATCGTGCCATGGACACAAATAAATTAATCCTTTTTTTTTAATATAACACGACTTTCCATGAGATCATGTTGGACTTTTGTCTTGCATGACTGAAATAACTGTGGCCGCCTAGTGGCCAGCTTCCTTTGAAAGCAATACTGGTGATCCAGTTAAACACTTACAGTACATCAGTTAAGATCAGCTAAAACCATGGCTGTGTGGTAAATCTATCTATAAATCAATCACCTCAGTCAACGTTTTGTTTATCATGACAGCATTTCTGGCAAGAAAATACAGTAGGAGCCAAAGGTGATGTTTTTTGAGCAGGATTTGCACAACATTTAAATCCCTCAGGCTAGATTAAACCATCAAAATATGAGGTGTATGGTACAAAGTAGACAAAAAGCTAAACCTAAAAGATATTTATTAGACAAAATACTTTGGCAAAAAAGACAAACCATAGCATATTAGGTAATCTGAGATTTATTTGAATACACAAAAAATTTATAATAAAGCATACACTGGCTACAACTTTATTTGTTTTAAATATTTCTTGATCGTCTTCTGTGATATTTTGTTGTAAACTGTAATTTTTTGCAAAGCTCAGCTTCAGTTCATACTCCAAACAAACCAATGCAACATGCATACAAATTTAAATGCACCTTTAATAAAATATTTAAATAAAAAGCAAAGATATCAATCGTTCAAAGCTGGACATCACTTTTGGCAACTTCTGTACATCAAGAAGTCAATGCTCATTGGATCTCTAGGGAGCGAACGTTGTAATGATCAGAGGTGGAAAAAGTAATAAAATATTGTACTCAAGTAAAAGTAAAGTTACTGGTCTAAAATCTACTCAAGTAAAAGTTACTTTTTTTAAAGCGGGGAGAGGTGGAGGATTCTAGTATAGTTCAAAAATGAAAAGGGAATATAAATCTCAAACTAGTTGTTTTTAATTGTAGGAACATCTTTACAATTAAAGTTAATAAAATAAAAAGCTTTTTTAAACTAACAAACATTTATGGAATTGTTTAATGATTTTTACATTTGAGTTATGCACTTTTGAAGGTGGTCAGCAGCTTGTAAATACAATCACTATAGTAAGGTTGTAATTGACCTCGGAAGATAATGCGCATGATAATGAGCGGTAAAAACCGGTCGTTTCGTACTCAAGAGAGCATGAATCCTACCTTTCATATGAAAGAAACACTCGCTTCGCGTCAGTGGAAAGTGGTCGCTTAAATATGGCCAGGGGTTTCTTTCATAAGATTTGAACTGAGGCGGGTCTGCATTAGCGCGCGCCTGTCTCGTCCATCTCCATGGTTCTTTTTGCGCGTTCCCCCGCCCATCAATCATCCGTTGCGCGTCTTTATCACCTTGCTTTTTTTAAATATTTTTTTACTCAGTAACGGATATGATTTAAAATGTAGCGAAGTACAATACTTTAAACAAAACATACTTAAGTAAAAGTAAAAGTACAGATTTTAAAAACTACTCAAAAAAGTAAAAGTACACAAAAAAACTACTCAATTACAGTAACGTGAGTAAATGTAATTCGTTACTTTCCACCTCTGGTAATGATTTTGACCACACGACAGCATTTACAGACAGTCCTTACTAATGAATTAAAGAGCGGATTGAGAAACACCAAACGTACCAGGTACCATCTGAAGCTGGTAATCACACCATTTTTCATGAACCTACTATATGCCTACATTAGATTATGAGATTTTGTGGACTTCAAATGGGCTTTCATAAGGTGGCAGTGTCTTAAATGCTGTTCAGAAATGGTGAAGATAAGGATGAAACAAAACTCTGAACTCTGTTGGCACATCAGAGCTCCAACAGCGTCACATGATATTTCGAAAACATAACACTAAGTTAACAAAAGCAACAGTGCACAGCTAACTGTAGTATTGCTAAACTGCAATGTTATTATTAAATTGTGAAGACACATATGGTTCATGAAGAAAAGCTTTGATCCAAGCAAGAAAGTAAAGCAAAAGTTATGGGAACGGTTTACATTAAAGGTGAAGTGTGTAGTTTGTACACCATTTGCATACATCGGCTGAACAAAAAAATAATAGCCCCACCTGAAACTCATGCCAATATTGCTATTTTTGGCTATAGTACAGCTGCTTTGAAACTGTTTGGATTGTATAAAGCGCTGTTAAAAAATACGCACTTCACTTTTAACAACAAACACTGCAACTAAAGGTAAATGCGCAGCATTTGGGGCATACTTAAAAACATGAACATGAGCCTTGCACAAATGAATATGAATAAATGAATAAATGTGTAGGTGGTGTCCACCTTTTCTCGAAACATACATGTAACACTTAATACATAATTCACACACACAGAATGAGTCTCACAATTTACTGTAAATACCAGAACAAGTCAACAGAAAGTCATTCAACTCTTATTTCCTCACAAGAGCTGCGTGAGTCTGGAATCATGGGCAGTGTAAATCAAACCCTCGGATGCGAGAGGACAGAATGATTCAGTGCCCTGCGGGGAATGATTATTTTGGTTACGTAACACCAGCCATGAGGTGATTATAAGAAGGTCTAGACTCCACCACAATGATTTCGATTGCCCTCTCGTTCTCTATCTGTCACGATCTCTCTGTTTATCTATCTCACTCACCCCATCCTCCTGTCTCAGATGAACTGACCTTTCTCACATCATTATGAAACCTGTTTTACGAAGGTAATGGGACGTAGCGTTTCGACCACATGCATTTATGTGTTTGCTCTACGTTGTAAATAAAACTTGATATGTACATTTTCTGAGGTGCTTGCAAAATTCAAACCTGTGATGCTCAGGTGTTGCTAAGATGGTTGGCCGACACTCCTTGGTACAACCAGTGGTTGGGTAAAATATGGACATTTTTTAAGTTTTGCATATATTACCCAACAATGATTTCACTCTAAAAAATGCTGGGATATTTTCAACCCAGCATTGGGTAAAAAATGGAAGAACCCAACCTGTTGGGTTTTAATTTATGCTTTAACACAAAAAAGTGGGGTTTTTTTAGGGTTGTGACTTTCATAATGATACTTGGCGTTAGTTATTATTATAATTTGCATCATAGCTTCACATTAACATGCGCACTACTGTACGTGCTTTTTTCTCGCATGAGAGGTTTTGTGTTTTTCTGGACTTGGACTCCATGCATACTTGTCAACATTGGGATTTCAAAATAAGGGAAATTTCCCAAACCCTAACCCCACCAGTTTTCACTTCTACACAAGGGAATGGATGGGTACATTAGTATTTTGTTTTCAATATCTACAAATTCTTTAACCGAGATGTATTTTCTTAATGAGCAAAATGACCTAGGAAAATAAGTCTAGTTTTTAGACTTAAAAAAATCTAATTTAAGTTAATTTGTGCTTAAAATAAGCAGAAAAAACAATGGGGTATAAGAAAAAAAATCTTGAAATTAGTTTATTATATTAAAACTAGTGCTGGGAAAAGATTAATTGCAATTAATCGCATACAAAATAAAAGTGATTTTTTGCAAAATATATCTGAGTGTGTGTAATTATTATGTATATATAAATACACACACATTCGTGTATGTATTTAAGAAACATTTACATGCACTACAAAAAAAAATTTTCAAGAAAAACAATTCTAAGTATTTTTGTCTTGTTTTCAGTAAAAATATCTAAAAATTCTTAAATTAAGATGCTTTTTCTTGATGAGCAAAACGACCCAAGAAAACAAGTCTAGTTTTTAGACCAAAAATATCAAATTTAAGTGATTTTGTGCATAAAACAAGCAAAAAAATCTGCCAATGGGTTTTTTTTTTCTTAAACACTAAATTCAAGAAAAATTCAAGAAAAATTTGCTTACCCCATTGGCAGATTTTTTTGCTTGTTTTACGCAAAAAATCACTTACATTTGATATTTTTGGTCTAAAAATTAGACTTATTTTCTTGGGTTGTTTTGCTCATCAAGAAAAAGCATCTTAATTTAAGAATATTTAGATATTTTTACTCGCGATTAATCTTTTCCCTGCACTATTTAAAACACTTAATTCAAGAAAAAATTATGTTAAATTTTCACACCCCATTGGCAGATTTTTGCTTGTTTTAAGCAAAAATTCCCTAAAACTAGACTTATTTTCTTTGGTTAAGAAATTGCATCTTGATTTAAGAATTGTTTCAGATATTTGTACTGAAAACAATGCTAAGTCATTCTTTGCACATTGCAAAAAATGACTTTCTTACTTCGTATTCTTGTCTTGTTTTCAGTAAAAATATCAAACAATTCTTAAATTAAGATCTATTTTCTTGATGACCTAGGAAAATAAGTCTAGCTTTTTAGACAAAATATATAAAGTTTAAGTAAATTAGTGCTTAAAACAAGCAAAAAAAAATCTGCCAACGGAATAAGAAAAATTTTCTTGAAATAAGTTTACTTTTTCATAAACTTATTATTTTCAAATACAAATATTTTCTTGGTTACTTTAACCCAGTGGTTTTCAAACTTTTTTAGGAGCGACCCTAATTTAAAAAAATAAAAATTATGCGACCCACACTCTACCCCCCCCCCCCCCCTTAGTAGCATGAAGAACATAGATCTGATGAAGCAGGGCGGGGCCGAAAGCCGTCATAGTGGAGTGAGCCCGGTGAAACGTGCACGCGCGCATCTGTATGTATTACCTAATGAGCAGACCCGACGCCAGACACAAATTCACGGATGGGCATTTCATTTTTTCAGGGGGAACAAATGAGATCAACCTCACTGCAATTCATAATATCATTAATTATGAAAATGGGCAATAAACGAGGAAGAACTGACATACGCAACACAACGGAGGAGTCTTAAAGATTGGACCTAGCTTATACTGAAGCAGTCTAAAAACACGTCGCAGGGCTCGACATCAATGCTTGTCCGCTTATCAGGAACAAGTAACGTTAGATTAAAACGCCAATAACAATCACCAAAACACGCTAATGATTCTGCATCCTTTAGTCTCAATGACAACCGAAAGTGGATAATGTAATAACGCTAAGTTAAACAAATAAGTGCAGCAAACACAAAGTGAGTTAACACTGACAAAGTGGGTTAAACATACTGCGGTAAAAATGTGAAGTTTTAAATAACATGATACAGTTAAGCAGCATCACATCACGGTTGAAAATGTGACAGATTTCATGACAGTTCACTAAACAAGTAATTAATATTAAGCCACTTACATTTTAGACGCAATGTTGACTGTTTTTGTGGTTTCAGCAGCGAAAATAGTTCAAAGATAACAGCAGAACCATAACGTGTCAGTCTTACTGCAAAACTCAACCGTGTCGTAACGGTGGCGCTTTGCTTAGCAAACAACTAAACATTTACGCGCTCACTTTCGACAAACCAATCAAATACATTAAAAATATATATTTTGTTAAATCAGACCAAACACATTTTTATTTTTATTTAGGAGTTTTTATTTCCCCTTGCATCATTTAAAAAATGGCTGTGACCCCGTGCGCAATTTAATCTGCTGTCTATGAATTTAATACAGTAAGCTGCGCACGCACATGGGTCATGTGACACAGTGGTGGAGTATTTTTTATTTATTTAGTGTATTTAAAAGATATTTTACTGTGCTTTTATTCAAGTGTGTTGTAATTATTATAGGTTTTATAATAAAATTGAATAAATTATTTTAGTAAAATTTTTTTGAAATCTTTCTGGCGAGTGGCGACCCAATTTTTAATTTCCGCGACCCACCAGAGGGTCGCGACCCATGGTTTGAAAACCACTGATTTAACCCACCGATTGGGTTTCCCCCTTTATGACCCATTGCTGGGTTAAAAATAAGTCAGCATTTATAAAATTTTTAGTCACCACTGTAAAAAAAAATACAGTTTTGAGTTAATTTAACTTAAAAATATAAGTTGACACAACATTTTTACACAACTTCAACAAATACTTTTAAGTTGAATTAACTCAAAATTATAAAGCAACCAGGTAACTTAAATTTTAGATTTTAACAAATCTCTTTTTACAGTGTAGCATTAGGTACGCTTGCTTTAACAACCACCACTAACTTATTAAAACCCATTGGCTCATGAAGGTTTAAAAGCAGACGAATTCCATTTGTTTTGGTATGCAAAACTTGCCCTTTTCCCATCTGGGTCCAATAAATCCCAAAGTCACCGAGCCTCTGGGTTAAATATATCACTCTATTTAATTAATACTGACGCGCTAAACCTCTTGCACAATGAAACCTTTCTATTATTCTCTTCTGAACATGCTAAAGAGAGATGAAAATATCAAACAGACAATCAAGCTCTGGCACTCCATGTTTGCAAGGAAAAATATTTTGTGGGTTCTGCACCCCGTCACTGTTGCTATGGTAACCGCTAGTAATGCCTACAGGCGCCCCTGCAATCTTCAGGGAGCTGATAACCTTCATCTTTACTACGTCCTTTATTCGACAACATCACTGTCAGTACAGTACATCACTGTGGTTTAACAAGAAAGACAAATCGTTCCTAAATAGATTACTATTGGAGATTGATTGTTAAAAAGCCATTAATCTATATATGTGGCTCATGCATCGAGTGAACATCAAGACTGTGAAGACAGACAGTGTCAGCCAGAGCTTGCAAATGACATAGCACGAAGACAGAAAGTGTCTATAAGGGACAGTTTATGTGTGTGCGTGACCCTTAAGGGAGTATAAAGAGTATTTCATCAGACACCAAATCAATAGACGGGGTAACATCTGACCTGATATACAGATTTACAATCAATACCTGGAAACTGGGTTAGGACAGGGTGTGCACATAAAACCCAAATAGCTATCTCCATGTCAGGTGGATTTCTAAAAAACACTCTCCATTTATTAAACATATATCTTGGATTGAACAGCACACTAATATATTATCGTTTCATTGGCGTCACCATTAGGTCATACAAGAGGGGGATCAGATGTATTTAGCCATTTAGATGCTAACATTACAGATGTTAACACCCTGTGGAAAATCTAAGGTTAGCTAGTAGCTATGATTTATGATAGCTGGTACACAGTTGGTCCATTAGGCACCATCAACAAATCAGCTGTACCAGATTTGTTTTTGGACATGTTGACTTGTCAACTAGCCAATGACCAGCTTGGACCAGCTAGAAAGTATCTATGTGACCCTATAGTACCTGTGAAAACCCAGCTAAAGTATTTTTTCGGGGGACTTTACTGTTTCTTCATTAACTCATCCTACTTAATGTATAGAACATTACAAAAAATATAACCTTAAAGGGGACATATTTTTTAAGATGTCAAATAAATCATTGATGTCCCAGAGAACATATGTGAAGTTTTAGCTCAAAATGCCATATAGATAATTTATTATAGCATGTTAAAATTGCCACTTTGTAGGTGTGTGCAAAAATGTGCCGTTTTGGGAGTTTCCTTTAAAATGCAAATGAGCCGATGAAATTCAAACACTGATCACAATGATGGTGGTTTGATGTTATTCAAACTCAGTTTTGCTGTTAATTATTTTCTATCTCTCTTTCTCTCTGCACTAAATGGCAGTGCTGTGGTTGGATAGTGCAGATTAAGGGGCGGTATTATTATGACATCATAAAGAGAGTCAAATTTCTATTACCTATTTTTTGACATGCTTGTAGAGAATGGTTTACTGGGTTGATCTTTTTCACATTTTCTAGGTTGACAGAAGCACTGGGAACCCAATTACCAGTATAGCACTTAAACATGACAAAAGTCAGATTTTCATGCCATGGCCCCTTTAATCTTGCTGTACGTTAACAACTAATTTGTCTCCCCTGGCATGGAGTAAATAAAAAAATGAGACAAAGTGCATGCATGAATGTAATATAAATTAGTTATAAAAGAGGAATATCTAATAAAATTGAGGGACTGTGTAGACTCTGTTAGGTACCACCCACATGCATGGCATAGACCAGTGGTCCTCAACTGGGGGGAGGCGAGATGGTGCGCTATGTAATAAAATCTCAGAAAAATTTGGCTACTAACCAACAGCACTACATTGTATAACCTAATTTGTTTAATTCACATTTTAAGTTTTACAATGTTTTATGTCATACATGTTCTTTGAAGGGCCACAAAAGGAAGCACCGTACACAAGGTGGGCTGTACACCGAAAAAACTGTACACTACAAGAAAAAAAATAGTTATTAAAGGATTTTTTGATAAAGAGTCTGTCAGCGCAGGAAATGAGCAACAGTAGTCTTTTAAGAACACTTGTTGCTCCTGGGAAAAAGTCATAACAAATATCTCCCTTTACACCCACTGGAAGGTGGCTTGGACGTTTGTTAGCTTCTTTGTGGTTGTTGACTTTTATAGAATGAATGATGTTCTTGTTTTCCTCTGCATGTATTACTTTTAGTCGAAGAGGGCCAAGATGAGGAAACAAGCAAACGAAACAGACTAAAGCATCAACAGACAATAATTAACAGGCAAAAAACAGGCATGAACCAACAAAAGACAATGCACACACAAGATTATGACTTCTTCACCTTAGTCAGATAATCTGGTAAACAAGTTACAGTCTTTCATAACATTGATTTTTCACATGGTTCTGCGCATCATGTAGCATGTATCATGCTTTAAAATGTCCCAATAAAGCTATATGAGACATCTTGATAGGTGTAGATGTATATAGATCCAAAAAATGGTTCCCAGTTCAATCCAGTTTTGATTTAGATACAAAAGATTTGACTCCATAATGAATCAGCTCAATACTACAGTACATAATCAGATCATCTGACTGTTGCGAATACTGTGCGTGGGTACATTTAAAGCACAATATTTGTCTATAGCACAACAAGAAATAAAATTAAGCACCTTTTAGGCCACATTTCCACAACAAAGTTTTCAACCAAAAAGTGAAAGCCTTTAATGCAGCATTAGCCAACTATGTGCGGGGTGTGGCTCGTGAGGTCAAAATACATGCCTGCTGCATATGCGTCGAAAGGGTTAAAAATAAAAGAGACGCTCACGTCTCGCAAGACACTTACTTAACACTAAACTCTGATTACACATGAGATTAAGCGAGTATCTAGCAAATGTGAACATCTATTTTATCATAAACCCTTACGAAGGGTCAGCGGCAGGTACGTATTTTGACATGATGCGTAATGCACATAGGTTCACATGATGCATGGAACCAAGCGTGCCGCACAAGCAGCACGCAACAAATAGGTCATAAACCCCGCCTCCCCCATGTTATTCAAGGACTTGAGACCAACTAAACAATTTAATTACACTTACTTAGTTTCTGTCATTTACTGTAGTTTTTATACCGCTGATTTAAATTCAAGTGTTTGTTTTTAAAATAAGTTTGTTTTTAGTTAGTTACTTAATGCTATAACTCTGGGTTTACACCAGACGCGAGTTCAACAATTTGCGCGAGTAGTTAACATTCAAAGTCATGCAAAGACGCAATCAGATGCGTCCTCGCATGAAGCGATGTGAATGACGCGATATGGGCATTGCGTTTGCCGCAAAAACACACACTATTCGCCTCAAACGTGTCTTCACCCAAGTTGATAATAATTAATTCAAGTGAAAAATGTGCATGACAAGAAGTTAAATCCCACGAGTAATCTAGAGCGAGTAACGCGTTGCCCCACGTTTGGTGTGTACGTAGCATAAAAACGGTGGTGTGACGTCATGATTGACAGCTGTGATACGCGCATTCTGCAAGAGCGAGGGCGGGGTCTTGATTTTGCGGCTTTACTTCCTGTTCACTACTGCACAGGACTGGTCCCGAAAATGCTGCTGCACACACTCAAGACCCAAGATGTCAACGCTGTATCCGAACACTGGCGGCTTCACTTTTCACCAATGGAAGAGAGCGAATGGGCGTCGTTCATCTTTTTTTACAGTCTATGCACGAAACACATATTTTGACATGAAGATCCACACACATGACGATGTTTTGACGAGCTTAACATTCGTGCCTCCTCGGAAAAGAAGTCACGAGTCACTACTGCTTTTTAACTTTGGCTGTCTGTTTACACAACATTGGCGTTTTGGGGTCCTAAAAACGCAAACTTTTAAAAACGGGTTTCAAAGTGCAAGAGTTTGGAACGACACTATTACCGTTTCCATGTAACTACAAAACGCAAACGGTGAAAATGGCGACGTTTTGCGCATACGTACTTAACAATCATAATACACAGTGGTGGCCGTCTTGTGTTTGTGCTGCTCAATATATTGAGTATTTTCGCTTCCGCAATAAAATGTACGTTATTTTGACCCTTTATAACCCAGGATCACAATAAACCAACCTCATTGTCCATTCAAACAAAACTTCTCAATGCTTTTGCATCAATTGTTTATTTGTATTACAAGAATTTGTGCGCAGGCGCATAGTGTTTCTTTACAAAGTAACATTTCCACCTACTGGCCTGGCATGCATAATGCAGCATTTTAGTCATTTTAACGATGTTGCCTGTATGCAAAAAAAAATTCAGTACACTGTTGTCATGTACATACCCTGAAATTCATGAACGGATACTCTGGAGCTCTCAGAAAGCTCACTTCACACCTCCAGTGGGATTCTGGTTAACATCAGACGTGCCAATCATGGTTATCTGGTGTCAGAAATGCCCTGATAGCATTGTACCAACAGCAGGAATCCACCCTGATTTCAAGTCCCTCACACTGCCTCTCATCAGGATCTGTCTTGTGTTGTCAACCAGGCTGACAGAAGGTGAAATGGTATGTGGTCCTCAATAGGACTATTTTACATTAGCCAAAATGTATAGTGCGCTGGCTGAAGATTTTATCACGACAGGTTAAAACAGATAAGCTGGAAATCAATCCAGGGACATTAGCTGTGGTTTCATCTGCTTCAAAAGAAACAAATTAAGTAGAATGACTCCATAATGGCCGGTCATCCATTTTGATAAATAACCTGCATCTAAAAGCTATCCTTCACCCCGGCATGGGATTTCATCACAGCTGTCCATCTATTCAGCTCGGAATAGAACAGACTCTCACATCGGCTTTCAGCAGTCATGGGCACTTCAATTATCCATGGAGATTTTTCATTTATTTTAGTTCATTAAAATGAAATGGGTGTCATGGGGCTCAGTTGATTATAAGCTGCATTGGGAGATTTGGAGGTCAAGGCTGGCAAGAATGCAAATTGAGTTTTTGGTCTTCTGAATAGGAAATCGTTCAAACCATTTTGCCACAAAAGAATGTGCAAATCTACATACATTTATTTCATAATTTCAACAAGTGGGTCTTTAAAAGGCCTGAAGAATTAGGGGTCCACCATACCCTTTCATATGGGCCGTTTTCATTATCATTTAACTCAACAATCCTATACTTAAAACAAAACTGGAAATCATGCAACGATAAAAAAATACTTTTGTCCGTTTACTGCATGTGTACATAAATCAACAAGTGAATCCGACATGTTTTCTTGTAAATGAGCATTTTTTTACCAGCCTCTTATGTTTAGGTTCAGTCATTTCAATTGAAGGCAATGAAAAGGTTAATAGTTAGTGATTAAAATGACTTATTTTCACAAATATCATCACTAAAGGCACTTCATTGTTATTTAACAAATTTGACTGTCTGTAGCTGCAAAAATCATACTACATGCAAAAATCTCCACTACTAAAATATCTTCAGTCTTTCTTTACTGTCCTTTCTGAAAAAGGTAAGAGGCTCAAAAAATCATTCAAAATCCATATATTTTCGATAAACTTCTTTTTAGCAGATAAAAAGCTCTTGCACCTTGACGTGCACTTAGAGGACTTTGCTACTTAATCATCTCGCTGTTTTAACGGATTCTACCAAAACTCAATATTTCTGAATGGCTTTACACCATGATATAGCAAATTTAAATCGAAACTATTTGATGAACGTATATGTACGGAGATCATTCGGGTTAATTTTATTATCTCATTTTGTACGGAGGTAGCGTTTAGCGGCTTTTGCATCTGAGCTCCTCGTTTAAAAATAGCACAGAAATACACAGCTAGGTGTGAGATAATGTGTGAATATCTTAGCTAGAAACCTTTAATTGCACATCAGTATCATAGTTGAATAATGCTTACAGTTATGCTATGATAATAGGAACATTATTGTCAAATCTGAGGTCTGAAAGTAATTGCCTTGAAACGTATTTTCGACAACTGTAAAAGTTACTAAGTAGCTGTAGTTGTGTAATAATTATTAAGTGGATAAAAAACCAACAATTTCTCTTTAAATGTTTGTAAAGCTGCGTGCACACCCCCAGCGACTAGTACATTTTAATGGAAGCATGGTGACTTACGGTGACACAAGCAACATTGGCGGCAGGAAGTGGGTGTGTCCAGCTACCCGACAAAGTTGAAAAAAGTTTAACTTTATGCTAATGGTGTTGAGCGATTTTCAGAAGCAACTACCAACGGGAGTGAAGCAGTTGATTTCACTATATGCATCACACGTCACTTACTCAGAGGATGGTTACTCAATTGTTTATATTTATTATAGGGCTGTCAAAAGATTAATCATGATTAATCGCATACAAAATAAAAAAAAAATTTTGGGGATAATATATGTGTGTGCACTGTGTGTAATTAAATATTTATATATTTTTTAAATTTATTATTTTAATATATTTTCTATTATATATAAATAAATAAAAATGTACATAAATACAATTTTTCTTAAATAAACCAACCATAAATATATTATGCAAACACAGATTTTTATTTTGTATGCGATTAAACATGATTAATCTTTTGACAGCCCTAATTTTTTACTAGGATCAGAATTAGGAACGCCTCCTAACAACCTCATTGAAAGAGATGGTATTTAATATTAGCTCTTTCCCCACCATTGACGAGTTAAGGGCTCGTTATAGCTGTGCGTAGGTCCTACGGCATAGCAGCGACGGCGTAGGTTCCGCGTCGTTTTCATTTATACTTTTGCGTCGTCGTCCGCGTCGACGTGTAAACACACGCGTGACCGCTGGTGGGCAGTATCCACGCGTGTAACCACAGTAGCAGCGCGATCGTCAGAGAAGAAGAAGCTTGGCAAGTTAACCCACAAACAAAGAAGAAACAGCAACTTGTTGTGTGTGATTTTTGCGAGGTGCGCGTCAGGCTACACAGAGCTACGCACAGGTACGTAGCTACGGCGTAGAACCTACACACGACTATAAATCGCCCTTCACGCCACGTGTGAATGTACTGTTAACGGTGCGTTAACTCCGTATTTCCGCTATTATCCACTAAGTGGCGCTCTTACTCTCCTAATAAATCCCGAAAGTATTCCCTTAGGGCAAACAGTTCAAGCTTTATGTATCTCTATGAAAAGTCCTTCACAAATACGCATCAATTATATCTATCAAAAATATCAGCTTTTTGCTCAAAATTAGGTATTTTTTAAGAAACCTACACGTATTTGAGAGGTGTTTAAAAGAGAACAAATAAAGGTAGGAGAAAAGGTTTTTTTAAAGCAGATGGTCTGCTCTTTCATTTGATATATTGTATGATTATATATTTAAAGAAGAACATTTTCTGGAAGGCATTAAAATTTATTGAAAATCATAACAAATGTTGGCGCTAGCTGGCAACTTTAAAAAAAAAAACGCTGGTGAGGAAATAGTTAAGATGTGTCACTGTTATTGCAAGCAAGCAAGGATGCAACTTTATTCATGGGGGAGATCACAACAGTCAGAATGGCCTCTCTAGTCCCGCCTCCCAGTAAAAAGAGCCAATTGTCAATCGGAATCCTTGTCAATCCGGAGTCTTGTTGGTCTTGTTCGTAACAAGTCCTGGAGGCGTTGCAAATATGGTGGCGAAGTGCGCGAATTCCTTAAAAAAGACTCACAGTAACATAAGTGTTTAAATTCTAATTTTAAATTCCAATATGGTGGACCTGAGCGTTAAATGAAACAAGGTTTACCTGAAATCAGCTCATTCACATAAATATCTATGTATGAATTGGTCGATGGCTCAAGGCTGGAACAATCTACAGCTATTGGCCAATGATTCATGAGTAATGATTGGTTACTGACACGCAACCTCGTTTGACACACTGCTCAGTGATTGGTCGACAAATCAAGGTGTGGTCGTTATGTGGTCAGACACAGCAACTGGCCATGGATTTAACAAGCAAAAAGACGGACAAAAAAAATGAGATGAATGCCAAAAAACGGAAAATAAAAGCTACAGCCTCGGTCACAGGCGAAACTACGTACATTGTCTGCAGCAGGCTCTGTGGAACCGTGCAGCTAGTCTTGGATGGGAAGTTCCAGAACAATCCGGGCCCCATCTAGCAGTACAAAACAAGATCCATTTGTAATTCAGCGACACACAATATTCGCTACACAGAAAAATCTCAAAGGATGTATGTTGTCCTGGGCAAGACATTCAGGGAAGGGGTCTCACAAAGAGATGTGTTATGAAAAAATCCCAAGTATTTTTTTAAATCCTCTATAAATGACATTCTTTATAAAGCACTGAAGTAAAGCTAACAAGCACAGAAAATGAATTTATAGAAGAATGCGTCTCCACGCTCAGTGGTCGAGCAGCACAACAGTTTTAACAGGGAAAGCTTCCAGGAGTTTTGCAAGACACAAAAGTTTCCAAGGCGTCTGTTGCATGGTTATGTAATCCAGAAATGGGGCCATCTCATTGTTGACTTGCAGGAAGAGACGTAGCAAAAAAAAAAAATCACAGCCTTGCATCAAGTTACATCAGTGTCTTCCTTCATGCATCCTTAATTTTAAAGTACACTAGAGATGAAAATATTTTTTGCAGATATTTATATTCAGTCATCCCTTGCATTAGTAATTAAACCGCATGCTAAGTCCCCACCCACCCATGAGTCACGTAGACACAACATAGGCGATGTATTTAAACCGAATGCCATGGCCAGGATTAAAGCATAAGTCTGTGACATAACAACTTTATAAAAAATCTCCATCGATCAACAAATTGAAAGTGTCAAGCTCCGATTGAACCACCCTGGAAAGTTCCACGGCCCTGCAGCCTTCCAACGCAAGCTGGCACCCGACCAGTTACACTGGCGTCAAATATTTTATGAGGTGTTATTGAGATTAGGAAGAGGGAGAGAAACAAACGCCGTGCTTATCTATTATCACCCAGGCCTGAATGCATCTCAACAATACGGCAGATGGCATTAACCCAACGAAAGGAAAAGACACCTGTTTGTTGACTTACCCTAAGATTAAAGTCGGACTGCAACTGGCGTGCTGTTTTTGGCAAACCCTGTCTGTCTGCCGCAGTTATTTTGCGGGGTTAATAAATTCAAGTCGACCTCCTACTCACGACAATGCAGAGGGGCTGGAAGTGGAAAAGCCCAGCTTGATATCAAGTATAGCGAACATAACGGGCATTATGCAGGGTAGTGACTCAGATGTTGCACCTCAAGGCCCTTGGTTAAGGCACCTTCAGTTGTCCTTGCCAATGTACACAATAAACCTTCACCCACCTTGCGTCAAAACAACAGAGTAGCCCCTACAACCTAACGGATACATGTCTTGGAATTCGCCTGATTCATCTCGATCTTTTCCATCTCATATCTACAAAAGCAAATGAAATTTACTAAGGAGATCATTCTTACCTCTGCTAAAGGATTATGTCTGCTCAAAGATTTTGGTGCGCTTTGACCTCTTCCTGTTTGCTCGTGATTGTGATTCGGAAAGATGCTGTCTAGCCTGTGAAGGCTCTGCTGTGTGATTCTCTCTCCACGTCCGATCCGCCCTCTCTTTCTCTCTCTTTCGCTCTCTCTTTCTCTCTCGCCCCCTCCCCTGTTCGGTAATAAACAGAGAACACGTGTCCTTTCGATGATGCAGCCTGAGCCATACCGACAGATGAGAGCGAGAGCGGTAAGAGAGATATAGAGAGAGAGAGGTACAGAGAGAGAGAGAGGGAGAGATGAAATCTACACAGTAGATCAGGATTGCTTGACTTTGAAAAGCTCAGGGGCCACAAAGTGCTTTAACCCTCAAGGGCAGCACTTATAAAAAATCAGAAAAACAGACAATAAAAATAAGAAAAGATGTTTTGCATTATGTAGTACTGTTAAAGTCACAATGAAATTGAAATTAAAAACTTTTTTTGGAATATTGTGCTTCATTACATGATCTTTGAAAGCCAATGTTGATATTTAAAATCACCTAAACAATCACGCCCCTACCCCAATAGAATCTCGACCTTTTTTTGATAGACCCACCCCACACATATGCAACCCAGGCAACAATGTCGTTTAGTAGACACGCCTCTTACGGTACATTCACACAGGGCGTAAGCGTTAACGCTTAACGGAAAGGCTTGTCTGAAGCGTGGCCAACAGCCAATCACAGTGGCCGCTACACATGCTCCGTTCTTCCATAAACGTAATTGGCTGGCACTGTCTAGGTTATTTGCATAAGGCGATCTGATTGGCTGACGCACGCGTTGCCGCTTGAAAAGTTGAGAAATGTTCAACTACTTCCGCGAGCAACGGCACTGACGCGGCGCCGACGGATCCACAATTCAGTTCGGCAAGGCATGACATCACCCATTAAAAGTGAATGGGAAGCGTCAACGCTGACGCCCCGTGTGAATGCGCCGTTACTGCTGATTGGCTACAAGTGTGTTTTGGTACTCGTCCTGGCTCACTTTTCCAAAGTGTTTTTTCAAAAATCATGCACCCCGCCTTTAATGTGCCCTCATAATCTTTAATCAAAAACGCAAACGCCTCCTCGAAACGATCTCTCTTTACTTCCGGCAATGGGGTATGGCGGGTGGGCGGTGCCCGGGAAAAGATCACAGCGATTAGCGAACAGTAACAATCCAACTAATAATCGATGGATAAATTCAAGTCCCGCCCTACCATTTTTTTCTTATTTCAGAAGCCGTTTTACTCGGATATACGTCATGACGGGGAAAATAAGACAGTTGCTACTTTCATTTCATTGTGACTTTAAAAACCAAACAGTAGTATTTTCTTATTCATTTACTAGCTTATACAATGCTCTCATTAAAGAATTTGTTCTCCCAAAATCTAATGTCATCCCATTAAAATGACTTCATTTATTCAGGTGAACACAATTTCTTTGTTTTATACATTTTTTTACAGATCAGCACTGCAAGTACTATAGCGACACGTTGATAATGTTGATAGTGACTAGTCATATGCGTGTTTTGTAATAAAAATAGCAACACCAATCGGATTTGATGTTGTCAACATGTCGCCATATTTGAACTGACGGTGCTGATCTGTATGTTTCCATTAATATGTGACGTACCAATAACTAAATACCCTCAAAATATTCATTGTGTTTTCTCTCACAAATGTATAGTTTCACTTCAGAAGACATAAATTAACATTTTGGATTACTTTAATGATGGATGTTTGTGCTTTTTGGAGCTCTGCCATGTTGACACCAAAATAAGAAGATAACATGATGGCTTTTTAATATAAAATTTGTTTGTGTTCAACTACAAGTTCAACTAAGTCACATATATCTAGGATGACATGAGGGCGAGTAAATCATGAGAATTTTCATTTTTGGGTGAATATTTTTTACATAAATCTTATGGATAAATCAGATCATTGTAAAAAAAGTTGCCTGATTGCCTGAAATTTTTTTTATTAATTAAACTTAAAAATATTAGTTGACAACATTTACATTCGTGGACATCACATTTTTTGTTGTTTGCACCATAATACTTAATTCTGTGTAACTGGAACCTGTTGTACACAAACATGGACAATTACACTGCTTCATGTTCAAAGAAAAATATTTGGTGATAACATTTATTGGTTCTTCCTAACCCCAAATAGCTGGAAGAAATCTAAAGTGGAAACTAAAGCTTGATTCTTAAGAGGTTAAGTTGAATTAAGTTCAAGTAAGGCAACCCAAGTAGAAATTGAGCCAACAAATCTTTTTGACATAAAAATATTAAAGGTCAGGTTCTTTCTGATCCCATTTTTTAAACCCTAGTTAGTGTGTAATGATGCTATAATAGCATAAATAATACCTGTAAAATGCTAAAGCTCAAAGTTCACTGCCAGGCAATATATATTTTCTTTAATAGAATCTTTCAAAGCCTACAGTGAACGTCCGGTTTGGACTACAGCCCTTTACTTCCTGCTTTAATGATGTCAGTAGAACAGTTTTTGACTAAACTCCGCCCACAGGAATACGTCAGTCACCAGCTAAGCTAACAGCAAGCTAAGCTGCTATCGAATCACAACACACTAAACAAACTATACAATCAGAACTCGTTACGTTTTTCTGAAGTAGGGACTTCATGGACAAGAAAGACATCAGCTTGTTTTAAGGACAGTGAAAACAGCGCTATACAGATAAGTAAATTGTGTGAAATAGAATGTGTTTTTTACACCTGAAACATGAACACATGTAATAAAACAATGTTATGTTCAAAAACACAAAAAGAACGGGACCTTTAATGCATTAAGTTGTGATGTTGCATTACAATTAGGGTAACCTAGTTACACTCAAAGTTCACTCAACCAAAATCACTCAAAAATAAATCAGCATGTTTATAAAATCCCCCATCTGTAACACAATAATTTGGCATTTCTCAGCCTCGCATTTTCTGCTTGGTGAGACTACGTGCGTCATGCTGTATACTGGGTACAACCGAATCACAGTGACGACAACATAAGAAGGGCCACTAGAAATGCGATGCTGAGCTGTGCTTCAAGAGAAGGAGAGGAGAATAAAACAGCGAGACGCTGAGCAAAGCCTGGAGGCTTGGGATAAAAGGCAGTCCAATTACACAGCGAAAGAATGTGAGCTCTGTACAAACACTTGAAGGAGAAGATACGAAAAAAGCATGAGGTTTGTACTGTATGGTCAGTTTTTATCAGACACTGCTCATACAGACCAAAAGTACACCGGGAGTATTCCCAGGTGGGTCTGTCTGTTTTTTGTCTGCGAGGGCCGGTGTTGTCATGCCACCGTGTTAAAATTTGCTGCCTGCACTCACAGCAGATTTCCCCACAGCTTTACGCTCACTTACTGTATTGGAATAATTCTTGCATTATCGTCGAATAACATCTAAAATACATGGAGAACGCGTGACTTCTTTTTCGAGGGCGCTTGATGCGAAGTTCGTCACAACATGTATGTAGCCCCTCATGTGTGTGGTTCGTCATTTCAAAATATGTGTTCTGCGCATCAAGAGATCCTGTGTGCATCGCATATCTTGTCAAAATAAGTGCCTGCTGCAGACGCGTCTAAAAGGTCTATGATAAAAGAGACGCTCGCGTTTGCCAGATACTCGCATAATCTCATGCATAATCAGAGTTTACTGTTAAGGGAGTGTCTTGCGTGTATTTTGTGAATGTGAGCGTCTCTTTTATCATAAACGGTTTTGACGCGTACACTGCACCTGTGTTACTTCAAGTGAAAATGAACAAGTAAGATTTAGAGAGCAGTAGGTTACAGCGGACGCGTTTTTTACGAGAATGCAGCCCATAGTCAATATTCAGAAAGTTTCCTGCATGAACATTGAATTGGTCTGCAACCAAAATCCAATGCACTTTAGGTTTTGATGATTTGACATTATTGCAAACAGTAATTAAGTACGGGATAGAAAGACAAGCTAGTCGTCTCTAGCCCCACATCTAAAGAAAATTTTTGCGGTATGACAACGCAGATGATATTAAAGGTGACAACCTGACATTTACAAGATGCAGAGACCAATGAATCACACCAAATCAATTTCCTAGTACATCCACAGACAAATGTCTCGTCTCCCCATCACATTCTCGTTATTTATTGCTGCTTCATGCTTTACCCAAAAAAACTGCCTGGAGCTCATACAAAAAGCTTCTGGGTGGAAATTGTCAGCATTTTTCAAAGCTATAAACCTTTTCTCTGGAAATGCTTCACTTATTTTGAGGATCTTTTGCGTTTGGATGGCGCACATAACTCACTATGCAGCCAGCATCAGGAATGTAAATAAATAAATGGTTTTTCATGGCTCTTATTATCTTGTTGGCAACCCTGAAAAGGAAAATAAATGCACATGCCAAACGGCTGCTCAACTGATCTTATTTATACTAATACAAACTGACCACCAACCATTTTTTCATAAATATGTTCAGATAGGTTTAAGATCTAGTCATTTACGCATTTGACAGATGCTTTATTTAAAGTGACAGCGTTTGCATGGGAACAAACTTATGATCTAGCGTGTTAGCATCATGTTGCAAATCGATTTTGCAGTCCCAACAACACCAACTAGTCCATTTTAGCTTTAAAACCAAAAAGCTTCGTTTTAAAGCATGGTAGCTGGTAGTGTTGCCTAGGTTGGACCATTTCATGCTGGATTTTTCTTTGCAAAAGGCTTCTTTATTCACCCTGCAAAGTCCTGTCTAGTTTCACCATTGACAATTACAGGCCCATTATCAAGAGACAAACCAACAGGGCACCACAGTTTACAAATTCCTTCACCATTTGTCGAAAAAATAAAGACAGGCGCAAATTCTTGGCACGAGGTCTTGAAGGGCAATTGACACTTATTTGTCTCCAGTTTAGCTCTGCGATAAGGAGAAATAGGCCATTTGCCTTTTTTGGAAAGGTCTAGAACAGTAGATGGACTTTAGCCAGACTTGAAGTGGGGAATTGGGAGAAACCTGGCAATGGAGTGGGCCGGGGTTGATAGGCTAGGCACGTTTAGAGGTCTTTCGTTTATCCGAGGTGTGCTTGTCTGCACATGTGCCAATGTGCTGCTAATATCGTAGCACTCTTTGGTTAGAATGAAATAGCAAAGGCATGAGCTTTCCCAGAGGCTCCCAGATTGGCCATTTGCCAATCAGAAAGTATCAATATGAATACGTGGATGTATATAGATAACAATATAAACATTTAAGTCATTATTTATTTATCCTCATGCAATTTTAAACTAAAGAGCACCATTAAAGTGTTATTAAGCCAATTTCTATATGGCTTCTAAAGCCATGTAATATTTGCAATTATTCTTTCATGTAATGGTACGGACACAACCTTACACTGCAAAAAATTACTTTCTTTCTTAGTATTTTTGTCTTGTTTTCGGTCAAAATATATATAAAAAAATTAATTAAGATGTATTTTCTTGATGAGCAAAATGACCTAGGAAAATAAGTCTAGTTTTATGACAAGAAATATAAAATTTAAGTAAATTAGTGCTTAAAACAAGATAAAAAAAATCTGCAAATGGAATAAGTTTACTTTTTTCATAAACAGTTAATTCAAGAAGATTTTTTAAAGTACAAATTAGCTTAAATTTCATATTTTTGATCTAAAAACTTCATAGGTTATTTTCATTTTGCTCATCAAGAAAATACATCTTAATTTAAGAATATTTAGATATTTTTACTGAAAACAGACAAAAACACTAAGTAAGAAAGTTATTTGTTGCAGTTTATAGTCACTTTGCTAAATTTTCTAGATAATCAATGGTAAATGTAAACTATATTTTGGTATTGTTGCAAAATTTGTCATGTACATATTAGTTTAATTTTTATGTTTAAAATTGTAATATGATTAATATCATTCCTGTAATATTTTATCCTAATAAATGGACAAATGTCTCTGAAAAAGTATATGAATTAGTATATATCCATTTAGCAATAATTTTTATATTCACTTTTTATATGCATATTTGCTTAGCATTATTAATATACCATTCTGACTGCATTCCCCTTCTTGCTAACAATTATTTTATTGTCAGTATAGCTTATTTTTACCTCTTAAATCAGGGGCTTGTTAAATGCTTTATTTTGATTGGTTGAGAAATGTTCCATGGGTGTTGATCATTTTCTGTAAAACCCACACCTGATATGTCAAATGTCTTAAAGGGGACAGAGAATGAAAAACCATTTTTACCTTGTCTTTGTTGAATAATGGTAGTCTACCCGCATTCACGAACATACAAAAAGTGCTAGACATGCTAAACATCTCAGTCTCATAGAAATTCCTCTTTTAGAAATGTCAGCCAGAAAACGGCCCAATCTGAAAAACTGATGCTTATGACATCACAGGCATCTAACTGCCCCTCCACTTTAAAATAATTGGCTACATTTTTTGAGTGGCACCAAAGTCAGACAATCAGTAATGAGATTGCAAGTTAAGCCAGTAGGGGGAGCCAAAGAGGTGCAAAACCACTTGTTTAAAATCCCCCACCCTAATGGCGCTTTTCCATTGCATAGTACCCCACGGTTTAGTTTAGTTTGGGTCGGGTCAGCTTACTTTTGAGAGCTTTTCCATTGGGTGCAGTACGTAGTACCTGATACTTTTTTTCGTACCACCTCGGTTGGGGTTCCAAGCGACCCGAGCTGATACCAAACGTGACGCGAAAACACTGTAGATCACTGATTGGTCTGAGAGAATCGTCACGTCATCGCTATAATGTAAATATTAGCTTTAGCTTACTGCTAGCTTGCGCTGTCTCAAGCAAACATGTTGTTATCTGTGTTCTGCTATAAGTTTCCAAACACCCTTTTATCGATGAAAAACATCCGCAGGTTGAGAATCAGGGACACCATAACAGTTTTTTCCAGACTTGCAGTTTGTGGCGGCACATTCGCGACGTGCACGTCCGCATTATATATGCTTAAATGCAACTTGAATGAGGCTCAGCGGAGCGCCGTTGACTGACGCCACGGGTCGGGTGTTTGAACAGAAACTGTCATGTAAGACAGAGGTAGTTATAAACGCGATGTGCAAACATCTATTTGTGGTGGACAATTTTAATTTTGTGGCAGACTGAGAAATAAATGAATGTATGGGAATGTTCAACAACGCTCTCACGTGTATGATGTCACAGCAGTAGGCAGCGTAAATATAACGACACGCCTATAATCCCTCCCACTCCGAAGTGATACTAAACTCGATGGAAAAGCTAACCACCCCAAAGTGAGGTGAGCTGACCCGACCCAAACTAAACTAAACCGTGGGGTACTATGCAATGGAAAAGCGCCATAATACAGATATCTGAGAGAGGTTTTTAGGAAGCTTCTAAGGCATTACAGACCCAAACAAAAAAAAATTGTCTACATGTCACATCACAGAACAAGGATAAATACCCCGTTTAATCATTCTATGTCACCTTTAAAATAACAACCAGAGCAATTTGTTTATGTAACCGTGGGATATGCGAAATAGTTGACACTGGTCCTTTGAATTATTTTCAAATAATTCAATGGCTTGCCCTCAATTATTCCTTACATAAAAAATATTGTATGCATATTTTCCTCAATTCAAATCAAAAATCAAATCTAAAAAATTTTAATTATTTTAAATCTATGGATATATCCATGTCTATATCTACAGTATATGCTGCTTGACCCTCATGAAAGTTTATAATTTGTCTGAGTTTAAGGCCTTGCTAATTTAAATATTGAAACACAAGAAGACACAAATAGATCCCAATACATTACTTACGCAAAGTTTGAGAAGTTTTGTGCATGCGCACACTCAGATATTCCCGGAAAGCCACATCTCAAGACTTCAGACAGAGTGCTGATACACTTAAATGGTTCAGACACCAACTAAGAGTTTACGTTTTCTTGTGCTTGAACGGACATATTAACACAAAATCATCTTAAAATGCAGCGATAATCTTTTTAAACACAGTCTGATATGTCTTACACCTACTATTCTTGACTCATCAGCTTTTGCAACTTAATAAGGATTGCTCTATATTTAATTTATGAGGACTATGCATAATTATTTTAGTAAATTTTTGCACCAGAAAATTACAGTACTCCTATGCTGTGTACACACAAAATGGTAAATGGACTGCATTTATATAGCGCTTTTAACAGACCTATGGCCATCCAAAGCGCTTTACAATTAGCCTCACATTCACCCATTCACTCACACATTCATACACCGACGGCGGTGTCAGCCATGCAAGGCGCCAGCCAGCTCGTCGGGAGCAGCTGGGGTTAGGTGTCTTGCTCAAGGACACCTCGACACTTGGTTCAGTGGAGCCGGGGATTGAACCACCAACCTTCCGGTTTGTAGACAACCTACATGAACCACTAGGCCACTGCCGATCTTCGCTCGAAATTACTTACAGGATTTAACTTCGTGTCATGTGAATTTTTTTCCTTGAGTTCATTCTTTTCAACTTGCATGAAGACGCGTTTGAGGCAAATAGCGCGTGTTTCAGGTAGGGCTGGGCAAAAAAAATGATTTTTCGATTAATCAGGGTTTTTTACGTGGTCGATTCAAAATCGATTCTCAAAGAGCAGAATCGTTTTTTTCTTATATATTTATTTCCGCAAACATTAAAACGTAAGATTAATGTCAATCTAATTACTAATCTTCTTCACTAGATGTCACCCTCTTTTTTGACTTGCGCGATGTTACCAAGGAGCGAGAGGCGAGCCTGTCATTCATTCATTCCGTGCTTAAAATGGTGCTTCATCCATGTGATGCCACGTCACATAAAAAGTCAAAGGTATGAAAGCATTTTAGATTCCGCAAGCAAGACGACGACGATAGTGTTGTGGCTTTTAATTTCTTTTAGGACAGTTTCACATTTGGTGCGATTGCCTGGTCCCCCCATGGACTGTGTTTACATATTATTTTTGCATCCGAACCGCGGTACGCTTGCATCATCAAGCTGCAGCCGGCGCGTTCTCATGTTGCTTGGCAGCCGCTGTAAACGAGAAGACGACAAGTGTGATTGATGAACTGCAAGCAGAGAGATGATTTCCGAATGCCTCCGCAAAAATTGAAGTCAGCAGACAGACCGCGTTGTCATCGAAACGACTTTAATATGTTTGCGGCAGACAGACGAAAGTGCGTTTCTGTATTATTTCTTTGAAAACAAAACCAAATGTTTAAAAAAATAAGAACAAAACTTAAGCAAGCATTCTATGCATTTTGTTGTCAAGGTAAGTGCACGCACACAAACACACACGTCTGTTTTGGTGGGACATTCCATATAATACGTAATTAACAGCGGTTCACTTCCGCGATTTGATACGATTGCGCTCACATTAGCAGCGAACCGATCTGGAGTTCACATGGAACGAACCCCAGACCACCCTTTTTAAGCGGACTCGAGTACGTTTCGCGGGTGCGCACCCGAGTTCGGAAGACAGCGTTCACATCATCCAAATGTACCGAACTCTGATGTCAATCGAACCCGGGTGCGCACCAAAAGTGCTAATGTGAAAACGCCCTTAATTAATTTCCCACTTGTAAACTGCTATTTGTATTAAATCTATATTCATTGAGTTGAATCGAGAATTGAGTACAAAAACCGGCCCGAGAACCGGAATCGAAAATTGAATCAAGAATAGAAATCGAATTGATAGCTTGTAAACCGAAATTGAATCGATCTGGAACATTTGAATCTATACCCAGCCCTAGTTTCGGGGCATTGCCCCACGGGAGTTCGCATTTATTTGTGTCTTTGCATTGACTTTGTATATAATCTACTTGTGCAAATCCTTGAATTTGCACTGTTTATTTCATTTGTAAGTTTAGTCTGTTTTTATTTATTTGTGATTTTTCACATAGTTTATTTCTTCTTATTTTTTACTGACTGTTTACTTGTTTTTAACTGTAATACATATTTATACCAATAGGTTTTGGTGTCATAACATTATTTGTTAAGGTCACATGGGTCAAAAACAGTAATCAGATAACTTAAAGGTGACATAGAATGATTGAACGGGGTATTTATCCTTGTTCTGTGATGTGACATGTAGACAAAAATGTTTTTGTTTGGGTCTGTAATGCCTTAGAAGCTTCCTAAAAACCTCTCTCAGATAGCTCTATTAGGGTGGGGGATTTTAAACAAGTGGTTTTGCACCTATTTAGCTCCCCCTACTGGCTTAACTTGCAATCTCATTACTGATTGGCTGACTTTGCTGCCACTCAAAAAATTTAGCCAATTATTTTAAAGTGGAGGGGCAGTGAGATGCCTGTGATGTCATAAGCATCAGTTTTTCAGATTGGGTTGTTTTCTGGCTGACATTTCTAAAGGAGGAATTTCTATGAGACTGAGATGTTTAGCATGTCTAGCACTTTTTGTATGTTCGTGAATGTGGGTAGACTACCATTATTCAACAAAGACAAGGTAAAAATGCTTTTTCATTCTCTGTCCCCTTTAAGGTCACATGGGTCAAAAACAGTAATCAGATAACTTAAATGTTTATTTTAGCACTCTTTTCTGGAGGGGCTGGTAAAAATTTTGGCAGGGCAAGTAAAAATCTGAACCAATGGGGAGTAAAAAACATCCCTAGCATTGAGCCCTGACACTTTTTACATAAAGCCGCTTTATTACAATGCAAATATGTTAAAAGTGCTATAGAAATAAATTTGCATAGAATATCTTTGTGTAAATCAAATTAGAGTTATTATTGACTAAAAATGTTGCCTGAGTTTCATTGCTACACAGCCACCATTATCATTTATTTACACTGTATGGCAGTATGGATATATTTTACTACAAAATATTTGTGTTTTTAATAAAAGACTAAAAGAGTCCACTGGGTATTAAAAGACATAAAGGCAAGAGTATCTTTATTTTTGGATAAGCTGGTCTCTTACGCATAACCAGATTGAACGCCTGTAAAACAAAAACACTCCTGTATGTGCTGATGTGCTACCAGAATGATAGAAAAGAGATAAATACAGCGAGAGCTAGACAGCCGAGTGGTGACTCATCATCACTCCATCATAACAGGAACGAAGCAGAGCACCTCGCTGAAGTCCGATATTTTTGGATCGTTTTTCTCATCTTGCCTGGGTGCACACGTCCATCAAAATGGCTTCGAGTGACATTGATAGAGAAAAGAAAAACAAGTCGAGAGATACAGAATCACATCATATCGTGCACCGAACGATCTCACTGCTTATTTATGAAAGACAGGTCAATCTGCAGTGAAACAAAAGGGTGGATCTCTAAAACAACACAGCTAACACAACAGAAAGATGATGTGTTACACGCGGTTCAGATGGGGTCAGGTTTCCAAAACGCTCACACATCCAACATCAGTCGAGTTTGTACCCTGTCAAACAAAACTGAAATGCAACACTGTTCTCAACCTCCCACCTGCTCTTGTTATATCTGGTGCTCCAGGATGAAACCGAGCACAGTCAGGGAGAGATTAAGCCACATTTGAAGAGCAGAGCGGAGGCGTTTGCTCAGATATTGCTAATCCTGACACCTCTGTCTCACTCTCCATCTCTCACTAGGTTTCCTCTGTGCCTTCAAGACATGTCTGTTCTTTACTGTAGAGAAGGTCTGCTTACTGGAAAGTCTTAGACTAGAAAGAAATGTGGAGGCAAACATGGGAACCTTCAATTGATACTTTCTTTCAACCTTGATGAAGATGGAATCAGATGGGATCCCAATATTTAGTAGCAACCTAAAGTAGATAAAAATTTATATTTCTGTGCAATATCTGAAGACTGAAGGAGTCATTAAAGTTTCTTTTTTTGTACAGCGCCTTGTGAATGTTAGCATTTAGCCTAGCCCCATTCATTCCTATGGATCCAAACAGGGATGAATTGAGAAGCCACCAAACACTTCCATGTTTTCCCTATTTAAAGACTGTTACATGAGTAGTTACACGAGTAAGTATGGTGGCACAAAATTTTACTTTTGTTTGGAGCCATAGGAATGAATGGGGCTAGGCTAAATGCTAACACATTTACGCTGTACAAAGATTAAACGTGTACGCATTGAAAAAAGATAGGTATGTATTAATTCATCCAAGTTGAGGTAAGAACATAGTAAAATATTGAAAAACAGTGGTGTTTTCCTTTAATATCCCCTTTTGATAAGTAGTTTAATTGCAATGTGATTTTCCAGGACAGGGCGCTACCTCTTCATTGTAAATATTTAAATGTCTTCACTATATTTAAATGTTCGTGTGTGCCATTAACCCCACTGTCACAGATTATTCAGGATAACATTAAACAGAGACTACTAACAGGTTTAGGTGGCAGAAGTCGAGTCGTATTTACGACTCTCACGTACAGCGGTACTGTATATCATTAGCCTGTGCCAAAAAAGGCTGTTAGTCACACCGTGAAGGTCAGAAGCACTTCAATGAGCAACAACAACAAAAATGATCTAGAAGACTATTATAGCCAGCGGCAGAGGGGCATGGAGATAAACTTGACTACATTTGCAAAAAGGCTACAGTATGAAACTATGAAACATATACAGTTTAATCCATCTCGGCAAGATTCATTTAGTTTTGCTTTTTTAATTTAGTTTTTTTTTTATTTATTCTCAAATGTGCTATTCGGTTCAGTTTTAGTTAGTTTCATTAAGATTTTGTTCGTTTAGTTTAACACATTTTTATATAGTTTAGTTTTACTTTTAGTAATTTTAAATTAGCAGGAACGGTATGATGCTCGATGGGCAATACAGTCTACACTGCAAAAAATGACTTTATTACTAAGTATTTATGTCTTGTTTTCAGTACAAATATCTAAAAATGCTAAAATCAAGATGTATTTTCTTGATGAGAAAAATGACCTAAGAAAATAAATCAAATTGTTAGACAAAAAAAATATAAAATTTAAGGGAATTTGTGCTTAAAATAATCAAAACAAATCTGCCAAAGTAAATTTACACTGCAAAAAATGACTTTCTTACTTAGTATTTTTGTCTTGTTTTCAGTAGAAATAACTAAAAATTCTTCAAATAAGATGCTTTTTCTTGATGAGCAAAATGACCTTAGTAAATAAGTCTAGTTTTAAGACAAATAATATACAATTTAAGTGAATTTGTGCTTAAAACAAGCAAAATTATCTGCCAATGGGGTGAGACCAATGGGGTGCAAATTTTCTCACCCCATTGGCAGATATTTTTGCTTGTTTTAAGCACAAATTCACTTAAATTGTATATTTTTTGTCTAAAAAATGTTATTCTTTTCTTAGGTCATCTTGCTCATCAAGAAAATACATCTTGATTTAAGAATTTTTAGATTTTTTTTCTGAAAACAAGACAAAAATACTAAGTAAGAAAGTCATTTTTTGCAGTGTTTTTCAAGATTTATTTTTTCTTATCCGATGGCAGAATTTATTTGCTTGTTTTAAGCACTAATTTACTTAAATATGATTTTTTTTAACTAAAAAACAAACTACTTTTCTTAGGTCAACTTGCTCATCAAGAAAATACATCTCAATTTAAGAATTTTTATATATTTCTACTAAAAACAAGACAAAACTACAGAGTAAGAAAATAATTTTTTGCAGTGTAGTCTGTAGTGTGCTTTAGATGAAGGTACAGTAGCTATTGTTTCTTCAGTTAAGATGAGATGGTACACTGCAAAAAAATGACTTTCTTACTTAGTATTTCTGTCTTGTTTTCAGTAGAAATATCTAAAAATTCTTAAATCGAGATGTATTTTCTTGATGAGCAAATGACCTAAGAAAATAAGTCTAGTTTTTAGACAAAACATATAAAATTTAAGCAAATTTGTGCTTAAAACAAGCAAAAAAAATCTGCCAATGGAATAAGATTTTTTTTGCTGAATTTTTCTTGTATTAAGTTTAAACTTGTTAAACATGAAGTCAAATGGGTTAAAGCATAGAGATATTTTTACCAATTTGTGTTTTTTAAAATGGTGAAACATCACATTATCACATTAGTAATCTGTTGTCTAGGCAACTATGCAGTGATTGCAGTTAGATAGTAACAAAAGTGACAATCTATCAAGCTAATGTAGGTAAAAACCCAAGAAAATAAGTCTAGTTTTTAGACCAAAAATATCACATTTAAGTGATTTTGTGCATAAAAAAAATCTGCCAATGGGGTAAGCAAAAAGAATTAAGAACACTTAATTCAAGAAAAAAATTCTTACCCCATTGGCAGATTTTTTTTTGCTTGTTTTATGCACAAAATCACTTAAATTTTATATTTTTGGTCTAAAAACATACTTATTTTCTTGGGTCAAGAAAAAGCATCTTAATTTAAGAATTTTTTGATATTTTTACTGAAAACAAGACAAAAATACTAAGAATTGTTTTCTTAAAAATAATTTTTTGCAGTGTAACCTGACTGGAAACTCATATGTTCATGTCTATCTTTAACAGTTTCATGTATGTTTATTTTCCTGTATAAAAGACATGACGTGATCTAATTCAGCCGATCTTGCTTGAATGAAGCGCTATCTACAGATGTTTATTAAAGCTTGTTGATTATTTTTCATCATTATTATTATTTTATTGCAGTTAGTTTCAAGTTAAGAACAATTGTTTACATGTTAGTATTAGTTTTAGTTTACAAAAATAACCCTGCATCCCTGTTGGTTTTGACTAAACATCTCAAAGCATTAAACTGGTAAATATTGCAAACATACAGTAGTCACTGACCAGATGCTTAGATCTTGCTGTAGGGCCTCAGATGGGACAGCACATGACTCATGACCTTGCAGGCATTGAACCAGCAACCTTCTGGACACTTGCCCTAACTTTCCATCATGTCCAATCACCTGAAAATGAGAGAAAGGTGATTGCTACATTTTGCAAGTAAGTGGTGCTTGCATTTGCAAACCTCACAATCCAGTGGCAGGGTTGTGGTTGTAAGCGCTTTGCTAGTTGTGGGGGTCTTCTAAAAAGCACCATGTTCAATCCTTAGATAAATATGATCAGAAATGTAATAACATCTCTACCAAAAAGCCACAAGATTGCAATTATGTGTCAGAGATTAATATCTATGTGGTCATGCAATGGTAATTGATTTTATTCAAAAGCCACTTACGGGACAATTTTTAAAGTAATTTATTGTGGCATTAAAATCTGAAAGAAGAATCTGAAACAAAATAAGAAATAACAACCACTGTCTAAGCATGTATGGTTTTTTTTGTAAAGTCCTTGCCATTTTTGTATATTAAAGCCACATAATGATGAAACTTTAGGAGAACTGTAGGGCAGTAAGTGACTTTAGTTTAATCAAAAGTTTTTTAAAGAAATCGATAATCCCCTCCTCTCTCACCCAAAGCAATTCAACCGAGGTTGCACAGAGATAGAAGGGTCAATATGACCACCCCAGAGGGACATATCAATAACTTCCATTTCGAAATCACAGATGATGTCGTTCACATCAGCTGACCCACATTTTACACGTGAACAAGCAACTGGGACTCTGCATTCATAAACAGACTCATTAAACCGAAGGCAAAGGCATCCGAAATCTGAAACTTTGACACAAAGAGATTCACTTTGGTAGGTGGATGTATGCAGAGTTTGAAGGACAGACCGACTTACAGCTTTTGTTTTATGCGGTGGGAGGTAAGCAGAGAGGCAGTGAGGTGTGGAGACACGATTTGACTTGTCCTTGTGTTGACTGATGTAAATAAAGCTCACGCACACACAACCTAGTGACACATTGAATGTCACCTCTAAAGTATATAAAAGCTCAGACTATCAGAAATCAACTGCCAGCAGTTAAACACATTATTGTCAATTATGCACGTTTCGGTCGAAACACTAAACATAATAATCGTTGAAATGTTTTCTTTGGTATTAATAACATGCATGGTTTTTTAATTCTCCATAATTCTGCAGGACAAATAGGGACGAAACGCGCTCTATTGAACAGTTTGTCCGTTTAGGGCTACTGTAGAAACAAGATGGCGACTTCCATGTAAGGGGACCCACGGTGTATGTAGATAAATACGGCTCATTCTAAGGTAATAAAACAATACAGTTCATTATAGAAATAAATTTTTGCTTTAATAAATCTTGTGCGACTCTTTTGGGTTTGTGAACATGTTGCAATTTTCATAAATGCATAAAAGCATTTTAGTGCTAGAGGTCAACACAACAACAGCAAAGGCTTCAATTTTGATAGAAGTCGATCTGACAGGACATACAAATCATGTTTCTATGCCGTGCATGAACTTCGAACTTTTCTACTTCCGTAATGCGAACTTCTACTTCTGAATGCGAATTAAAGGAGACATATTATGAAAATCTGAGTTTTACCATGTTCAAGTGCTATAATTTGGTCCCCCGTGTTTCTATCAACCTAGAAAATGTGAAAAAGTTCAACACAGTATCTTAGTTTTGTAAAATCATTCTCTGCAAGCACGTGAAAAATTCACGTGGTCATTTAAAAGGTTATTGAACTTTGGCTCCCCTTGTGATGTCAGAAGGGGATAATTTTTGCTCACACCTACAAAGTGACAATTTTAACATGTTATAATAAATAATTGATATGATATTTTGAGCTTGAAACTTCACATATGTGCTCTGGGGACACCAAAGATTTATTTTACATCTTAAAAAAGTCTTGTGAAATGTCCCCTTTAACACTTGCCACACCGCACAGATTCATCAGTGTATAATATGAAAGTAATGCTTTCGAATCACTCTCACGATTCTTTGACGTCGTAGGCCAATCTGTCTGAGGTTTCTGAGGCAGTAAAACATTGACAAGCAACCCTATTAACAGGGATCCCACCCGGTGGCTCTCACTGCCACCTGCTTGTACAGAAAGTTATCTCATCTCACACAGGCGCAGAACACATATTTGCCTGCCGTCCGTTTGGTGTGTCAGGGCAACTTTGGACCCAGATGATATCATAGTCTTATGCTACTTCGTTGGCGTTGGTTTGGTGTGTCCTAGGCTTTACATATTTTGCCTCTAACGTGTGTCTTTTTAATGTAACAATACTATCAAAACAATGCTTTGTTTTTTTAAGAATCCAGCCATATACAACATTTAATGAAGACTAGTTTTTGATCTTCCATACGTTAACACAAGCTTCTAAAATGAAAAACAAAAAAGAAAATAATAGGATAACTGGATTTATTGACTTCATACCAAAATGTAAACACAAAGCAACATACATTACAGTAAAATATAAAAAGTTTATACATATAGAAATAACGCACAAAAGGTCTCATATACTCACAAGAAACTCTAAATAACCTCTACACCGCTCTTACTCCAGTCCGTATGTTGTCTAAGATCACCTCTTAGGTCTGGAGGTCTGTGATTTTTCTCTTTCTGTAGTTGACAACTAGACTAGAGGCAGTGAGGTGAGAGGACTGGCCTTTTTCCCACTGCTGGAAACTATTGAGTCCACTTTGTCCGGCCTTAAACAAGCTTCTCTCTAAATAGTCCAAACGCTCCACCAGCGCTGATGTGTCCTCATTGTAGGCGTTCTGGGACGAGTCCATGGTCCGGCGGAAACGGCCGATGAAGGTCTGGTGAGAAAGATTATGGAGTTAAGTGAACACGGATACAGATATAACACTATATAGACATCAGATAAACGGCATATGCATCACATCAGTAAATCACAAGAACAAACAGAAGAACAATTGTGAATAAAATCCAGGTTAAAGTCTTATAATATAAATCTGAAATTAGGAGCATCAATGTTTGATTTTAATCATTAATTTCAATCTTTGACATGCCCTTGCCCAGTCAACATTAAAGATAATCAAGGTTATAGTCTTAAAGTTTTTGTAATGAATTAGAGAAGATTGTGTATTGTTTAAAGATGGTGTTGTTCTACAACCATCCGGTTTCTCTTAATTATGCAGTGGCCCTTTAAGTATTATGAAATAACAAAATGTAGACAATACAATAGATGCTTAATTGCAACAGTATCTCATCAAGGCTATTGTACTGTAATAATGACTGTAAACATGCTGCTCCCTCTACTGGTGGTAGTAAGAAACAGCAGCACTATTACTCCTGATTGCATTTGCTTGTTATTGAACTTATGTGACTTAATTTCTTATGGCATTGCAAGTCTAACAAGCCAGTTAAAGCACATGAAATAACACTCTTCACCATCTCTCATATACTTTTTAACATGTACAGTATTGATCACTTAGTATCCATCTTGTTATTAAGCAGACTTATACAGATTTATACCCTCTTCAGTATTTTAATTTGTGTATTAAGAATTTATTTGTATGCACTCACCTGAAGTACAGTCTGAGCAATCTCTGGGTTTTCAGGACTGTCAAAATGCAGCATCTGGGAACCTAAGCCATAGTAATAGGGCCCCATTTTGTGAAGGTCCACGACAGTGGGATCTGCTCCAAACACAGTCCTCCAACCCTCACGATAGACCTTGGGCAGCTCCACGGACAGAACTCGCCTCTTCTTCTCATACAGACCCTTGGCCAGCCACAGCGGCATCTCCATCTTATTACCCTAAAATGTACACAAACAACAAGCACTGATGAATCAAAGTACACACACAGCTTACTTTGGATGTAAAAGGTCAATTTAAATTAGGGCTGTCAAAATATTACTTGCGATTAATCACATACAAAATAAAAGTTTGTGTTTGCATAATATATTTGTGTTTGTATTGTGTGTAATAATGATAAATATTTAAACACATAAAAAACACCTACATGTATACATTTAAGAAAAACATGTATTTTTTTGTATAATTTTATTTATTTATATATAATATAAAAAACACACAGTGCACACATATATATTATGCAAAAACAAACCATTATTTTGAATGCGATTAATCACGATTAATCTTTTGTCAGCCCTAATTTAAACTGTAAGGTGTTCGAACATCATGCTAGTAAAGTATTGACTTAAAGTGGAGTAACCATGTTTTGGGGCAGATTGATAACCCTTTGCATTACCATAGTTTTACTACACATATCATGGTTAAACTATGGTTACTATAGTGAGACAATGGTCAATTTGTGGATACCATGGTTTTACTGCAAAACCATAACTAAACTATGGTTACTGCAGTACACTACAAACATGGTTTATTTTCATAAGGATTGTTGCAGTGCCTTTGCATGTCTGCTTAAACTTATTTTATTGATATAAAGTATTAGATATAAAATTGTATTATTTATTGTAATATAGTAAAGAGTAAACTTCATCTGTCTGCAATAAGAAGCTAATTTTATGAATGCATAAAAAATAAAAACTGCAAAATTTGCAGCCATATGAATAAATACTGTAATTTACTTTGGTAATAGAAAACTTTAATAAACAAAAGTATATTACAGTAATAAGTACTCTTTGTTATTGTATACTATAGTATTCTTCTGTAGCATTAACTATAGGGAATTTATACACTTTAGTAAATACTGTAGTATCCTTTAATATTTACTATGGTACATTTCTCAAAGACTTTACTACAGTATACTACAGACGACTGTCTAAGGTTGCTTCCAAAAAAAGTCATAATACAAAGTGTGGTCTTAAATTAATGTAGGTGTCATTTATCTTGTGAAATATGTAAAATAAACTAAAAACGTAACGTTAAAATATCATTTGACGTGTAATGATGTCAGTAGTTTCAATCTAATGTTTACGTTCTAAAACGTATTTTATTTTGCATTATAATTGATTAAAACAAACACAGATAGGAGGAGGTCATAAACAATCCCCACACA